>NC_082343.1:81692552-82039874 GCF_027477595.1 Haemorhous mexicanus | reverse complement strand
GTGTGATTTGCTCATGATTTCAGATAGTTCTGTATGATCCATGTTTTTTGGAAGTAGATGCCTGCACTTTGCCATTAATTAGCAGTGACTGGGAATGCACATTTTGTATGTACAGATTGTGGAAAGGTGATCACGCTGCCAGGTGCAAGGTATTATTTACCAGTATTTTTGTAGGTGGATTTGTCAGAGGACCACAAAGTACATAGCACAGACTTTGCTCATTATAAAATACATTACCCTATATAGCAAGGCTATTTCTTTCCAGAGCAATGGGGAATATACAGAAACATTGCAATAATGGTGGTTGAGAAAGGGCATCACTTTATCACTTTGTTTTTCCCCATCCTTTACACACCTTGAGATTTTTATCTCCCTGTATAACTCTTCCTTTAGCCTTATTTTTTGGAAAAGTCTGACAAGGTCTAGGGCAGTGGAATCAAATTTGGGGTTGTTTTGAGACCATATTACTTCTTGAACTTTATTAATGTGTCTAAATTTAGAAAAGTGCGTACCTTTGTGACAGTCTTCTGAGTGCACTGTGACAGAAGACATAGTAGTAACCCATAAACCATTTCACTGTAATGCATACTTGAGAGTACAGAGATGTAAGAATTGCATGTTTAGAAATCATCTTTGATAATGCTTTGAAAATGCACACCTCATGTTTTTTTTTCTCAGGTGCAAACATGATTCCAGGTTTTGGATGTGAGCATTTCTTTCTTTAAAAGCACAGAATATTTCTTTAACTCTTGAAGAAAAGTTGCATATTTATAGAAGACCTTTAAAATTCTTAGGGAGGTAACAACTCTTTCTTTTTCCCCAGGAGATACAGGTCAATCATAAATGTGAGTCCATACATACTTGGTAGTGTCTGCTGATCTCAACAGCAGATCCACCAGCACAGAAGAGGAGTGTTGCTTAGGTGGAAATGACAACAGATATCTGCAATTCTAAAGTCCATTCCTGCAAGTCTAAAGTAAATTCCTATGTCCAAACTTCTTACTGGAGCACCAGGATTTCATGCAATATGCTTAAAGAACGTCCCTAAAGCTCAGTTTGGGTTGGCAGCCTGAAGAATGCAAAATTAATTCCTTTCCATGACAATCATGACCATGTGAATTCTGGGGATGGTCTTGACCACAGTGCTCATGAGATGTACAGTTCAGGTTCCTGAGAGGACAGAGTAAAGCAGCCAGGAAGACCACAGCCCTGGATAGCAGAAGAGCAGGTTGTGTCTTATTCACAGATCTGCTTGGAGAGTTCCAATGGGATACAGCTCCAGAGAGAAGAGAGGTTCAGGAAAGCTGGTTGCTTTTCAAGGATCCCCTTCTTTAGCTGAAGACAGAAGATCTGCACAGATGAACAAGCAGCTCCTGACAAAACTCAGACATAAAAAGGAAGCATATAAGAGGGGGAACAAGGCATAGGGGAGCCAGGAGGAATGCATCATGAAGTGTTTGGCTTAGAAAAACCAAAGTCCACCTGGAGCTGAATCTGCTGAGGTGTGTAAAGAGCATGGAGAAAGGCTTCAACAGGTACTAAGCAGCAAAAGAAAGACTAGGGAAAATGTGGGACACCTGCTTAATTGTCTGGGGAATCTGGTGACAAAGAACATGGAAAAGGCCAAAGTACCAAGCGCCTTCTTCACCTTCATCTTTACTGGTAAGTCTGACCTTCAAGCATTCCAAGATCCTCAGACATGGGAGAAAATCTGTGATGAGGTTCAGCTGCCATTAATTTGTGCCATATTGTATCTAATGCTTCATTTACACTGCATGTGGTTGTTTCAGCCTGTAAACTCTTCTAGGCAAGGAAGTGTGTTCATTAATTTGGGTTCAAATGGATGTTACGTGTTTCATGTTGAAGAGGTGTCTCTGGGGGTATTCTTAAAATAAGTTTCATTAAATGGCTTGGCACTTTCTGTGAAAGTACACTCCCTATTAACAATCCCTGCCTGATTCTTAATTTAGTTTCTTTTCCTGGTTTATCTGCACATGTGCAGATAACCAAGCTGCAAATTCACAGTAGATTTCAGAGGCCAGACTTGCTTGCTGTGTGCAATAATCCACAAACAGCATGCCATGCAGGTCAGTCTGCTACATCAACTCCTTCTGACTCCAGGAAATCTTGACAGACAGCAGGACATCCCCAAAGAGGAAGCCGTGGGAGTCAGAATCTTTCTCACTGCTTCCAAGAAAGAGGATTAAAAATGTTGGTGTTTTCCCTCCATGGGTAAGTGAATAAATTAGCTTGTTATTTCATCCTTTTGCTGATCCGTGGTTTTACATGTGTGTATCTAATTAAGTAGAATCCATACTGAAATAGAATTACCATGGCAGTAATCTTTTAATTCTAGGAAAAAATAAAGCCTCCAAGGCAAAAAGTATTGATAATTAAGAAAATAACTTTAACATTTGCTGATTATGCTGACCCAGGAGTGAGAGAGGTTTGCCTTGAAGTGTTTTCCCTCTGTCCCAAGGCTTCCTCCTGCCTTTTAAGCCTTTTGTTTCAAAAACCTCTTACACTGTAGTTTTGCTTTCACCTGCCCTCTGTGTTCTCCCTTTGTTCTTCAGGGATTTTGGGGGGGTTGGTTTTTTGTTGGGTTTTGGTTTGTTTGGTTTTTTTATTTTGTGCTTGCTGACTTGTCTCGGAAATAACTCTCTCCTTTCTGTCTGTTTTTGGCACTTTTGCAATGGACTCCTGCCTCCCTTCTCCCCCTTGTCCTTCTATCCCTCCTGTGTCTTCTCCCACACCATTGCTGTTTTTCTCCCCAGCACCTCCTGCTTCTCCCCTTGTGCTGGGTCCCTGTGGCAGGATTGCTGTTCTGGACTGGAGCTGTCCTCTGACAGAAACCTTCATCCCAGGAATGTAACTGAGGACTTAGGAAGTCCCAGAAGTGACCCAGAAGACTGGGTTCAGTTTTCATGCCAGTGTTTTCTTGTGTGAGATGGGATATTTGCCTCCATGAAGCAGCATGATCTTTCATGGGCTCTCACCTTGCTGCTGAGCAGCCTTGTCAGATTTTACTTGGTTTTGGATCAAGAAAACAGGGAATAAAAGTAGTTGCTGAAAGAATGGCAGAAGGACAAAGATTTCAGTCCAACAGAACAGGCCTTGCAAAGAACTATGCAGAAAAAACCCAATATTAAGCTGTATTTGGACACACTGGCCTAAATAATAAATTTTCCACGGGTTTATGAAGAGTGGCATCTTTTTGAAATATTTTAAGTGAAAGCCTCCCCAGCATGTAAGTATAGATAATATTATTATTAATATATATAAATAGTAATGTGGTTCTAAGCTCTGCCTATATGAGTGACTAAAAACTGTTGATTTCAGCAAAGTAGGAAAAACAGATTGGAAAGCATCAAGAAAGGAAATAAGAAAGTTCTTTCCCTGAATAAATTAGCATATTGCAAGGAGCAGATACTGTGGCCCTAACTCCAGAAGTCTTGTTCTCAGAGCACAGTGGGGTTTAGAGATCCCTGCTGCTACTGGAAGATAGGAAGAAAAATCTGTATTTCACCAAGGGAAGCTCTTGGCAAAGTTCAGCATAGCTGTAGATACATATTTGTTAAAGGTGGGAACACATTTTATTTGAATTCTATTTTTTGCTACAAGCTGGGCTCAGTCCAGAGCAATGCTGTCTCTTGCCAGTGAGGTAGCAATGTTGACTCAGAGCAGAAACTGGAGCCAAGCATTTTCATATTTTTTTGTTGTCTTTCTTCATAACTGAGTGAATTTTATGTAGAAGTCAAATGTGAAATCAGTCATTGTATTGGGCAAGATGAGTAATATTTCAAAAAAGTAGTAAGTACTTGCAAACTGTTTATATTGCACAAGCAGTTGTTTTAGTAGATGTTAAACTACTCCAAATCATCAGGTACTTTTCTGGACGAATGAGTATTTTGGAACTAGGAATGGCCTCCCAAAGTCACTTCACTCTTGCAAATGAGCATCTGTTAGAACATAATAATTAGTATTTCATTTTTCTGTCTTTGGCTAGGAAGGATATAAAGCATTTGCTTATGCTACCCTTCCTCCCTCCTCTTGTACTCAGGCACTATGTCCTTGGCAGTGATTAGGATTGTTCCTCAGCAGCCACCAAGCTGCAAGTTTCAATTCCACACCACGTCCCTACTTCCCAGTAGGAGTTGTGGATGCTGTGGGCCTGGGGGATCCAGCTGTGCTGGGGTTGTGTCTGACCTGAAAACTTTGCCTTTGAGGAACTGGTACCATCTTCGAGGGGGAGGAAGGAGACAGGCTGGAGGTAAGACATCAGTGTCCTCTGTGACTGGCTTTCTGAGCTGCCACTCCTGCCACCTCGTAATTTGGGAAGACCAGTCTGGAAACTGCTATCTTGTTCCTACCAGCAAAACCTTGGACCACCACGTTGACAAACAGAGGTATTTAGTACAAGACACCAGTGGGTATCAAACCCTGAGACACTATAATAAAGGAAAGTACTGCTTTTCAAAAGAATACTCTGTGTATTAGATAATTTATAGAATTTATCAAGACTGAATCATGAGCTAGTTGTAGGTCAGGAACAGCATTTGAAAGTCTTTCTATTCCAGATGTGATCATATCCTCCAAATAGTTGAAAAGACTAATAAATCCAAAACAATTCCCAAAAAAAGGCTGAAGCTCATCCCAGCAAGACCATCTTAAATTTTACATTGATCTCAGTATGCATGGTCTGCAGATGGTTCTCACCAGACAAAGGGAAGTTGAGTGGATTGTGTGTGCCTGTTCTGCAGCACAAGTACTGCCATCCATCCAGGTGGGAAGTCCTCTCCTGTGCCAGGCAAATGTCCATGCTTGGAGCTGGGCATGTAAGGCAAGATATGCTGAGCTTCTTAGCTTCTGAGCTTATGTATTCAGTCTTTCTTATAATATATGAACTCTATTAAAAAGTCAGTGCTTGGCTTTTGAAAAAGTAATACCACATTTCTGTAGATACTGTAGTAGCTTCTGGGTGCACATATTAGAGCAACCATCCATTCTGGAGCAGATATTACTGCAATGTCAGCGCCAGTGTTATGTGATGAATTGCCACGGGTTGTTAGTGGCTCACTTTTTTCTTCAGGATTGGTTGAGCTGACAGATTTCAGTAAATATCAGCCTTATACTAAATTTTTATCTCTTAACTAGTGACTGTAGAACAGTTTTGCTAATCTTGTAAGTTATGTGAAGGACTATACTATAGAATGACATTAGTGAATACTTGAAAGAATCTCCTGCTAAATAATACCCATTATCACTGAGATAAAGGTAATTCATGCTCCATTCGGGTCACTAATTTGGTTTTGCCACAAAGCAGGCATTTGCTTAGGACTGGAAGAAAAAATTGGAAGATTAATTAATGTAGTTGGAAGATTAATTAGTGTGTGCACTAAGTTTTATAATGGTGATATACATGTAATGCAATCAGCAATAAATCATTTGTGTCTCCTGATGTTTATTAAAATACTTATTTGTATAGAAATGGCTAAACGAATAATTGAACACTACTTGGAAACTGAGTAGATTAAGTTAAACTTTTCTCATTGTTTTGGAAGCAGACAGATGATCATGTTTAATCCCAATGAAAGTTAGAGCAATTTACCTACCAATCTGTCCTGGGATAGACACAGCTGATCTTCCACTTTGTATTAGAGTCTAAGTTCCAGACTTATTCCAAAGAAATATTACTCCTTCCAACACTCTTTCTTCCTAACCAATACTTCTTATCTCACAAGTTTGCTTTAAAACTGTTAAGATGATGATTTTCTGACAAGGTAACTTTCCTTCTAGTTGAATTATTTCAGAGAACTCCATCATTCCGAGCAAAAAAATATTATTTCCAGTTAAATAATGGATATGGAGACTGTGCCAAGCAATCCGTTGAGATCAGGAGGTCTCTGGCCTGACAACAGAGCTCAGTGACTAGTGTTATTAATTTCTCTGGGCTGTAAAATTGCTTATTGTTGCTGTTCAAATTGAAGAACCCAGGGTTTTAAATAGTTGTAATAAATAAGAAGGTTGTATATAATTTAAAATGTGAATTATACAAGAACAGATTTAGTGTCAATGAATCATTAGAAATATCAGGTCAAAGGGGCTGCTACAAAGAATTGGGAGAGTCTCACTGACTTGCATGGAGTTACTCTAGCAGTGCAATTGCACAGTGATTAATCTGTAAGAAATGCCAGAAGCAAAAAACATAAACTGATGTTACTTGCAAGTGGAACACTAAAGCCTATACAGGAATAAGAACAATTTAGGGATCATAATGCAGAAAATTCTATTAGGAAGAAAAGAAATAAGGTAGACTGGAGAATTGATGGGAGGAAATGCTGGGATGACAGCTGGCAGAAAAAATTATTTCTCTAAGCGAATTTTTCCTGTCTCCTGCAATAGTTTCAAATTGAGTCTGGGAACACTGGAAGGGAATTTGGAACCTGAGTAAGTGATTGCATGTGGGGAGAGTAAGCAGCAACAAAGAAAAGAGGACTACTGACAGAAAAAAAAAAAAAAAAGAAGAAAGATTTCCTGTAGATTTATGGTGAATTTAAATGTTTGCTGAAGAATAATGTGCAGAGAGCTGAAGCACAAAGATAAAGGACAAACCTCGCCTCTCCAAGGTGACAAAGAATTCGGCTGATAATAATGCAAAATGCAAGGCTGCTGCTTAAACTAAATCCTGATGCATAAAAAATATTTCACATGCTTCTGTGCTTTGTTTGACTTGTCTCCTGAACTTTTGCATCAGGAAGTGTGGTGATTTATGCAAAAGAAAAACTTCTCAAAAGGTAGGCTCTGGTCCTCAGAGCCATGAGATGCTGGGCCACACTGAACAAGGGTTATTTTGTCAGGAGTGCAGAGACCTCGGCTGCATGATGTGCTCATTTTCGCTGGGGTGGAGTTAGCTTTCTCCACAGTGGCTGGTACAGGGCTGTGGTTTGGATTTGTGCTGAACACACAGTAGATGATAGAGATGCTTTTGCTAATGCTGGGCAGGGCTTACACAGAGCCAAGGCCTTTTCTGCTTTTCATGCTGCAGGCTGGGGTGGAGGCTGGGAGGAGACACAGCCGGGAGAGGTGACCCCAACTGACCAAAGGGACATTCCAGACCGTGGAACATCATGCTCAGTGCATAAAGTGGGAAGAAGAAGAAGGGAAGTGAATATTTGCAGTGATACCATTTGTCTTCCCAAGTCACCGTGAGGTGTGGTCGGGCCCTGCTCTCCTGGGGATGGCTGAACACCCACCTGCCCATGGGAAGAAGGGAATTCATTCCTTGCTTTGCTTTGCTTGAGTCAGTGCCTTTTGCCTTCCCTATTAAACAGTTCTTGTCTCAACTTGTGAGTTTTCTACCTTTTACCCTTCTGGTTCTCTCCCTGTTCCTGCAGCTGGGGGGCTGACTGAGTGACTGAGAGGGGTTTGGCTGCTGGCTGGGGTTGAACCACGGCAGATGGTGCAAGTGCAATTAAGAACTTGGCCCATGCCAGCCCCGGATCATTGCTGTGAATGAGCACTTCCACTTCAAGGTTTCCCTGTTTCATTTTTGTCTCTTGTGACTTCAGGTACACATCCCAGTCTGCTCCAAGCTGTCCTTCCTCTGTCCTGACCCGCTGCTGCACCTTCCAGTACTCATTTTCTTGTCTGGAAATGGTAGCTGGACTCAAGTCTTGTCTGATTTTCAGAAGCATATATCATTCCTCAAATATAAGTTGTTCTTTAAACATGTGTTAGGAGTCAGTGATCAAAACCTTTGCAATATGGATAAGGTATGAAGTGTCTTGAGTGTTTGAGATGCCTTAAGCAAAGAGTGGCAAGAAATATATAAACAAATGTCGATTTCTCAACCAGCAGTTTAATTCTTCTGGCTAATTTCGAGTTATGCAGGCTAGGAAAGTGGTGGTATGGATAACTCAGCTCCTGCCTTTAAAAGCAAGGCACGTCCTAAGGGACCCCCTCAATAAACTAACTGTGCTGTCCTGCTTCTTTGCACAGTTGTTCTGGGGTCAGCAGTGTCCTTGTGCTGGTGTGGTGGAGAGAAGCAGTCACCACTGGGGGAACAGGAGGGAAAAGGGTCAGATTTAACTGCTCACAGTTAAAAGCAGCATGGGTCTGAATTGTTTTATGCTCTGAAAAAAAAGGCTTGTGGAAAGCTTTGGACATGGCTGAATACATCCATATTATTTTGAAATAAAATAGCTCTGACAGACCTTTTATGTCACAGAAGAGGTTAGTCTTCATGATTCTTGTTTTAACATGATTTTCAAAGACTTTATGAGATATTTTAATAAGGACTAGAACTATTATTTTCCAAATAAATATTTGGAGGGAGAGGTAATCACCTTTTCTTAGACCAACTGATCTAGCTGGGAATTTTAGGAAGTTGTGCTAGGGTCTCTGTCTTCACTGGCTTGTTGGCCAGTGGCATCTTGAGGTTTTCTTGGTCTTCTTCATATTACCACCGGACTTCTTCCCTCTGTGCTATATTTCACTTCTCCACCCCTGTTCAGAGCTGTTTATTCAATCACACTCAAAACCAAAACATTGAATTCATCAGGATTTACAAAATTTCCCTTCTGTTTGTCATTCCAAGAAGCTTTGTACCATGGGATGGCTCTGATACCTTAGGATTTTAGCTTTTCTATTTTTCAAATCCTGTACTGCTTTAGGGCATAAGTCTAAAACTCCATAGCTTGTCAGCTACTGTTCTCCCATTTTATTCAGACAAAACAATCCCTCTAGGCCCTAACTCAAGGACACCCTACTGCCCCAGGCCCCGAAAAGTGTAAACCAAAGGGAGTTGAGGGGGAGCAAACTGGGGTATGTGACTTCATTACCTGGAACTGTAATTGGAGGATTAACCCCTGCTATGTAAATGAACCAAACTTAAAATTGTCTGAAAAACTTGTGACCATGGTCCATTTTGGGTGTAGCCACTTGGAAGATTTTGACTACCCAAGATGTACCTTTTGAAGGCCTTTAATAAATACTCACTTTATTCTCTTAATCTTGTCTAGCCTCTGTTCTAGGTAGCCACTCCAAGGCATCAGTTCATGTAAAATGCTGTATGCAAAATAAGGAAATATCAAAATACTCCAGGAACCTGAGCCTGTGTTAATCACAGTGAGTGGACAATGCCAGTGCGCCCTGACATACAACCTTGCCAAAGCATTGGGGAATCTTCCAAGTGCTCAGGGTTTGAGTGAAGATGTCTGCTGCCTGCACGGCTGGGAAGACAGACAGAAATAATCCTCAGGGTTTGCTCAGAGATATCTTGAAGTCCCAAGGACAAAAGAATTAAAGAAAGACAGAAAAATAAAATGCAATAGGAAAACACTGCATAGTCTCATTAAAGGCACAAAGATGAATTCAGCACTTCAGGCTTTACATTCACTGCAACTGAGTTGGAATAATACCATTGTTTGAGAGCAGAAATAGGTGATAAAATGTGACAGCTGGGGCTTGTTCGAGGCATGAACTTCTGTCAGGGCTATAAAATTAATCAGATTCCTTAGAATTACATGACTCACCCTACTTCTTCCAAGTCACCTTTGATTGCCTGCCTGGCTATGACAGCCAAGCACGGTTTTGTTGGGAAGCAGGTTTCTAGGACACAGACCTCTTCCACAGGCAGAACAAGGGAAACCTCTGAGGCCTGGCAGGCAACACTGGCCATGGCCAGCTATTCCTGGCCAGTAATCTGCTCAGACGCAGTGGCAGTGATGGTCATGAGACACATCCAACCAAGGGGCCATTTTCAAAGCAAACCAAATGGTCCTAATCCCCAACCACCGCCTTTCCCAGCTTGGCCAGGGCTCTACTTCTTCCACTGGAGGCTTAGCTGCCTTCTGCAGTGCCACTTAGAACCCTGTGTGCAGTCCACTACTTGGGTTTCTTTTCTTCTCACTCATAAATGCCTTTCTCACTTACTCTGGCTTTACAGTCATCTTCCCTACAAGCTTTAGCCCAGGAACACATAACTGAAGTAGCTGGGCCAAACATCTGAGAAGTCTTTATTATCTGCAATTATTGTTCGACATTACAGTGAGCAACTTAAAAATATTTTCATTTCTGCTTACATTAATGATTTGGTGGTTGGAGGAAAAAGTCATGCTTGTCTCCATGCAGTGGTCTATCATTTTATTCATAATTTATTATCACTTGGAATAACTGCAAATAAAGAGAAAACAAAATTATCAGGAAAATATTTGTATTTTCTTGGGTATAAATTTCACTCATAAATGTATTTTGCCCTTCCTCTGGCTTTACAATAGACCATTCACCTTCTCTCCAAGATTCAGCACAGGAATGCATAACCCAAGTGACCAGACCAAGCATCTGAGAACTCATGTGTTTTTAATACCTCTGATGAGAATGGAAAAGCTCTGCATGCCCTCACTCATGCAAGTGAGTAAGAGCAACCATGTAAGATGTTAAATGTTCTGTACTAATGGAAATTTTGAAAAGCTTAAGTGAGGAATTTGTAGTTATTTCTGCTCAAAAGATGCTGGTCCTGCAAAGTTTTAAGGAATCTGTTTGAAAGACATTAATTCTTAGAAAGGGAAGCTTAGGAACAAATCTAGGCCCTGAAAAGTATGATGAATGGGTCTTTTGTGATCAGAGACAGAATTTCCCCAGGGAATTTGCAGTGAATATGAAGAAATAGACTTCACTGTCACACTAATTTGTGCATATTCCCACTACATCTCAGAAAACAGAAAGAGAAATTGCCCTGAATCTGTATTTGAATGTTCTCTGCATTCAGTCAAGAGCCATTCCTTCCAATCATGCTTAAGATGCTGTTATTTATAACTCTGAATTAGGAGTTTGCTTTTTGTGTTTGTAGGAAAAGTTACTCTATAATGATAGCCTGTGGTTTGACTAGTAATCCCCTATAGTTGATTAATTTCTAATGAAAGATACCATTTCTGTGTTTTCATTTTGTTCTCTGCAAATTTTATGATCTGTTAAACAAACAGCATTTCAAAAGGATCTGTGATAATTGAAGCTATGTAAATAGTTTTGATTGATTTTGTTAAAATAATATGATTGGGTTTTATTATCTGTGCCACTAAGCCTGGCATTCACTTATCTGAAAATTAAATATCTGAGTCTGAGTTGATATGATGCATAAACAGAGGTATTTAGGATCTGTGCAATGATGCAGTTCTAAAGCAAATCTCATCCTTGTGTCTGTTGTCAGCTCAGTTCTTGGAGAAGTTATTCTGTTCAGCTGAATTCCTTTTAGAGGAAATTGAACCAACACTTCTGTTCCAGGTGTGCTTCAAATGTCCTTCTATCTCTAGAAAGACACAGTGATTTAAATGAATCCTCCAAGCAATTTCAAAATTGCTGGCAGTGGAATAGCTGGCCTAGGTAGGATAGCTGATCTAGGGGAGCCAGACTAAATCCAGTCCAAACCAAACCCCATATGGATATGGAGTGGACACTGGGGACTTCAGCACCATCTGCTTTGCTCTTCTGCTCTGTCAAAGCAGATGCTAAACCAAAAATTGGTCTGAGTGTCCCACTGTGGTCAACAGAGAGGAGCAGGTCAGACAAGGTCTATCTTAGACATTTGGCTTAGAGTATCAGAGATACACATTTCTCTATTATTAAGGGATTATACAGTGTCTCAGACATCAGTCTTTTAAGCACCTAAGTAAAGGCAGATGAATCCCATCACCTTGATTTTTTGCTCATGGCTCCCTACTGAGACATTCTCAGATGGTTCCATCTCCTGGCTGGGTAGGATGGCTTCATATGGAAAAAGAGGATTGCACTTGCTGTATTTTTCAGGGCCCATCTTTTCATTCTTCCCTTATTCCTCTGGGGTTCCTGCTCAAATGCAGGCTTGGAAGGAAATGGAGGAATTGATCTGAGTTTGACTCTGCTGAAATCAACGGCAGAATTGCCCTTGGTTCACGTGGTGCAGCTCTGCCTGATTTAGCTTGTCTTCCACAGAGCTTGGTACTTCTGTAAATCAGATCCCAGGCACCAGGAGCTGAGGAGCACTCAGCTGCTGAGAGCCACCGAGGAGTGGGGTTGTTTGATTCCCTTGGCAGTTCTGGGCAACAGCAGGAAGGATGGGATAAGGGCACTGGTGAGCATCCAGCATGGTCTGGCCACAGTGGTGTCCTTCGTCCTCCTCCTGCAGCAGAGCAAGGGCTGAAGGGTTTCTCTGTCTGTGTCTGTGGCTCCTGTTCAGGATTAAAATGGTCTGTCTGACAAGGATCCTGTAGGAAACTGGTGTAGGAACGCATCCTGAGGGACTGCCATGGGATGTATTATGTACCAATGACCTTATTCTTGACAGATGCTAAATTCTCTTTGCTTGGCTCCCCAACCTTAACAGTGCTCTTTAACTTACTTCTGTTACCTTGAGTTTTTTAGGCTCCTAAACCCCCACATGTATTCACAGAAAGCAGTCCTGTGGCATAGTCCTGATACTTCAGCTGGCCTTACAGCCTCATTAAGCCCATCTTGAACCTAACTCACAGACTCAATTGTCCATGCAGCTCCTTCAATCTATTGTCTTTATATTTTGCATTACACAACCTATCCAATCCAATATCACACTGCAGCCCTTTCTTAACCCTTCATCACATTAAAAATGTATTTATTGGTTTGATTTTTCTATGCAATTGACTTCCAAGAATTAATGTGCAAAATTATACAAAATATATTTATTTGTTTGATTTTTCTATGCAGTTGACTTCCAAGAATTATTATGCATGCTTTATGTCTTGATTTAATGAATTTGTGCAAGTGAAAAGCCTGGGAGGGAGAGACAAAGGCATCATTGCATGGGTGCTTTGAGTTGTTTTGCTGGCAATTTATTAGGCTAATTGGGCATCGCTAGCACAGTGATTAGCTAAAATGAGAACCATCATTTTATTTATTTAGAATTTACAAGTATTAGCATGGCAACACTTGAGCTGCTGGCTGCTGGTATTTTTTATTTCTCTTTTTATATTTTCAGACTCTTTACTATTTATTGTACCACAACAAACTGTGGTAGAAGAGGTGTTTCCAAAGCTTTTTGTCAAAACAGTGAAGTTCCCCATCAACGTCATTTCTGACAAGCATGAAAAGGTTTCCAGCCTCTTTCAATAACTGTCCACATAGTAACTGAGCAACTGAGCCATGTATAACATATTGTCCTAAAGCATCTAAGGGTTAATGCTGTAAATCCAGGAAAAGTTGAACAAATTCAGCATAAGCTTTCAGGAAAGATTTACAGCACAGGGCAGCCTGAGTCTTGATGATTTCTGTGCTGGCAGTAGTGGGAAGTGCCTGTCTGCAATTTGAAGGTGTTCTCTATGCCAACCCTTTTGCAGCCTGTCAGTAATTAGCAGCCTGTGGGTGTGCAGACCTGGGAAGGGTAATGTCAAGTCCTCTAATTTTCTTGAGGAGTGCACCCTGCTAAGCTATGCTGAGACACAATAAGTGCTTGCCTGCTTATTAGCAACTTTGAGATCACAAAAAATGCACAGACTTCCCCTATTTTTCTTTAACCAAGCATGAGCATCTTCACATCCTCTGTCACACAAAACATGTTGGTGTCAGCACATCTGTCACATGGACTCCCTGCGGAAAAACCACGGCATCTGATTTTCCAGCTGCACCTGAGTGCTCTCACACTGCTCTTTGCTTCAGCCCAGCTCCAAGCACACCCTCTGCAAAAAATAAACTGGCTCAGGTACACCGCCCTGGCCAGGTCTCTGCCCCCAGAGAGTCCACAGGCAGAGACAGTAAAGTTTTGGATGGGACTCATCTTCCTCACTGGTCTGAGCATCCTTGGCATCCTCAGGGGGCAATGGCTGTGCATAAATTCTCCCTGCCAGACAGACATGCCCTGCCTGGGCTAAGGAAAGTGCTGTTTGCTTTTAAATGCATGCTTTGTTTCTCAAGGGAGAACTGTGTCCTTTTTTTCATATTTATTTTTATGCAGTCTGTCTGTCAGTCTTCCCTCCAAACTTGTGATTATGTCAGACAGCTTCAGCCAAATTTAAAGAGGGCTTCTATTCATTCTGGATCTGCTGTTTACCACCTGCTATTTTCATCTGCTGCCACCTGATTCTTGTATCAGAAGAGACAGTGAACTGTCTCTTCACCGTGTTTTTTTTTCCCCCTAGAACATCTGTGTATAAACTGCAGTCAAAAAAAAAAAAAAAAAAAAAGAATGCCAAAGAATTGTCAAAATAAAGCAAGACTCTTAATCTCCCACATTCTAAATTTTGGCACAGATTTGTTAGTTTTAAACATGGCTTGCACTGAGCACCTGGTAAGTGTTTTAAGCAGCCACTGCACAGCATGCTGTGTGCTGCTGTTTTCAGATTGCAGAGCTGCTGTTCATGAACAAGTAATTTTTGGCAAGATGACATAAAATTACAACTTTGCCAGTCTAATTCTCACTACTCAGTGCTAAAGTGAACAATATAAAAGTACCTGAAAACAAAAGAGTCAAATCCAAGTGTGCATCCAAAATAAGATGATTGTATTTCAAAAATATGTATTAAAATGAATTGTGAAGAGAGGAAAGACAAGAAGGGAAAAGCTGGACTTGGCTAGTGCTGAGGAATGAATTAGGGACCTCTGCAACTAGAAACTGACAGTCCTCACTGGCAGAACTCTATAGGGATGAGAAATTAGTCTGTTTTTAGGGAATACAGAAAAGCATCTGAGCCATTTACACCAGATGATGGTGGTGTAACACATCCTTAATTAATTTTGAAACAGATACTGGAAATTTACACCAGATAAAATGGACACCACTTTCACATCATGTAACTGAGGTTAGGACAAATAATCTGACCTGCAACACTTCATGTGCCATCCATACCTTATCCATAACTTTCCAGTGAGCTGTTACTCACTGATGTGCAATGGGTTTGAGCCTGAAGTGGAACAGGACGAGATTTTGAGCAACTGATTTCCAGAGCAGCAACAACGTTTCACTGGGGCTGATTTTTATTAATGCTAGTAAGGAAAGTTTAAAATTAATGCCTTTCATTCAAGCCAAAATCAACAGCTATTATTAGCCAGTTGTATATAAATATATATGTATCACCAAAGCTTACTCTGCATATGGGTAGCTCCTGTCTCCACGAAAGACAATCCTCAGTGACACAATGTACTTTGGCTTGCTTTTTTCCCCTTCTGTCTCCCACTGACAAATATGTATGAGTTTGAGGAAGGAAAGGCACAAAACTCATTCCAGAACACATTTGTCAATCATCCTTGTAGTGCTAGTGATTTAGATTTGTAACTTAAAGCTGGTAGCATTAGTATATTATTAGCTCTGAAAGATTCAAAAAATAAAAGATTGAGTTAGAAACGCTGAAGGAAAAAAGTGTCTGGTCTGGAGTCTAGTCTGGGCTGTTTTCTTTACCAAGTGCATCTTCAATTTTTTCCCCAATTATAATTACTGTAATACAGGGGCTAGAGTGCAATAAAAAAAAGGGTCACCTTTTATCTCATAAACTCCAGTCGAATGATGGGACACAAATGATTAGATAACAAAAATCACCCTTAAAATGAACCCATGCATAATGAGCCCGGGTGAATGGCAACAGGTATTGCTCCATAAATATTCTGTATTTAGTACAACAGAAAATGGCTCTGAACTAATTGAAAAATATATATTCATATGGGACCAGGTTTTCCCTGTACTTCCACCTTAATCATCAGGACCATGTTGTTGTTGTTGTTGTTGTTGTTGTTGTTATTGTTTCCTCCTTCTATATTATCCACACTGTGGCATCCTGGACCCCTACCCCTGGACAAGCCTCCCCCAAGTCCACAGCACCTCTGCAGTTCTTCCCTTTTTTTCATAGATCTGCCACAGTACTTCTAGCCTCTTCCCAGCTTCCACTTTCCCTGCAATACACTGTTTTTCTTCACTCCCTGCTTTTTACTCATCTTTTGACCTGAAAATCAAGGAGCTCTCAGCACAGGCTGTAAATGACGTGAGCTGATGTGGATGGTGATTTCCTGACCTATACTTCTGCTGCTGCCAGGCAGAAGAGGGGATGGCTGAAGTCATCCTGCCTCTGTGGAGGAGCTGATACAAAACTTACAGCAGTTCCTTCGAGATCTGTAATGGGATGGACCAAGGATTGAAAAAAATTGCAAACAAGCACTGGCAGGGACTGATAACCCGGACAGCAGAGCAAGAACCTCACCTTCTTGTGAATTGTTTCCAATTTTTTCCCTTTACCCCTCACCCAAAAATTCTTAGATGTCCCTGGTGGCTGTACAGCATGTGAGTTTTCTTTCCAGGGGATTAGTGATGCTGCCTTTACAGAATCTGTCGTGTCCTTGACAGAGGACATCTTTCCAGGCCTCTGAGTGTCTCACATAGGATGAAAAACTCACTGTGGAAACCAGAAAAAGTGTCACGATAATTTGTTTACTGATGAGCCAGGAAGTGAACTGAGACCTCTCCAGTTCCATCAACTGGCAAGAACCTTCTGTCACTGCTGCTCCAGGCTGAGCTCAGGTAAAAATACCCTTGAAGCTAATTTGCTCTTGAAGGCAGGGATCATCTTTTCAGTCTGTGTTCACACAAAGCCTGCCAGAGGGTACTGATTCATCTTTGGGCTTCCTGTGAAGTACAGTCACACAGACGTAATAATTTCCTTACCTGGTTCTGCCCTCCAGCCTGTTCTGTACAAAGTAACATAACATTGCATTACAGCAAAGTAGTGCAAGCAATGTAATAATTTGTCCTCCAGTTCCTGTTGTAAGCCAATGTGTGAAGTCAGACATTTTACACAAAATTGAGATTGGAAGAATGACTGGAGTTGAACTAACCATAGCAATGGTGTGTTGTCCAATGCTACCTGTCTTTCCAACATGACACTTATCCTTCCATTGTCAGTACTCACACTTGTATGCAAGCAAATCAAGCCATGGGGCACAGAGAAAGGAAAAGGTAGGTAGACAGAGGAGCCTCCTTCTTCTCCAAGCTGCTATTTGTTCCTCCATCTAGCAGGCTTCAATTCAGACACAATTTTTAAAGCAAACCTGTGAATAACTGTGTGGACACTCAGAAACTAAACAAGATGGACATATGGCCAGCCCATTTGCACAGTGGAGTGCTCTTATTTAATTATAATACAGTTTCCCTATTGGGTTTCTGGTACATTAAAAATGCCTCTCTGCATGTTGCAGCATTTTAGCTGTGCTGTGGAAATTAAGGGTTGTGAATTGATTTGCATCTTTACAAGAGAAAGAAGTGCTAAAATAAGGATAAACCTCATCCTGTGCTCAAAATAACTTAAATTCCCTTTCTGGTCCATGCATTCACATTTTCACTTTTTTTTTGTCTGAGTTGATAAGCCTTTTCCATTGTATGATTCTGTTTATTTCAGATATGCTTGCTTTTTAAAGAGAGTTTTCGTTTCAGCTTGTATAGGCACCCATCTGGGTTACCTGCTGTGGGGACCATCAGGTGCTTGATGTACAGTGGCCTCTTGATCAGAATCACTACACTCTGCTCCTTCCCAAGTAGGATTCAAATGAGGCATTTGGAAGTAGTTGTAAAGCTCTCCAAAAGTGTAAGCAGTTTCAAACTCCATTGCAATCCCAATGCAAACAATGGTGTTACAGTGAGGAACCTCTCTCCAGCTCACCTCCAAAAGTTGCCAAGTCAATAAAATTAAAGCTGAATCCCATCTCTCTCAAAACTAGGAAACCTCATGCACTCCCTCTCACCCCTGAGATGGGGAAAAGCCTGTGCTGGTGCCATTGCAGCTTTCAGATGTGCCTGAGTGAGGACAAGGAAAGAATTCCAAAGGGCAGTCTTTGGGCCTTCCCTGTGTCCTTCTACCAGTTCCCTATCAGATTCTGCCCTCAGATTATCTGCCTTCAACTCCTACTGGAAAATGTCAGAAAGATTTATGGGCAAATAGCCAAGGGCAGAATTTGGCAGTGATAATGAAAAAGCTCCCAATTAGTGTCAGATAAAGATGACAGACTCAATCTGTCTTTGAGAAAGCTGAAGCCTTTTGTGTGCTCTGTCGTTTTTTAGCTGTGCTCTCAGGTCCCTTTCACTGCCTTCACTTACATCAGCTGTGATAAAACGAAATCGCTGAGGCAAAGCAATTACACTGAAAAGTGCTTGTTCTGGCTTGGCCCTCTCCTGTTATGTTAGTGAGGGCTGGACTTGGTCCTGACAGAGATGAATGTGTTCTGTCTGTATCTCTCCTTCCCAGGAAATAAAAGTGAAATATGAAACAGATTCAAGGAAATAAGATCACAAAGCTTGCCTTGTCTGCTTTTTCTGCCCATGAAGCCTAGGATATTCAAAATTTTTATGACCAAGTTGGCTTTCACAGCTCTTTCAGTTCTGTTTATGGTCAAGCTTCTGTCACACTGATAGAGGAAACGCCACATTCTCCAGAAGGAGTATGAGGGAGGACAGCATGGAGCTCCTCTGTGATGCTGATGAGTTCTCCTCAGAGTGTTCTGATACAGAACACTGCCAGAACACTGTGGGAACATTCCTGACTCTCTGCTCAGCATGGGTGAGGCTGCACTTGGAGAACAGTGCCTACTTCTGAGCTCTCCAGTTGTGGTGGTGCATCTGCCCCTGCCCTCAGGACTGCTTTTTGGTTGCTGGAATTGCTGTTAGGAATTTGGCATTTGTGTCATGAGTTGGGCAGTGAAGCATCCCTTGGATGGAAACTCTTGCATGTCTAAAGTGAAAGCAGCACTGACCATACCAGGAGCTCCTGGTGCCTGGTTGAGGTGAAGGATGGGAGTGTAACTAAGTCGCTGTTGTGAGTGTGGTAAGTTCTACAGAATCACTTTATAAATGTTAAATTAGCCAATGATTAAGTGCTGCTAAACCCTGTAGACACAAACTGTTGACCAGGTCTGGGACTGGTAAGATTGGACTCAGCCACACCCAGACCATGCCAAGGGTTTAGAAAGCAAGGGGTCATCTCTGAAGCCAGGGGTCCTGTCATGAACCTCCTGTGCCAGCAGGAGGGTCTCCCTTACCCTACACAGCCTTGTCCTTTGCATCCCCAGTCTCTGTGCACATCATTCTCAAGTGGTTCCAAGCCTATTTTCCTGTGTACTAGGTAATAGAGGGAAATCTTGCCACAAAACTCTGCTTCATTTTCCACAAATTAATATTAAAATCTGGTTTTGACTACACATTTGATGGTGATTCTTTAAGCAACTTAAGCCACTCATTTGTGACAATTCGGTGTAGTCATCAGGATCCTATATTGGGATTCATGACACCTGTGCATGAGTTACATGGACTCAGCTGTGTGACCTTGGGAGACTTTTTCACAAGTCCCATCAGTTAACATCTTCCTTTGTATCTCATATCTGCTTTCCTGCTATATTCACCTACTGCTGGCCCATACAACCCCCTCCTTATGTAATTGCTCTTTGTAATTGTCCTTTTCAGTAAATATTCTTGTGCTATCCTCTTCACTGATGGTTCAAATCCTAGCCCAGGAAATCATTAGTTACTTGCTTCTCAAAAGTCAGGATTGATCCTACCAAAGGCAGCAGTTTTCCTCCTGGTTGTGTGGAAGTTTGGGCTCATCCCAAAAATTCCTGTGTGATTACAATTTTCCACAGCAGTTTTCAGTTATTGCAGTTATATTCCTTTTTGGTACTTTTGATCCACTTTCAGAAGCTTAGATCCCTTTCCCTGCAAGGATCTGCAATGTGGCAGAAAAGGCACCTAAACCAGGGGAAGGATTTCCACTGTTTGTGGTCAGCCTGTGCCTCAGTCACTGCATAACAAACCTCTCAGTCTCTGAGACAGACTTTTCTTTCTCTCCCTTCACAGGGCTGTGCTGTGTTTTATAGATATATTTGTCAGATAAACGTACAAAATGCAGTATGGTCTGACAGTGGTTGTTCACTTATTTCAATCTATTTTGATGCTTAATCCACATTTCCATCTTGTCTATAAAGCTTCTTCCCCCCCCCCCCATACCTCTTTGCTTTATAAAAGAACATTTTTCTACATTGAATTATTTAATTTCATAAGATTTTCCAAGTGACTTGGCACAAGCAGTTTTCAAAGCACTTGGGATATAAGTGTCTGCATCACATTTGTTCTGTCTCCCCATTGTGTGCAAGCTATCAGGCACAGACCTTGCAAATACCACATTCTCTCAGCCTCTCTTGAAATTTCATCACATTCCTTTAAAGAAGCATTAATGTTCATACATTGTAAAAAAATCCATCTTAGTGCTGAAGTCCACAGGCACAGTTTGTGTTTTATATCCATGATTTCCAGGTCTTGCTGTGAGTGGCCTTGAAAAGTCATGCAGTTGGCTGGTAGCAGTGGCCATGCTGGGCTGTTGATCCTGCATTTCATATATTTCTTTACACCATAGTCTTTATTTGAAAAAAACACCCACTAGGTCTTTTTTACTCTCTTTTCTCCTCCTGCCTCTTATATTTTCAGCCCCTGGCATGCACAGAACTTGTTGCTTCTCTATTTGTTGGTGCTCCCCTAAATTCACTGTGCCACTGGAAATGTGGTGGCCAGCCTCCCACCCCGTTGTGTCCCTGTCAGGTTTGGTCCCTCATGTGAGAAAGGTATTTTTTGACATCAGTCACTCTGGTCTGTGAGCCTCGATCTTTAAATGCCTCCAGCAAGGAGGAGGTGAGTGGCAGCTCGGTGTGGAAGTGAGCAGTGACCAGACAGCTTCTCTGCCTCTTCCTTCCAACATGCTCTCCTGGTGGCCAAGGCACATGCTCTGATGGATTGAGGGGACTTAAATCTGTCTCTGGCAGGTGTTCTAGTGAAGTGGAAGTCCTCAATTTCCTTCATGGAATTTTCTGCTAAAAAATTAGAGCAAAAAAGGATGTGATCCCTCTTGACACATTTAAATTCCTGGCAAAATAGGCTCCAAATGCTGTAAATTCATGTCAAAATGTGTTCTCTTACTGCCTTTTATGAGCACGAGACACAGACCAAGGAAAAACCAAAACACAGCGCAACAAACTTCCCTGGGGGAAAAGCCAGGTGTGCCAGAAATCTCTAAGGAGACAGTTATTATCCACCTGGGAATGTCTGCTTTTTCCTCTGGCTTAGATTACTCTGCCGATCAGAGGGGAGCATGGCCCTATGACTGGAAAATGGGGTGGAAATGGGGTAGTGGGATGGAATACCATTCCCTTTGCTCCCCAAAGAGCTCTCTGTGTGGTGTTAGTGCTGGGCTGACCACGGGGCACTTGACCACTCCTCAGTCCTTAACCCTTGACTGGGCTTCCCAGTCTTTCCCTGCTCTCCCTGCTGGCACAGGTACTGGAGTGTCCCATACTCCCCCAGGATCCTTCCCCACCTTTTTTTTTCTTTTTGGCAGCAACTGTATGATGCTAATCAGTTCATCTTCTGCCCATCACAGTTCACTCTTTGATGATTCTAATCAAGTGGTGGGAGGATTTGTTATGGCTGTCAGTGATACTCTGATAAAAGCAATCTCATTCAGTAGGAGGAATCACTGCACAATCTAATTATGGCTTTGTAAGGAATAGATGGGATGGCATCTTGCTGGTAGGATGTGCCCTGGTATCAGGAAGCGCAATGTAATCATAGACTCATAAAAAGAGATTTCCATTCAGGATTAGTAGGACCCTAAACGATGAGAATTTGCTCATAACAGAGGATGCGCAAATAGGATTTTCAGTTAACAGCAGTGTTTTCCCACTGACATTGCGTACAAGCTTCTTTTCTTTGTTCCTTTCAATGTGGGCTTTAATACAGACAGAGAAGTGGTAAATTAAAAATAAACAAAAACAATTATGGAAACCAATTAGGACTATATTTAGAGTGAAAAATAACTATGTGGATATATTATTTGCATTCCGTGCCAGAGAACTCTGGTGCCCTGCACTACCAGTGACTCCTGATTCCTTGACTTGACAGGGGTAGTCTGCTCAGAGGTAGTACACATATTTAAATCATACCATTTAAAAAAGTCTAAGATGGATAAAATAATACAAATTTACTTCATTAGCATTAAATTGGTCTGATGTGCAGCTTCTTCTGCAAATTAGACACATATAAACCAGGAAAAAACATTTTTAAAGGCACCCACAGGCCAGACCTGTAGTAGCATTTATTAGTGACTAAAATCACAGTCCCTGCTAATGGAGAAGAAAGAGAGGAGGAGGTGGGTGAGAAGCAGGGCAAGGCAGTCTCACAGCTGGGTAATCACTGCTGGTCCCAGGCTGCTCCCAGCTTTGGATCACAGTGTGGGCTACCAGCTGCTGAAGGTGGGCACACCCCTGCCCTTGTAGCCCCAGAGGGAAGCAGGGTGGCCCTGGGGTGAGACCTGAGGTGAGGACACCCTTTAGAAGGAGTCACCTCCTGCCTCAGGGGAAAGATCTTGGTGATGGACCAGTGCTTGGTCCTTGGTCCTTGGTGCTGCCCTTAATTTTGTGAGGTGTGTAGATGTGTGCCTTGCTGAATACAGTCACTATGAATGCCTGGAGGCTGTTCATCTCCTTCCTCCACTTTTTCAAAGATCTGTTTTCAGCCAACACTGTGCCCCCACTGGATGTCCCTTCTGCTTTCTCTGACAGTTCAATTTTTTCAAGCTGATCTTGCTCTTTTTCCTGCCTTTAATGCCTACTTCTAAACCCTGTCTAGCTGCAGTAGCTCACACACATGCACACAGATGCTTCCAGCCCTTCATATAGCACAGTTCCTTTTGCAGGTGCACAGAGTGCTCAACAAAATGTTCTGTAACATGCCCTAGGGGCAGCTCCTGCCTGGTCCCAGAGGCTCTTCTCAAAGCAGCTCTCTTTCTCAGGAAGAGAGAAGAATTGCTTCATCCACCAATTCTGGATAAAGAGCACCTATCAAATTTACCACTTCCCTCTAAAGTAATTTTCCAAAGACAAAAGAGGAAAAAGCAGGAGTGGAAACTGCAGCATTTTGTGATGAAGTTTTGTGTAAGAGAGGAAAAAATCCTTTCAAACCCCAGTCAACCCAGTCTTTCCAATCAGGGAAAGCACCAGCAGGACACCTCAGACAAGGTGAGTTTTCCTTGCTTCTGCCTGGAGTTATTTGTCTTCTTGTCCTGATTCTGGTGGTAATGATGGACTGAGAAGAGGGGCCAGAGGTAAGGCAGAGTGCCTGGTGTCCAAGGGCCTGGGCAGGGTCTGAGCTCCAGCACTGACTCTGGACTCAGTGTGACTCTATCCTGACAGGTTAGGCAGTGCCTTTGCCTGTTCTCAGCATGACACAAATGACATCATGAGGCACGTGGAAAATTACCCCAAACTGCACTGACATGCCTGAATAGGTGTGAAATATCTCTGCACTGCAACAATGCAACAGCTCCTACAAGTATCTCAAAGGAAGGGTGTAATGTGCATGAGAAGTCACCACTGCCACAGCAAACTTGGAAGGCAGTGCCTTTAAAAGTTAGGAGAATACAAACAATATTCTGAGCTGCAGCATGCTGCCCTTCTCTGCAAGCAGAGAGATGGCCAGGTCCTGCTGCCTGCCCTGCTCAACAGGGCCTGCAAAGTTGTCTGCTCAGAGCTAGTGCCAAGCTTGAGCCTGGTCCTTTTGTCTCTAGTGGGCCTTTTCCTGTGGTCTCAATAAAGCATGAGACTTTCTGAAATCAGATATACATATTTAGAAATGATTGTAAGAAACCCTAAGCGGGTGGCTCCCTGATGCCCTCAGGGAGGCAACCAATGCAGGATTTCATATTAGCTATGAAAATTACATTTGCATACAACCCTCTGGAGAAGCCTGCTGCTGGAGATGTGATGCTGCTATTGCTTTCACAGCTCTGCACTACCACACACCATAATTATCTCTGCAGAGAGCATCACTCCCTAATGCCCTCACAAAACACCCTCAGCAGCAGGAGGTCAGACGTGCCTGTTAACTTACAGAGGGAGCAAGGGGAGCTAGACAGTGAGTGAGGACTGCAAGGACTAAAGCTCATGTAACACCCAGCCCTCGTGCTGGGCAGAAATATTGGGTAGGAAATGTCTTCCAGTGGAAAATGTTAGTCTGACAACACTAAAAGTGCTCTGGGAATGGGCAGGTAGTCAGATGAGTGGGCAGCTCTCCCAGATTTCTGCACACCTGGTTCCATCTGTCCTGTCCCGATCCCCCAGATACCATCTCAAAGGTTGTGGGCAGAGCTGAATGCACAGAGTAATCTGCTGCTGCTGACAGCTTGATTCTGATAATAATAACAGCTAAACTGGTAAAATAAGTTCTAATGAATACTGGATGTGGTATTTTTCTTTTCCAACTCTAATTTGAATCAGAAAAATGGTAATTCCTTGTGTTTTTATTGCTGTGCATTCCCTTCCAGCTGCTGAATGAGGCAGAAAAGATGAGGCCTTTAAAAGTACAAAAATCTAAATCCATAGGAAACTGTGCATTAATTTTAATTATTGTCAAAGAATTAAGAAAAGTCATCTTGCTTCTCCTTATCAGCATTTAAACAATAAAGATAAATACTGTAATGATTATTTTCCTTGTGCAATTGCTAAAGACAATAATTAAGACGGTTTAAACATCACTGGAGACGCTTTGGGAAATCAGCTGGGAGGGAAGATAGAGCTGTTCAGATAACACCTCCTTTGGCAAGGAATTCAGTACAAGCCTCTTATAGACCATCATGTTGTTTATATTAGTTGAATGAATAAATACTGTTTGATAAATACTAACTTACAGAAGGTGGCCACAGCAGAATTGGTACCTGTTGTTTGCTGAGCTTTGCTATGATGAAGGAAGCTTCTTGAAGAGTAGACAGAATAGCCAGGAAGAGAAGGCTTTGTTGAGGCACAAGGAAATTTAACATCATGGTAATTAATCTTGTTGATATATATGCCAATTAACAAATATGTATAAAATGTCCTGTTGGACAAAATTGGGTATTACCTCATTATTATGTCAATATTAAACTGATCCCTTGCTTGTTAAAAAACCTTGTTTTTTCAGCATATCTGGGGCTATTCTTTTGGTGGGTAGTATTTGGAAAAGCCTTGAGGGCTTATAGCAAAGACCCAAAGAGAGCTTATCACTGAGAAGGTAACAGACATGACTGAATGAGACTACAGCACTCTAGATCTAACCAAGAAGTGACTAGAAAAAGGTCATTGCAAGGATCACTGGTAGAACCAGAAAACAGATCCTGAACTTCAGGGCCTGAAGGTAATTAAAGCTGCATATAAATTAACCTTGCCTACCAGTAACTGAAATGACTAGCTGCCTTTCCTCCACCATTGCACCAATGAAGGGAAATGTAGAAATGCAGACTGAAAATATGGTTAAGGACATAACTATCCAGCTTGTGGAAATTCATGAGGCTATGTGAAAGAGTGGGGCTGAATTAATCTCTGCTTTCAGGTTTGAATCAATAGTTAGAACCCTCCAACCTGGTTTCTAAATTCTGCTCCTTTTTAAAATATATTCCCCAGGTGTCATTTCCAAACAACTAGAATAAATTAATTGGGGACCAAGCCAAAGACAAACTGCAGTGAGAAAAGCCCTTTGCTCACTGTAAAGAGCAGGTGTCTATCACTGAGTGTTTTGTCCAAATGAATATAATGTCCTCCCTCACACAGTCGTCATCCAGCCTGTAGTCCCATAAAAAAAGGGATTGGCATTAAATTTGGAGAGCAAGTGAGCTTGCCATGGCCAGCCAGTGGTGCAGCCAAGCCCAGGCGGAGGGGAGTGGCTGGGGCTCTGCAGTGCTCTTGGTTGGCAAAATGCTTTCGGTAGAACTGTAGTGCTGTAAGCAGTGTGGCATCAGACACAGGAGAAAAAATGGGCTGGATGCAGATGTGAGCCCGCCCTTCACCTGCCAAGGGTTTGCAATGTGTGTGCTCATCAGCAGGTGTCACTGCGCCATCGGCTGCAGGAGCGTCACACCGCGGCTGTGAAACCGCTTCATTTTCAGCCTGTACGAGAGGGTGTTTTGCTGTGCGCTCCAGGGGTCTTCGCTGAATAGGGAACGTTCCTGGGTGGATCTTCCTTTCTTTCTTTTAACTGGCTTATCAAAGAAGCTACTTTTCTACTTGCTACTGAAACATTGCCCTCAAAATGTCTCCTTGGGATTTAATGATATACTTGAGACTTCTATCAAGCGTTTGGTTGCTCCAGACAAAACGTTAGTAGATAGTATGTGATTCAAAGCCCCAGAGCCTGTGATAATTAATTCTCCTTGTTGTCTGATCTTGGCATGCTGTGTACTAGCTATTACAATATTAACAGTGGGAGCACAGTGGCAGTGAGTGGAAAGATGCATCTGATGTCTCACTGTGAGCTCTCTATTACCAGGGAGCTCCGTGCTGTTACAGCAAAAGAGTTAGGGAGGAGAGTGAGTTACAGATGATCAGGTAGAAACGTGCTCCAAAAGATGCTCTGCAGACTGATTCCTACCATGGCTTTAAATGGTCCTGGAGGATAATTCTGGATTAAGAGTTATGTCTTCCTTAAATGGGAGCCAGCTGAAGATGGCCTGTGGATAGTGGACATACCTAGATTTTCTGAAAAGCCAAGCCAATTCACAGATGGAGCATTAGCATAAAGCACTTTCTGTTGGAGGCTGTGCTTTCAAAGTCCAATGAGTCAGAGTGAAAGACCTCAAGGGCACACACTCCCAAAGTGAGCAGGTGGAGACAGGGAAACAAAGGGATTGAGATCAAAGTTAAGAACAAGGAGAGTGACTCTTGGATAACTGGATGGTTTCGTTTGTGTATCTCATTTGGTAGACTGAAAGAAAAATTGCCTTATGTGTAGTTTTTACCATTTTATTCAGTGCCAAATTCAGTAAATACCAAAATTGCACCAGAAAATAACCCTTCATTATTAGTACAGGTTTAATATCTATTGGGAAAAAAAGATGTTAGGCAAAGTTCCTGAAGCTGCTGCCTTCTGGAAAGAGGCAACTTTTTAAAATCATATTTCAGTTAAATAAAATGCAACTTGCAAATTACCAGCTGTTGTCATTAGCAGCATTTGCCACCTATTCTCCACATTCATTCAAATTCTACTTTTAGGAGCTGGCACTTCAAAAATTTCTTTCAATCTTGCTTCTTTGCCAAATATTGACTCCTTTACACTCAAACTGCTTTCAACATCAATTTTTCTGGGTGCTGAATCTCAGCACAGATTTCAATGTGTTTGTATATTACAGCCACTGACCACACATGGTTTTAAAAATAATAGTAACAATAAAAGGCACAACAATGACATCTCATCATGATGCAATAACATGTGGGAGTCTTATATGACTCTCCTTGAATCAGGTTGTATGCATACAAGGAAACATTTCTAAAAATGTTACATGGAAATGTCTTTAGAAACTTGCACTTTGCATTTCATTGTAGGCCAGCATCTTTCTATGCCATTACTTGTACCTTGCATATTAGTTTTGCAAGGCTTTAATTTGCACTGGGGAAAGTTTACTTTGTTGTGGTATCAATGCATGTAGAGTCCTCATACATGACAGCAGAATCCTTTTATTTGTAGTTGTTTTCAGTATAGGTGGTAAGGCATACTTTGGTATTTAAGGACTGTTGTCAGCTATTTATTTTAAGAGTAGGAATTCTGAGAACTTTGATCAAAATATTCATTCCTGGATTGTTTCCTTTTTTGTTTGTTTGTTTCTTTGTCCTAGAAGCTATTTTCACTTATAAAAACGAATCTAAATGCTGTGGATACTGTGAAAGAGCATTGACCAGTTTATTCTTTCCAGTGTGACTTGTGGCACTGTTTTGCATTGATCACTGCTGAATGAGTTTTACCTCCCTGCTCTCTAGTTGGCACTGCTCTCTTTACTCAGAGAGCAAATTTACTCATGCCCATTTTGAGTGATGGAGCTGGACTATGACCAGCTTAAAATTCTAAATGCTGGAGGTTAAAAAGGAATCAGTTACAAATGCTTCTACTCTTAAAACAGTAAAGGATTAAATGCCAATGCCTTCTTACCAGTCCACAAAACACCCCTGTCCTTAAAGCTTGCTCCTGTTCTCTTTGTGAACATTGTTCAGAGGGAGTTCAGTGCTTTTTCAAACATTTATTTGCATCTTTTTGGTAAAAGACAATCTTTTGGTTAACTTTTGGACACAGGTTTTGTTCTTTCTTCTCTTATTTATATATGTTCCAATTTTAAAATACATTTGCATTTACTTTATCTGCAACATTTTAGTAACACTACAGTAAATCCATTTGTCACAGGAAGAACTGCCTGCTGAGCTCTTCAAAGATGCAATGTGCATATGACACTTGCTTGGTAGAGTTTTTCAATTCTCCAAAATCACATTATGTATGTGATATTTTGTTCTTTAAGGTTTTGTAAAGAACTAACTGTCGGCTTGCCTGATATATTTGCAATGATTCCTGCTAGCACTTCATGGTCAGGTGTCTTCAGAAAAATCAGATGCTGAAGTACTGGAAATTTCAAGAGCATCAAAAACTCATCTGCTGCTTCTCAAATGCGTTGGTTTCTATCCTTGATAGCAAGAGTCCCAAAGAAGCCCTCTGCTTTCTCACATATTCTGTAGCCTCCTTCTCAAGGTCAAGAGCCTGAAAGCAAGTATTGAGTTTGATTTTAATATAGAGTGTGCCTGTCATCCAACTTCAAGATCTCCACCCAGTCATGTCTGCTTGTTGGGATTTTTTAAGCCTCATGAACAGTGGCCATTTTCTGAATTTCAAAGTTATTTTATCATACCTGCCATGGCTCCTAGGTTGAAATGGTCACCTCACTCCTCTTGGGTGGGGTGTACATAGAAAGTCAGACTGACTGAAAGCTCCAGACATTGGTGCCTCTGAAGGAAGGAGATTCAGTGAGATGTCAAAGGGATCACAGCTGCCCAGACCTTTGCACCTGGACAGACACAGTCGCAGATCATCTCATATGGGGATGTCTGCAGCAGGAGGATCTTTAAAATAAACTTGCTAAGTTTTTATTTTAGTGTTCATATTAAAGTATATCTCTGTGTATATCTGTCTGTAGTCAGATATTTACAACAGATAAAACACACATGCAATCCCAGGCAATGCACTGGAGTCACCCTCTGCTCGTTTGTTTGCAGCTGGAACCAAGAGAGCTCTGGAATGAAAGTTGAAGGAACATTCATACTCAGCTCCTTTTGCAAAGTTTAAAATGTTTCTGGAGGCAGAAACATTTGGTTTGGTTTGTCCTTTCCTTGTGGAAAGGACAAACCATCAGCCTTGTATCACCCTCCGTAGGGTAGCAGAGGGGACTGACAAGATTGCTTGCAAGCAAGGAGCTGGCAGCAGCAGCATATCTTAAAGCAGAGGACAAAAACGGCACAGAGCTGTGGGAGAGAGATGTGAAGAGGTTCCCAAATGACACAAAAGTACATGGATAGTGATTTTGGCAGGGGTGTATGTAATGGGTTGAAAGAGAATTAAGTTGCCTAAGGTGCTGATATGGCTGTTTAGCACCTCTGTCACGGTGCTAAACAGCCATATCAGCACCAAACATGTCACCAAACATGTCACTCTTGAGAGCTGTGGCTCTTCTTGTCTTTACTTAAATCCAAGTATCAGGGCTAAGCATGCCCCTAAGCCTCGTTCTGCACTCAGTGGGTAAGGGAGCACTTTCAGAGGGCAATTCACATTGTCTCCCATGACTCAGACTTTTCAGGTGGGTTGCATTCATGTTTCCTGGTATCTATTTATCCCCATTAAGTATCAAAAAATAGCCATTGCAGTCACTGAGTGACCTGAGACAGCTGGAGTTATGTGGACTGAGCCCTGTTCTTGGAACATAAGTAAAATGCACTCTGATCTGTGGGGACTCACAGTTTTGGCTACAGCAACTGGAATATTAATGTATGGATATTAAAATGTATTTAATAAGCTGTTATTTTTAGTCTGACAGCTATTTTTCTCCTCTGTTTTTTAATTGCAGGAACTGCCATGGAGCATGAATTAATTTGAAGCACATGAAGAGTGAAGGAAGAGTGGAAGAAATATCTAGAATAATCCCTCCCATATAAAGTTGTTCAATGGATCAAGTAAGGACAAATAGTTGTAAAAAGGACAAGAAGACTTTTGGAGTATTACATTGGTTTTGTATTAAGAAACATGCTTGGAAAGTGTGTGATTCACCTCTATTTTCATACAATTAGTTTGTTACCCTCTTTTAGTGTGTCCCACATACCCCAAAACCAGGCTGAAAGCGTCACTCAGTTTTCAGCTATGAACACCTGAGGGAGGTAAAGGGGAGATTGTTCACTCTGTGCTTTGAGCTCCTTCAACTGTTTGCCAGCACTCTCAAAGCTATCTTTAAGTGGCCTTCAACTGTTTGCCAGCACTCTCAAAGCTATCTTTAGGCAGTGATTCCTCCATATGAACAATAAAAGCAGATTATTTCCCTTTAGTTCTGTAGAGTCCCATAAAGACAGCGAAATTTTGGTGGGACTGTGTGCCATATGATTTGTGTCTAATGCTTTGCTATCTTTGGGCTTTCAAAGCTGAAAATTAGAGCTGACAGTATGCTGCTGTTTTGGAATTCACCATCAAACAAATAAAGAATTCTTAGTCTACTCCCACAGTTAAAAACACTAAGGTTTTCTTTCTCTATCTCCATATTTTCACAGAATATCTCGCTTTTTTATTCCTTATCACTTCTCTGCATATCCTAGAGCTCATGTATGATTTTTTTTTCAGAAGCATTTTAAATGCCTCCAAAATCATTCATTACAGTGATCTGAGCTTTGAAGAATAATTTCACTCAGAAACTTCCCTAAATCCTTCCTATTAGGGAATAGGGGTTCCACTTCAATGGAGACTAAGCAAAGTTTTTAGGTGGTGCCAGTGTGAAATTATTATCAAAAGACCTCCTAGTCCATTGTTTTCCCAATGGAAATACTACCCACCTGTCTTGTTCTGGCTGGTCAATCTTGCTTTATCTTTTGTAGGGAAAATGGTGTTTCATTCAGATGGAAGATTGCTCCTGACACCAAACACTGCCATTTGAATTGAGGAGGTAGATCCAGAGCTTTGTATTTCAGCTATAAATCCTATTGCTTATGCTGCATGTTAATTTCTTTCATGGTATGGCTTGTAGAGGATTTTGCATCACTGAACACAAAAACACCATCTCAGTCTTGGTCAGGTATACATTGATATTTTGACCACATTTTAAAAATTCCAGTAATCTGGAACCCAATGGAACTGGGAATATCTGATAAAAACTACTCCCAGAATTTCTCTGTGGATGGACCTTTCATCACTACCCCTGCAAGGTAAGATTTGAGCACAATTATTTATGCTTGTGGGATGTCCCTCTGCCAAACCTGTTGAGTGTCCCAGAGTTTTGCTCTGTGTTTATGAAGGCTTTCCCCTGCAGATGTGCACAGACTGCCAGGCAGTTCCTATGGCTGGTGAGAGGCAGTCCTGTAGTAGGTGACATCCCACTTTTGAAATTGCCTGAAGACAGGTGGATCATTTAGACTTTCTCAGGGGAGTAATATTAAATTTGAAGTGTCCTCAGGCTGCCTGGACCTGGCAGACCTTGAGGTTCCTTGTTAATATTGGACACAGGCTTTACCTTCATAATTTCTTTTTACAATTGGTATCTCTAACCGCAATGAGCTATTATCTCCTCTCACATGAGATATATTTGAAGGGAAATGTCTTTTACCACGTTTTTATATTTGCCTATCTGTGGCTACACAGTGTACATTTGTAGAGCAAAAGACATTAAATGAGTAGATATCAGGAGACATAATCCTGTTAGTCCATCACAATACTTTTTAGTCTGAAATTATTTGGGAATTAGGCAAATACTATTTTTACACTCTCTCTGCAAAAAATTGATGCAGTGTAACTCAATAAATTTTTTGCCATGCATCAGTAGGTTGGAAAGCACAAAATATTTACTTTCAATTGCACCCTGTTATTACAGTATTGAGCAAAATGGAGAAATGTGCAAATAAAATTATCTGTCTCCTTCATGCTTTCTTGTTTATAGTAGACTAGGTTATTGCTTCACAGATTTCTGCTGACTAAAATGCCAAAGCTGTCATGATATTTCCAGGAAAATTATTATGTAAAGATTAAAAGACCCATGAGATAAAAAATACAGAGGGAAAAGCAGTAAAAGCTGAAAGGGAAAAAGAACGAGAAGGAAACAGAGGATAGAAATAAAGAAGAGCAAGGAGATACCTAAGGGGTTCCATCTCAGGCATGACTTCACACCAAACGATTCCCATGTTGCCTGCAGGGATTTCACAGCCACCAGAGCATCCAAGGAGGAGCTGCTCTTGCTGTGGAGCAGTGCAGGGGATGTCTCTGAGCCCTGGCTGTGAGAGGCAAGGAGCAAGAGTTGTTTTGTCCTGCTGAGCAAAGGCTGCCCCTGGACTCTCCCTACGGCCTTCTTGGCGTAAGGAGGTAAAATGCAGCCTTGTGAGTTAGGAGCTGCACAAGCAGTAGGAGACTGATAGTTCAATAAAAAGCTCTTTTTGCATCTTCAGCACCGTGCAATGTTTCATCTTGCTCAGCAAGAAGACATTTGATCTAGGAGAAAGTGCCTCTGCCTTCGGTTTCTTGTCACAGTAACTTGACCATGAAGTTGCCATTTAAAAGTATAATCTGTCTTGGTTTAATATGCATGTGCAGAAAGCTTCTGGATAAATTAGCAATAAAAATACAATATAATTATAAGCAGATACAGACAAATTTGTCTTTAAATCAGTGCACATTTAGTTACAGAAAAAGGTAAGGAGTACTTGGTGAAAGTTAATGTTAAGGTACAACCTCTGAAGGGGTTGGCAACTTCAGATGAATTGTACCAATTTGTGTGGATTTTAATGGAGCTTAAATAAACACTTTTGAAAATCCAAGCTGCAGGCCTTTCCCTGGAGTGAGTGATAATATAAAAGAGCAAATAGGCATCTGCCATTTTGCATTTCAGCAGTCCAACTTCTCCTTCAAAACCATTTTAATTCTGGCTAACTGTAGTGAGTACATCAAGGAAAATTCAACTTGAAACAAAGTCCCTGACCGCCACTAACACCACGTTACAGATCTTCTTGTCATTTCCCTGTGTGGTCTTGCACAAAGAGGTGGCACAACAGTCTTTCTTTCTGGCAGCCTTAGGAAGGTTTCAGCAGCCACATACAGTTGTAAATATTACTTTTGTATCAGCAAGAAAAGAGCAGAGATGCTTAGAAGCAGCTTTATTCATCTGGGCTGCTGTCAATAAACAATATCTTCTTGTTGCTGGTAATAGCATCACTTGCCAAGGAACATTACCATGTAGTTTGTCTTGCTATTTTTGTTTCAGAATCAGTGGCTGGAAAGCAAAGTAACTTAACAAATGTTCCCTAATCTTTTCTCATTTGAGTGTTTCTGATTTTTGGCATGTGCATAAGGTGATCAAAATGCAACCTGGATTAGGTTATTTTACTGTCAGAACCTTTCACTGACAAACAAACCAGTCCTTTACTTAGGAAGATATAGCATCAGCGAGATGTAACAATCCTTATCAAAAGTGAGAAACTGAACTTGCCTCAAATCACGTCCAATTTGAAAATTTCTATTGTAAGTCTTAGTGCACAATCAATTTGGATGCAAAAATGTATCACCTAAGAGTTGGTTAGAGCATGGTGCTAATAGCACCAAGGTCACAGGCTCCATCCCACTATAGGCCATTCACTTCAGAGCTGGACTCGATTATTCTTCTGGGTCCATTCCAATCTGGAATACTATGTGAAATTCCTTAATTCTGTGATGGGGATTCACAGGCACAGAGCAGCCTAACTGTTGCAGCAGCAGCAGCAGCAGCTCCCTTTCCCTGTGTTGCTCACAACATTACTCTCATTGACAATCATTCTTATCTGTCCTATTGCTACATGGTGGGAGGTAGAGCAGTGAAAATATATATCCACAGGGAAATAAAAGAAAGCAGACTTTCTCTAAAGATTTCTCAGTAAGTCTGAATCCAATTTAGCTCCCTGGGTGTGCTTCAGATGGAGTATGTGATTTGCAAATCTCTCAAGCAGGAGCCTATTTGTTACTTCATTTGACTCTTTTACCTGCAATTGCATTCACAAACTTGTCTGTATCTTGTAAATGGGGTCTATTTTTCATCTCAGGTCTTCCCTGGTGCTTTGGTGCACTTTTATTACCTGCTTTGCACCGCTCTTTGGAGGCTTGCCTGCAGTGCCATCATACACATATGCAGCCCTTCCTCACTTGGAGCTGAACATGAGATGCTCCACTGCATCTGAAAGCAGGTGCTGTCTTTGAGACTTTACATAGTTTCAGTTTCACTAAATTACCCTGCCATGTGATTTGGTAAAGTCCCTGCAAACACAAGACGTGTGTGGCTTTAGGGCTCAGCAGGGAGTTCTTTCCCTACTTTGTTTTCAGCTTAGCTGTGATCTGACAGCAAATGTAATTCTGTTGCTTTCATGGCCTTGTATGCTATTGTTTCAAAACATTGTGGGCCACAGAGATGATCTGCTCCTCAAATCGGGTGGATGCTTTTAGAAAAGCTCCTCTGAACTTTAGCCTTTCATACCTGCGTGGGCAGCAGTCAGGTGTGAAACATTGCTCTGTATTCACTTGTGCTGCTGTTAATGAAGAGGAATTACCAGGAGGTGACCTTGTTCTTCACAAGAGACCATGACATTTCAGCATTTCTGTGTAGTGATGCTGATTAAAGGTAGGATAGGTGCTCCCTGAAAAGAGCCTGAGGAGGATATGTTTGCCTGTTGCTGGAATTGCCTCTCCTGGAACTCTCTAAAAAGGTACCATAAAAATTCCTCAGCAAGCAGAGAAGATGAACGGATGAGCAGGGTAGATTTTCACAAAGATGCTCTCAGCAGAAGCAGCAGATCCTGGCATGGCCTGGGAGGGTGGCTCTTGTGTGAGGGCTAGAAAAGATGTCCCCAGAATGTGCTGCACTCTGTGTAGGTCCATGGGACAGGGCTCAGAGCTCGGTATGGAGCTTAGGATCTTGGCACTCAGCTTAGGATAAAATAGGAGCTGATGTTTAAGAATGGTTCAAAAAATTGCCATACATGGTCCTTTTCAATACAAAAATCAATCTTATACAAACTGCTGACGCCATGACCTGCAGAGTTATTCCTGCCCAAGTGCTCTGCTGCCCAGAGATAGCACAACAGTGTTCCCAGCTCTCCTTCTGTTGTCATGAAGCTGGAACAGCATGCAGCATTTCTCCCAAGGCCTCAGTTCACCCAGTGTTATGATTATGAGGTCAAATTGTAGTCACACAATTAACTTCTCCATCTCCAAGGGGTGTGACTGAGAAGAGTTCTGTGACTGCAGTGGGTTGCAGAGAACTGCATACTAATGTGCTGTGAAGACAAAGAAAGAGAAAAATAATCAAACATACTTTATGTTGATTTCTTTTTTTTAAGGATTGCCTCTGCTTTTGGGGGGTTTGGATCTCATCCTGGAGCTGGAAATCTTCTCTGGAAGTCTTGCTGCTTTTTTCTACTCAGTCACTGTTAACTCTCATTCTTGGTTCAAGAAATTATCTCCCTGGAGCGTACAGGGACGCAGGTGAGCTGCACAGTCCAAAAGGAATCCTTTGGGCCATTCTTTCTTTTTTCCAAAGACACTGCCATATTTGTCCTTCAGATCCTGATTTTCTCATAATGCTTCATGAAATTTGATTCAACTGTATGAACAGGATGTAAAGACAAGGTTTCAAAGCTGGGGGTTCACACAGGGAAAGATGCTTTAGCATCGCATACCAGGGTCTGTAGACCTTGCTGAACCTTCTGACAGGAGGTTCACTCGCTCTTTTTAGTTCCCACCTGGGTGTGCCCTTTCCCTACATCAAGTATTGCTCTTCCACCGTTGTTACTCTGGTGTCTGCTGACTCATCTACTACCACTGGATGGTGGGAAACAGTTTTCTTGTCTTCTACCATGACCTGCTGATGTTCAGAGCTTTCCATCTGATCTTAGCAGAACAGTTTTTTGACAGTTTTACCACAGCACCATTTCCATCTAGCATTCCCTTGAATCCTGGTTTGTCAGGTGGTGCTGCTTCACTAAGACTGGATGATTTACTTTTGACGAAGCACAGGTAATCCTTAAACAGCCAAATATTAATGAGAGGAACCCTGAACTACATCTGGCAGTGTTATTTTTCCTGCACAGCCAGACAGCATAGAAAAGTTTGGAATTTCTCCCTCTGAAGATTTTGAACTTTGATCCAAGAAAAGAAGCAAAACTGGGTGTTTTGTAGAAAAGTAATTGTGGCTCTCAGCTGAAATGTGGGTTTTCCATTCATTTCACCTTTTTCTGTTTCAAAAAAAGGGTTGTCAACCCTAACTTTTCAGGTTTGACAGAAATATCTATTTCTCAAGAATGCTTATTCTGGCATCTCCCCAGGCTATGCATGGAGGGGTTACTGTAAGCTTTTCCTGTGTTTCCTTTATTCCACCTGAGAATGTGAGCTGGAAGGTTTGCATCCCTTTGAACTGCCAGTGCTGTGGGCAGGATTGAGGAGGACAAGGAGCAGTGATGTATGGAGTAGGTGCTGCATACATACAAGGGCAGCCAGACAGCAGGAAGTTATTGCATCAACCCAGATGCCTCTCTGAGGTTGGGATCAGAGACATAAGCCTGAAAGAAAGAGCTTCATAATAACTGGAACCGAGCCTTCCTGACATAGTAGCCTAGTACAAACTGTTTAATTTTACATCTGAGTTTTTTGTATGCCTAAGGTAGGCTACGACCAAAGGAAAAGGAAGTTTGTACTTTGTGTTGCCTAGCTGGACATGAATGATGAAACTGCTAAATCAGGTCTGGCCTGACAGGAGGGATTTCTGTTTTCTTAATGAGCTAATTATATTTTTTCTTCTAAGTCATTTGCATTATTACATGACTAGATATTCAATACTCTCTAACACATGGCCTGCCTTGCACTGTGAGCTGGGAAAATGGCCATATTCTCATTGTCCATTTTAATTTGGGAAGCAGACAAATTACAGTTTGGCAAGCTAAAGTTATATGCAAATGTTAATAAGCACCTCTGCACAAAATGAAGATAAACAGAAGCAGAAAACATCTTGCACGTCCCTTCATATATTTCAGAGCAGCTTTCATTCCTAAAGACTTGCTCTGACTAGCCATTCATGTAAACAATATCCAGTACTTATGTGATTTCTGCAGAACACTTTTGGTAGTAGAAGAGTTTCAGTAGTGAAAGCTGCCTTCTGGTGACTCGTGCACGTCCAGAAGAGGTTTGGTAAAAGCCCTGGCAAGGGTGCAAAGCAGCACTGGTTCCCCATCAGCACCCTGGATGAGGCCACCTTGATTCAGGGAAGCAGAAAAGAGGCTCTGCTTTGATGTATGCAAACTTTGAAGTGCCACTCACCCTTTGGGTTTTTTGATCCTGACCCAGACTGGTTTTAAATAAAGATGTAGTCTTGCTGCTCTTAAATCCGGGAGATCTGTGCCAGAAAATCCTGCCCAAATTTTCCCTGATTGAAAAGCTCAAAACTGCATCTTCTGAGAGGAGCATGGGCTCATGGTTGTAGCTTTTCTTCCATTAGCCTGATCAATGTTAACTTTCCTATAGTTGGGCTTGTAAGCCCTTGTGGGTCAGTCTGGGATACCCTTAGGGGATGACCAGGATGATTCAATGCAGACATCATTAAATGTACTTCAGACTCAGCCCTCAGCAGGTCTGGTCTCTAGAACTAGGTTAAATTAAAATCAGCCAAAGGCTTGATGTTAACAATGCTGAACCATAGGAAAACAGGACAAAGCCATGCTGGGAAATGCTTTCCTTACTCTGTGTGTATGTGAGAGAACCCAAGCCCTTCTCTTCATTTATTCAAAAAATAACAAATTATACACATGCTTGTCTGCAAAGAGAGGTAGGTAATTTAAAAGCAGATTCTCCCATTAAATGGACAGATGATTCTCCTATTGCAGCAATAATTTTGATAGGTTGGACACACACAAATTCTGCTTGTTCCCTGTGTAATTTCTGAGATCACCATGAGCTGGTGTTAAAGGTCAATAGCGGGTAATGTGCAGCCTTTCAGACACTGCAATAAATTGCCAAGGAGTCTGCAAGTTTTTTTGGTGGATCAGTCTCAATTATTAGAGAATTCAGCAACAGAAAGCATCAGGGAATGGCAGGCTTTAATTTTTCATGCAGAGACTTTATGTTTTTATAATAGCTAATCCATCAGGTTAATTTCATTGCTCAGGCAGGAATGCAGGCAGCAGACTATTTCAGGAGGGCAAGCAGCAGTCCCGTAGAACAGATCTTGTAGACTACATTTTTGCAGAGAAGCTTTCAATTATCTCCACACTTCTGCTGGATGTGTGCAAACTCCTTTAGCCTCTCATACAGCTAATCCAAGTCCAGTGAAACCAAAAAAGAAGTTCCCCTTGATTTCAGTGAGCTTTGGACCAGGCTTTATGAGTCACTGTTCATTCATGAAAAAGACCCGTTGCCAAAATTAATGTCAGTGGAGTGGATGGTCACGTGCTATTGATGTGCTCTGTTACTCCTAAATACTTCTGCAGCTGTTCTAAACTGTAATGTATGCCACTGTTCCACTCAGGGTTGCTAGAAGGAAGGCCTGGGCTGAAGAGGCATAGGTACCAAAACTATATACATGGACATGTTTCTTGTGAAACCAGGGCTAAGAAAACCATCCTGACCTGATCCGCCCCTAATATCAAGTCAGGATGAAAATGCCACCTATTGAATCTGTTTCTCCCACATGCTTTTTTTTTTTTTTTGAACCTTCATTAGTCCAGGAGATTTGATAACACTAATTCTCAAAGCAGCAGTATATTAGATAAGAAGGGAAGTAGGACTTTGTTTCTAGCATTGATAATCAAAATGTCAGTCTCTGCTAAGCTCCACAGGGTGCTGTTTTACTCCTCACTGCCTGTACTGGACTGTTCCCTGCCTGATCCCTTGCTGCTATGTGTGGTGTCATAAGCTGAGATCCAGAAAGCAGATAACTCTTGGCTGAAAGTACTTGTTCCAAACAAGAACAAACTTTCAGAGTTTATTCATTTGTATGAGCGTCTTGATCCACTTAAATTTCATTCTGATAAAATACTAGAGGTGGTGCAATACCATTAGTAGTCTTTATGCACAGATGAATGGTATTTTTGGTGCTTTTTTTTTTTTTTTTTTTTAATGTCATAGGCACGATAAGCAGGAACAGATTGTGAAAGAAAAAAGAATCAATAGACCACCCTCACAAGGAAGCACTCTAAACAGATGAACAGCTTCCTAGAATCTGAAGGACATCCAACAGTTCACCACTCACCCTGAATACTGTACCTTTCACCCTAGATCCTATGCCACTTAGATCTGCAAATTAACACTTGGGCATCAAAAGTAGATGAGTTTTTATTAATCTCTGACTGCCTGGTGCTCTTGCTCTGACCAAGATCTCTCTGTCAGGGGTTACAGACCAGTGTAACAGAGCAGAGGTGGCTGCAGGTGCTCTGGCAATGCTTGTTGCCATCTCAGTGCTGGAAGTTTCAATGGAAGAGGCTCTCAGTGAATCCCATGGCATTCAACACTGGGAAATAAGTCCTGCACTAGGCGGAACACCCCCATCCACTAGTGTAGACTAGGGGCTGACTGGCTGGGCAGAAGCCCTGCAAAAAGGGATCTGGGGGTCCTGGTGGACACAAGCCAGCAGTGTGCTGGGCAGGGAAAGCATTGCCAGTAGGTCAAGGGAAGTGTGTTTTTCCCTCTGCTCAGCACTGGGGAGACACAGCCAGAGTACTGGATTCCGTTGCAGGCTTCTCAGAGCAGGAAAGACATGGACATGTAGGGCTGAGCCAGCCAACCATCAGAAGAGATGGTATAGAGAACATGGTGCCAAACTCTTCTTGGCAGTGCAGTGGACAGGGCTGGACAGTGGACAGAATGAGACACAATAGCTGGAACTGGAGAAATTATCATTAGATACAGAAGAAAAATCATTCATTGTGCTTCTCAAACAGGGAAGCAGACTGCAATAGCTGAGAGACGTTGTTGAATCTTCATATTCAGAGTTTTTGAAGCTCTGCTGAGCAACCTACTCTCACTATTCCATCTTTACATAGGGGTCACAGCAGCTGTCCTCTGGACGCCCCTTTGAGCCTCTGTGGATCTGTGACAATGAGCTGCTGAATAAATCTTGCTCAACGCTGCTGCCAATCTCCTTGTCTTCACATCTTCAAAAGCCTTGGCAGCAGAAGAGGCCACGGCAGCTGTCATCAGGAGAAGGAGCAGCTCCCTCCAAGGGCCAGGCCTGCCAAGTGACACTGGCACAAACTCCTGACAGAAGCTGACGGGAAACCGGGGAGTTAGTAGACTAGAAAAATCATAAGCAAATGCTCAGGATCAGAAGTCATTGTAATGGAAACAGAGAGCAAATCTTCAAACCTTTCCCAAGAAGTTTCCTTTCTAAGTAGTTTCTAAATATCAGGTGAATCCACCTTTTGCACTGTATCTTCATATGCTGCCATGCAGAAAGAGTGGCAGCAAAGAGACCATCACTCATCTATGTTCCTGTGCTACTTAGAGGAGCTGAACTGTGGGCAAAGTAATCTGGAGGAGTGGAAGCATTTCTGCTTGTATTTACAGATCTGTTATCCACAGATGCTTAACAGTTGTTCCCCCTTGCTAAAGATATTTTATATTCACAACTGAAAGGATTCACTATTTTATCTTTTGCTGACTTTTGCCCAGAGAAGATCTAAATTTTTTAAAGATATAAGTGGTTTGTCCCTGGATAACAGAGAAGTCCTGACTGGTACTGACCTGGCGTCCTTGCTTCCTTCCCTCTTTCTGTCCTTTACTGCTCTGAGTCAACACCATAGCAATAAGGAAAATTACCTGAGAAGCAACAGCTTTAAAATGGAAAAGCAGTTAAAAGTTAGGTTTTCAAGAAGAGTTTCTTTCAAAATGTTGGTTTGAAATGAGGTACAGTGGTATGAATTGTAGACAGAAAAAAAAGGAAATCATCTTAAGGATGGGAAGGTGCTCTGCCTCAGCAAATGTGCCTTACTTTGTTTTTTCTCAAAATACATCAGCGGTGATTGCAAAAAAATCTGAGGAGTGAATGCAAGCATTGCAAAAAGACATATGGAAGTCAGGAACTGAAGTCATATACATGCACATAAAACTGGCATGAGACAGCAGGTCATACTCATTTCAGTGCCCTGGAAGGGGCATGCAGTCATTTTACCTCTCATTACGCAGCATGTTTTTCACTGAGATGTCTCCTTCCTTCAGCTGCACTTGTTAAAAGCATTTAAGCACATGCTAAACTCTATTGTGTGTGAATGATGCTTTGTTCACTTAACAAAGGCACTAATGACTTATTTAATCTCCTTAAGACTCCTACTAATTCTTGGGAGAATAATTTCCTACTGTGAGAAGTGAGGTCATGCACAGTGGACAAAACTCCCTGGTCCAGAGTATAGGAGATGGAAAGACTTCTGAAGAAAGCTTCTGTCATACTACATCAATTATCTGAGCCTGTGATATTGAGGCTCAATTTTACTTTCAAGTCACTGACACAGAGCTTATAGGTATGTGCCCATGTAGAAAAGATATGACAATAAATGACATCACAGGAAACCCCATGCAAAATTCTTTCATCTAATTGAAAACATGAAAGGAAAATTACGGGAACATTACTTCAGCCAGAAAGGTGTTCAGCTCAGAAACCTGCTCAGGAAATTTGTCTTGATCATGGGGTTGAAAAAAAGAAGCTGCTGGGCTCCTGAAATGCCTGGTACTCCTCTCTGTTCAAAATAAACTGCTGACTCTAATGACTGTCCTTTCAGAGATGGTCTATTTTTAGACAGTGGAGTTACACCAGAAGGAGTGATCACTGGAATGACAGCAGGCAGTGAAGCAAGGCAAGACAGAATGGGGGTTGAATCATCTGCAAAGGGATTCCTTTCATGCTCATGGTTTAGAGCTGGACTTCACATTAAATCTTGTGAAACCTGAGGATTGGGAAGAAAGAACTGACAGCCAGAGGCTCAACAGTCGCATTTGTGGTGCTGAGATGAGGATGCCCTGTGGTGTGGTCTGGAGCAGCTTTAGCCTTCATATAGAGCCAGGTGTGCTTGATTTTTCTGTCTGCTATTGAGCATCTACTTAAGCACTTTACTGAACTGGATTCTTAATTGTAAAGCCATATTCTGTCTCTAGGGAGCCCGTGGTGAAATGCCGGGTGTTCCAGGTGCAGGGAATTGCACCCTGTTTTGTCTCCTGCTTATTAGTGAGCAAACTCTGACTCAGTGCAAGACCTTACAAATCACTGTAAGTTTGTCCCAGTCTAAGTCCAAAGTGCCCATGTGGCTCTTCTGGAGCATGAGGGAGCCCTGAAAATTCCTTCCTTTAGTGCATTGCTAGGGGTGGTCGATTTTCCCACACCCTCACAGAGCATTTCTGGGACAGTTAGTAAGCATTTGCCAGTTTTGTCAGGGTTCCCTCAGTCATTCTTCATTGCTTGGGCCATGTCCCACAATGTCGTGCAACTGCTTTCTGACATTATACTGTTCATTAGGATTTATTTCTGTTCCTGAGTACACTGTCACAGATATTCATGAAATAGAATAAGTAATGTATAAGCCTAAACAATAATAAATGTGATCTATCTCTGGACATGTATAACAGTATAATTAGAAAAACAATATTTCTTTGTGCATAGGATTCACTTTTTTATAGAGTGGTTTGGCCTGGTTAAAAGACAAATGATAGTTAGACCTGCATGACCACAAAAGGAATCAGCATACAGAACTGATCAAACAAAGGAATCAGCATCAGAGCTGCTGTGAGTGTTGCTTTGCTGCATTTTTTATGGCCCCTTCCTGAATTATATGGGTCCTTCCCAAACAACACTGGGACTCTAGGAGTAAGGTGCAGATTATCTCCTTTCTGAAATGCATGAAAAAGTGAGAATTGCAGGTTTGTTGTCACTCTTGGTGATACACAATGCATTATAAATACAAATATATAGAAAGATCTGGTCTTTGAGAAAATGTGCTGCTTTTTCAGTGGTCCCACAACAACTAAAGTTCCTCAGAGTTATCTCAATGAGTCAAACTTCCATCAGCTCGTAAGAGCCATGATTACAAGTGGGATTATCCCACCTTCGCAGGGTCCTTCCCTCTGCTGAATACTCACTCTACACAATTATAGGAAGCTGCTAGAGACTAGTCCTTGGCACTGAAGTTAAGGTTCAAAGCCTGTGTGTTCTAGGAAAATAAAAAATATGTTATTTATATTATAGTATTTATAATATTCATTATAATTATATATATATAAGTAATATATATACATGAATATATAATTGCACATTGCATACACTTATCCTCTTTACACTAACTGCAATTATATCTTGCTTCAGTAAATAGAAAATAAACACTGAAAGCATTTGCACAAAGAGGAGAACTGCAGACAATACCTAAAATCTCTTATCTCCCTTTCAAGAAAATTACAAGGGGTAAAAGCAACGCAGTTCAAAATAAAGGACCAAGACCATGGAAATATTCACTTGATCTATATACAGACAAGTCTCCTTTGAACAAGTCATATATTCTGTCTGTATAAATGTTTATAGAATTATTTTGGTTGGAAAAGACTTTTAAGATCATTGAGTCCAACCATTAACCTGCCACTGCCAAGTCCACCACTAAGCCATGTCCCTAAGTGCCACTTCTTTAAATATCTTCAGGGGTGGGGACTCAACCTCCTCCTGGGCAGCCTGTTCAATGCTTGACAATCCTTTCTGTGAAGAATTTTTTCCCAATATCCAATCTAAACCTACTCTGCAGACTAAGTTAAAGCTCAAAGCCTAAGCTTTTAAGCTTTGCCTGGTCTTTTTTAACAAACTGGTATGAAGCCTGACACTTCCTCTCTATAAGACACAAAAATTTGGGATTTCAGTTTTAAAAATGGTGTCTGATGAATATCAGTGCGAAGTGTGCAGGATTTAACAAGCAAGTGGGCAAGTCTCCAGTTTGGCCTGAGCAGAGCATGGCAGCTCCAATCCACTGAGAGCCTTGGAGCCTCCAGGCTTCTGGGATGGTGCCTTCTGGCAATGATGCCCACGGACTCAGCTGGCTGTTCTGTCATCTTGATTGCCAAATTTTCTATTCTGGACATTTTTATTGATGGTATAATCCCTAGATTTCTTGCTATTGTCCTATTTTTGCAGTGCTCCTATTGCCTTGATTGTTGTGCCTGACCATCATTCTTCTGCTGCCTTGCACATCAGCTGCCCCCCACCAGGCAGAAATGTGGGAAGCCACAGACAGCTGCAGTGATGGGAACCTCTGCCCAAACATGGGTCATTTGGAAAGCCAGAAGAGAGTGTGAGGATTTGTTTCAGGACTAGATGGGGCTGCAGCAATGTGAAGGGGGAATGCACAGGCCCTGGACTGCCCTGGAAAGGGTCTGTGCTGCCTTTGCCTTCTCCTCCTGCTCCAGCAAACCAACACCTACAACACAACAATTCTCTTGATACCTCTAATAAAAATAAAAAAAAAGAGGGAATGGGAGCTGCCAGGTATGCAGGAATAGGGGGACTCTATGTCTGTTCTTTACAATTCAACAGTATTGTAACAAATAAATGCGTCCCCAGGGCCTCTTTGCAAAGGAGACCCTCTAAGTCCAAAATGCTGACTGACTCCTCAGGTTGACCTTGGGCATTATCTGGCCACCAGAGTTGATTATAGGGGTGATATCTTTCTTTATTTCATATATACACACAGATCTGCCTTTCTCTTGTGTGTTTCTATTTGTTTTTCTCTGCTTAGTCTGGCCTTGCAGTCCCTTTTAAAATGTCTCTGAAAAAAAGGCTGTGTGATTAGTTCAGTAACATTCTTTAGAGAATTTCAATCTAGCATGACAATTTTCATAATATACACAGGCAACAGATGTGTTTCATTTATATACAGAACCTGGATTCAACAACCTGAGTACAGAGCCTGAACTTTATGTGGGAAACCCTTTCTGGCCGTTAGTTTTCAGTACCTCTAGTATCTGCAGTTGCTGTTTGTGTCACAGTTGACTTCTCAGAAATATTTCCATGTGAAAATTTTGTCTGTATGAAAGGAGGATCAAACCAGTTGTCTGAGCCATTTTCCTTCTAACTGTTGTGTTGGCATGACCGAAACCTTGTGGTCCTGGGCCAAATTACTGCTGTCTATGAGCAGATGCAGGAGGAGCTGGATCCACTTGGCAGGTGGAATCCAGAGCCACTGGAACCACAGGCTGTGCATTTTGGGCTCACAATGAGTGATTTTCAGATAGCACAGTACTGTATTTCCATTTGGGATTTCAAAGTTGTTCTTAGCTGTCACATTTGGGAACATAACCCCAAATAAGAGCAGGAATAATCCATTACTGAAAAAGTTGGCTTAAGCTGATATGCAGGCAATTCCACTGGCCTTGACCTTTTCTAAAATGCATGGCAAAACTTTTATTTCCCTCCCACCAGCTGTTTCTGGCTGGTTTTGTTTATTTGCCTTTGTAGACTAGGAACTATCTGGGGCAATGTCTGTGCCGTGTTTGGTCCTTGCCTGTCAAGACACACAAATTGTTGTGAGTCAAATGATGTCTCCATTTGCATTCACGTTTTGCTGTGCTCTCAGCAGCTTTGCTGGGTGGAAATGGAAGCAGGATTTAACTCCAGAGACTACAGATCTCTGTGAATGTTTGAGTATTCTTGAAGTCTGTGAGTTTTGTCCAGTAATAAGTGCCTTGAGCATACAAAGTTAGAAGGGAAATTAAAGACCGTAGGAATACATAGAGGGTACCAGTGATCCAAGTAGACACTGAATGTTTGACACTTAAACTTCTCTGTGGCTTTGGATGTTGTGTGCCCTACACCCATTACCCCAGGAGAGATTGGGTCAAGTGTCAGTGTTTTTATGGGAAATTAATAGCAAGTGCAGTTTTTTAAGGTCCTCAATGAAACAAGGTGGATGAGTCCTATCAAACTAGAATGAATATGGGATGGTAATAAAGGAACTTTCATAGAGAAAATGTCTGCAAAATGTGAAACTCAATAGGAGTGACTCCAGAGAGATGAACTTACTGTAAACTGCTCACAGAGAGGCTGGGTTGTGCCTTGCAGCAGACAGCACATCTCCTCTTCTGTTTGCTGCCTTCTGCACTTGACAGACAGGCAGCTGAGGAAAACAGCTCTCATCCAAGTGCAGGGTCATTTGTCCCCCTGGTTCTGTGAAATTCAAATTCCTCAGACACAAATCTCTGTCTGCTGTAAATGACAGGGAGCCCAGGTTACAGTGGCAGTTCAAGGGAGGAATATCTCACATCCCATAGGGGGAAACACAGACATACTTCCATGCTGTGAGTAGCTTCCTCTGTGCCTGGTCTTGCTCAGAGTTTACTTCCTTGCTTTATTCATAAAATGTGGGTTATTTCAGGCACCTCTGACCTGGCCTGAATTCGTGCCCATCCAGTTTTCAGAAACCTTGCCTATTATTTTCCCTGTTTTCACAGCTTGTTTAGTAAATATACTGATTGTTCCCAGAACATTTGTTTTTCTTATACATCAGTAGGTAGGCATTTCCCTAATCATTTTCATCTTTTTCTTTCAAATCTTTATTTACTGCAGGCTGAGATTCCTTAGATCATACAGATTTGCAGTGACCGCTCTGGAGGTGTGACAGCACTGGAGCAACAAATGGAAATGAGGGATACCTGCAGGCTCCCTAAGTACTTTGGCAGCCCCTGTTGAAATGATACAGGGTGCAGACCCTTCTGGTCAGCATCATTGCTGCCAGCAGTTCTGGCCCTGTGCAGAGCATTGAAGAGCTCCCACTGACAGCAGTGAGTGCCATGTAAAGCCTTTTTTTGTGGGAACTTGTCTGGTGTGGCATCCTGGGATAAAATCCCACAAAATCCTCTCTGCCTGCTACTGCTTGGCCAGTCACTTTCTACTTCTCTTGGCAAGTGGGGCGCACAGAGGAAGAGAGTTAACAAAATGAAGTGTTTCCAGCCTCCTCCTGGCAGCTCACATTTTCAGGAGAGAGGAATGTGGCTGCCTTTCAGTGCATCCCAGCCGTTTGCAGTCTGTGCATCAGCCACTTGGAGTAGCTCTCATTCAGTTGAGCTGTGGTGGGGAGGCGGTGAAAAGCAGAGGAAAAATGGTGGCTACTCAGTCCTGAAAGACAGGCTCAGCTAAATCCAAGCAGTTTCAGAAGCCAGTCAGGTGGGAGGCACTCCCAAGGCATGGAGGAAGGTGTGCAGGCATCTACCTGCGCCTGAGCAAAGGCATGCTGAGGTGCACACAGGCTGCAGGAATACGCAGGTCTTCACCCCTGGGGGAAGAAGATCCTTCTGCACTGAACACAGGATGTTATGAAGGGCTGGACTGCAGATGAATGCTTGCCATGGATACAACAGCATGAATAAATTCAAACTGTCTTGTCTCTGATGGGACTTGAGGCAGTCCCTGAAGCTGATGGGGACAGGAATACTGCCCTTGTACCACCTTTCTGGCATGGACAAGTAAGGAGTGATCTCCCTTCAGCAGGGAGGTGGTGGGAGCCTTGCAACATGCACAGAAAAGAATGGATTAGTTTTATTGTTCCCAACACAAGCATTCCTTTGTAAGTGTTCCTGCACTTTCACAGCGTGGCAAAGCTGCAAGTGAAGCAAGTGCTAAATCAAATTCATGACTTTTCTCACACAGCCATGAGAAAAGGCACAGTTATACTGGAAAATGCAACACCACCAGCCCCTGTAGATGTGAAAGGCTGATTTACACCCCCTCTCACACTTACGTGGCCTCAGCAACAGCACTGGAGATTCACAAGCAGCATTTGGCCACCATTTGGGAGTTTCTTAGTTATGGACATAATTAGTAGTAATTCTTTGACAATTTATCAAAAGAATTATGGTAAGAAAGACAAGAACAGGAGTCAAGCTGTATTTACAAAGAAAAGGTTGTGCTACGGGCTTCTCTAACAGGTTAGTGGGAAAAATGTCTTTGTCTATGGAGACTTTGCATTTACCAGATATTTGATATTTGAGACTCCTACAGGTGGCTTTTAAAGAGGTGAATTAGACTCCATAAGTTTCAGAGTAAATAATTTCTGTTAGTTATTTGAAACATGATCTGGTATTTGCAGAATAATTAATGATGTTATGACTGTAGCACAGCGGCTTTAAAGAGTCTTCAACGATGTCCATCACTGGAATAGGTTAGGAAAGATAATCTTATCTAATCCTCATGAAACAAATGTTTTGGCTGTGCTTTTCATCATCCATTCATAAACTCTCTCTGCTTTAGAATATCTTTGCAAGAAATCTGCCAGGGTGAAGCTGAAAACAAAACGCTTTTAGAAATGGGAATTTGAAGCATTTCAACAGATCTAAGATGAACTTATTTTACTATCCATTGCAGGTGAACAAACACCCTATCAACACCTCTTAGCTGAAGTGTGAAATTCACAGTAATAAATCTCAGATTGTGTCCAACAGCAATGCAATATTTCCATGAGGCTGCTCTATCCATAGTAAATAGGTAACTATGGAGACTGATGAACATTTGACTGTAATCAGGGAAGAAAGAGTAGGGAAATCAAAGTTTTCTTTTCTCATTTGCATGCTTAGGCTATGCTTATATGTGCTGATTTTTAACAGCTGTCTGCATCAGTTGAAGTGTGCACCCAAGCCAGGTCTAAAATCTGCAAATCTCACCTCAGGGAATTTTCAGGGAAAGAAATTAAAGTCACTGTAATGCTAAAAATTCCACTAACTTCATCCAGAGAGAGATCTTAGAAGGAAGAAACTCTTCTTGAATACATATATATTTCATGCTCATTATTTTCCAGGCTATATGGGCAAGGAAAAATATATGGTTTGTCAGCTTAACACCTGCTGCAGCACTGCAGAGCAAAATGCAGAGGCTGAGGAGAACAGCACAAGGGGGGCTTTCATCGCTTGCTGCTGCTGGGCCTCCTTGCTCAGAGGCCTGAGCTGGGGAGATTGTTGGGGAGTATACTTTTGGGGAGTATACTTTTGGGGAGTATTTACTTTTGTACTCCTGAGCTGTTTCACATGCAGTGGGAGCTCTGAACATGTGCTGTATCCATAGAGCCCCACTGATGTCAGTGGGGTAAATGTACAGAAATCAGCCTCACTGGCATAATCTCTTTTGTGCTGCTGTCATTAGCTGAGAACAAAAGCTCAAACAGAGAGATCCTAAGCTGTCAAGTGTGATCACAGCAGCTAAGCACTAAACAAGTGAATTTTGCAGCATCCAAAAAGTCACCTGCTGAGCAGCAGGGGGCGGAGATTCGCAGCAGGCTGCTGTGAGTTGTGTGTGAAGTGGGAGGTACGGCATGCTCACCCCTTGGGCTTGCGCTGGTGGGTGCTGCAGTGAGGTCTCTGTGTACTTCTGGGGATAAATAACTAGCCATGCTTAACCATGAGGATTAACCTGAAAGGGATTCAAAGGGAACAGAGTTTGAAAATAATCCTGAAAGAGGGCAGAGATCAAGTGGTGGGATCCTACAAGCCAGTGGGATGCATGAATACGCCTAATTTTCTATCTGCAGCTGACTATAACCTCTTCCTTCAGCTTTGACCCCTGCACCTTCAGGTTAACACAAATATGAAAACAGCATGTGGCTGACATGGACCACCTCAATACAGGCAAGCATTTTCCCTGTAGAAATTGTGCCTCTGAGACTCTGTGTCTTATTTTACATCGCAGTGAGCCCCATACTTGCAGCAGATTAGTGGAAGGTGTTTCACTGTAAATTACTCACTCTGTTAACACTCAAGTGTTCTTAACAGATACTTTTCTGCAAGCTCTCCCCTCCAGACACACAAGTCTGAGCCAGTGTTCCTGCTCTGGTTTTCCCCCTCCTGTGTAGCTGATGGGGGAAACTGGAGCATAGATGGATGACTCACTGCTCTGTGGAGCACATTGACCTCGGACAAACCAATTTCCATTTCTCACTGCTGACATTTGAGTCAGCAGATGCAAGGATTTCAGTTGCAGGCATGAAGACTGTCTCTGTCAGAAGACACCCCCTTTGGACCTGCTCAGGTCCTCATTTCTAAGGCTCTGTTTAACCTGTCTGCAGCCTCAGGCTGTTTCCATGTTCATTTACACAGTAGGAGAAGACAAGAAGGTAAGTCACAAGGTAAATTCTATAGTTTTCCACCTGAAATTCTCCTCATTATCAGGATCTGTTCCTCAGCCAGAAAAATTGTTAACCAAGTCCTTTCCACTTGCATAATTTAACACTCAAATTCTCACTCCAGAGTTTTTGCAGCAGGTACTTCTCATTAATAACACATATACAGCCTCAGCATCATTAGGATGGCATCTAGCTAGAGGTCATCCCAAATTCTTTCATGAAACAGTTCTCCTTGGTGGAGGCTCATTCTGCCTACCTGTGTACCTCTGGTATTAAATTTTTAATGGCTTCAACCATTCTTTCCTTAAGTAATTCAGACGCAAGGATTAGTCTTGGATCCTCATTTCCATAATTTCTTGTATATGTTCTTCAATAGATGAGTATTATTTTTATATGTATACCTACATACACTAACTATATACATATATATTAAAATTTTTACTTATTTATATATGTATAATATAAATGTATAATATATGTTATATATATATTTATATATTTATATATAAATACAAGATTAATCACAATATTCACAAGTCCAGTCAGCCTGATGGGATTCATCCCAGATACTGAAAGACTTAATGAATGTTATGTCAGTACTGCTCTCAACCATCTACCAAAGGTCTTGGGGGTCTGGGAAGGTGCCTGCTGACTTGAAGTCATTCAGTGTTATTCCAATTTACAAGAAAAGACCTAGGCAACTACAGACCTACTAGTCTAAACTCAGTTCCAGGAAAAAATATGGATAAGATCATTTTGGGCACTACAGAAAGGCATTGAAAGAACAATGCAATGATCAAGCACCGTCAACATGGGTTCACAAAGGGAAAGTTGTTCTACTGATTTGACAACTTCAATAAGGCAACACACCTAGCAGATGAAGAAAAGGCAGTGGATGTAGTTCTTCTGGATTTTTAGTAAGGCTTTTGATAGTGTCCCTCACAGCATCCTTTCGGACACGTTGTCCAGCTGTGGGATGAGTGGATTCACAGTGTGCTGTGTGGATTCTAGGGCAGAAATAGTTGTAGTGAATGGGGTTTCATCTGGGGTGACAGTCACCAGTGCTGTTCCTCAGAGTTCAGCTCCAGGACTACTCCTGTTCAATGTATTTATCAATCAGCTGGATACAGGAGTTGATTGCTCCATTGGCAGTTCTGTTGATGATACCAAACTGGGAGGTATTTACTCTCTTGAGGGGCAAGAGATAGCTCAAATCTTCATCAGGGATGCTCAAACTAGACATTATGAAGGATTTCTTTACCAAGAGTGTGGTCAAACACTGGAACAGGTTTCTTATTGTGGTGGTTGATGCCCCAAGCCTGTCAGTGTTTAAGGTGCATTTGGATAATGCTCTTCATAACGTGCTTGAACTTTTGGTCAGCCCTGAAGTGGTGGGGCAGTTGGATTAGAGAATGGATTGTTGTAGATTCCTTTTACTGACCTATTCTATTCTATTCTATTCTATTCTATTCTATTCTATTCTATTCTAGTTTTAGAGGGGTTTTAATGTTTGTAAAACCTCTGCCCTACAGAGCATGATAACAAATACACATAAATTTGACCTGAGGCATGACTACAATTTCTTTTATTTGCCTGCTCTTCCAGACAGCAAAGGTTTTACGAAAAGAGTATTTTGTCATGCTGCTACGTCTCCACTCTCTGCTGGGGTGTGAAGCTTGGTGGAGAAAGTACCTGTGCTTCCTCTGCAGGGACATCTGCTGGGTGACTGCTCTGATGTCTATATTGCTCCATTTAGATCTGTATTGCTGAGGTTTACCCCTTATTTTTATAAATCACTGGTGTGATTCTCTGCTCTCAAAATTGAGCTCTCAACACAAGACAAGTGAAATACCATCAAGCCCATCACCACTTGCAGTGATGAGTGATTTGCCTGTAGAGGGTTTGAAGAACTGCCTGGTTGCACACTGGTGGCCCTGGCAGCCACTCCTGCAACACTAGAGGATACCCTGGGGTGCTGGAAACAGCACACGCCCTCTCCCTTTCTATAGCTAATTTATCTAATGGATCCAACGTGAGGTCTGAAGTCTTAAGGACCATTAACTTCTTCACACTCTTCCCAGCTCCTCACCTTCTCACATGCACACACATGCCAGCATTTATATCCAGACCTACCAGTTTCCTGAGGATGCAGCTGTGCCAGTTCTGTCTACCTTTGATTAATTGCTATAGGGAAAACATTAAGATGTGAATACGAGCATAAAATTCCTTCAAAAGGTTGCCAGTCTGTCCAAAACAGCAGAGGCAAATTAAACTCATTTTCAGAAGGATTTCTTTAATCTGTGGTGCCCAGGTTGAGGAGCGTTCAAGCTAACCTTCTAGAAAAGGAGTTTGCTGCACTAGGCTTAATGGGGAACAATTTTCATCAGTGAAAGAGTAAAACAAATCAGGTGCAGCTTGAAGGAATTTAATTTTTAGCAATGCCCTCCTTAAACTTTTTCCAGGGGATGGATAACTTTTCTCTCATAACTGTAGACTGTAATGAGGATCTCCTACATTCTGTCTGCATTTGAGGCTGCCTTTCTTATTTCTTAGCATAATTTGTTTCTCCTGTCCTCTCTTTTTTCCAGGCTGGCATTGCATTGATGTTTCTAAGAGATGCAGCACACTCTCTTCCTTTCCTCTTTTTTATTTTTCAGACTTTATTTTGATGCATTGTCTCTTAATATCTCTTCCCAACTTACAAGTTGGAAAAACTTCTCTCACCTTTACACATTTTCTCTTCACAATCTGTTTAAATCAGGAAAAACCTCACGGGACCACCGGGTGTTTGCTGTCACGGATGTCTTTTCTAGCTGGGAAAAGGTAAATGTTTGATTAAACTTTGATTAAATTTTTGAACTTTGATTTGATTAAATTTTGATTTAATCAAATTTTAAAAATTTTATTTAAAATTTAAAAAAAAATTGATTAAAAATTTTAATTTGATTAAATTTTTAAACTTTGATTAAGTTTTTTAAAAACCGCTTGAATTTATGTCCTACCAAGCAACATAATCTTTTGGTTTTCTTCTAGTCTTTAAACTTAGACTTGTAAGTTGAGTGCATTATACTCAAAATTCTATCTAGACTTCATGGAAGAGAAAAGTCATTACAAGAAGTAATTTTTACAGACAGCCTGTTCCAGGAATGTGTTTCACACTCCTCTCCTATGGGCAGTTATAAAAAGCCACAGAAAATCTGTAGTATGAAGGTGTTGCTTTGTAGTGAAAACTTCTGTTCAGAGGAATTAAAGGCAGATATTTGAACTGATGCTTCTCTGACCCACAGTTTCAGGAGCTGCAGTGTGAAATGTAGGGGATTTTGGTCTGCAGACCTGGGGGCACAAACAGCTGTGTGGGGAAGAAGCTTTCAAGCTCACCCATCTGTGGTGCTATTGGAGGGCTGTGTAATTAGGGCCAGATGGGGCAGTAGTTAGTTGGTGGCCGTAACTACACAGGCAGGAGCAGCCCAAGTACCCAGTGCTCAAGGCTCAGCTCCTGCAGGAGAGGACACACGCCATGCTGTGCTGGGAAGGGGAGGAGACTGTTAAATTAAGGCCAAAGGCAGCTTTTACTCAAACAAGGTAAAACACAGACCCTTTCCCCTCCATGGCCCAACTCCTGAGGCATTTGCAAAATACCCAACCACCCCTGGTTGGGCTGCTAAGGAGCACAGGGGACATGGGGACAGGCAGCTGCCAGGGTCCCTGTCATGGTCTGAGCCTGGCGAAATGCCAGTGCTTCCATGAGAAAACCTCTTTTCCTGGTATCTGCTGTGAGATGTGATCAGAGACAGAGAAGAGCAGGCTCTAACTTATGATTGAAAGGAAAAAAAAACTTTATTAACATAGAACTACAGGGAAAAAAAACACACAGAACACGGGATGAAAACCTTCCAAATTTCCTCCTCCTCCCCCCACCAAATTTCTTAATTCCGCTGCCACCCTTTGGATAATCAATTCTCAGTTCTTTGAGAAGAGAGGAGTCCCTCTTGCACTACAGACTTCACCCAGGAAACAGTCAAAACTTCTCGTGTCTCTGTGTCACGTGTGGCACCGCCCGGAGAACATTTGCCATCGTGACCTCTTCCTTCCATGTCCAGTGCTCTCACCACTGCACATGGACCAGAGCTGCTTCTAGGGTTTTTCCCTTTAAGGATGCTTTGTCCAGTTCCAAAAAAGAGCAAAGTCCCTCTCCTTTTGGGACACCTGTCCCCCCCATGTTTCACCCCCTGGGGCTGAGGGGTCTCTCGAACAGAGATCATCTTCCTCTTCTTCTTCATCAAAGACGGAGGGCACCACCACAACCCCCCTCCACCCTTTGTCTCTGTTCACACACCTTCACATCACTGCACTCTCCTGGCTCTGAGCCATTGCCTCCCCCTAGAATGCAGTATCTGTGTCACAGGAACTCAAGGGTTCTGTCCATAGCTATCCAAGAAAAGTCCAGCCAAAAGCCACTCCATCATCTCCTCCCACCTAGAATTCTTCTCAACTTTTTCTCAATCTCACCAACTCCAGGAGGAATCAGCATTTGCAAGGTTTCCATCGTCCCAAGAAGGGTTAAAAGTCCCAGGCTCTGCCGGTTTGGTTCATGAACTCCCACGGCTGGCTGCCCTGCTGGGCACCCCCCCCCTTCTCCTTCACTCCAGCCGCGCTATCACAGGCACAGGCTGCTGTCTCTCTCTCCCTCCGGGGGAGGAATGGGGGATGGCTGCCCGAAGCCCTCGCAGTGCAATGCTCCTCCACCCTTCGGCCCAGGCCTGGCCTACCTCCCTCCGGCCGCATGGCTCCCCTCCCCCCTGCCCAGCTCGGAGCTGGACAGGGGAGAGGTCTCCTTTGGTCCAGGGCCGGAACTCAAAAGGAACTTCCAGTGGGAGTTCACAGCTTTTAACCCCTGTGTTCTCAGAGGCGTATCCATGCCCTCAGTGGACAAACCAGGTGCCAATATTAAAATCTGGACACCGATTGGCGTGACCACACCATCCCAAAAAAAACTATTTCCTCTCAAACCACGACAGTCCCCATGGGTGCTGCAAGAGCTTATGTCCCCTCGGGTGAGCAACCAGCACCTGGGCAGGCACGGCTCTGTAGGGTCATTCTTGCAGAGGAGCTCAGGAGTTTTGATCTGAGTAAAAAGATGCTCCCAGGACTGCTGTGACTTGAATTATGTGGAAAAAGGAAATTTCTCTGGGATGTCATAATGATGAATTTGGCAAGTGCCACATGAAACATCATCTCTGCAGCCTGGACAAATAGCCTGTCAGTATCAAGTGCAAGAGCAGCTGGGGTAAGAGAGTGGAAGAAGTGTAGTATTACCCTTCAACACTGCATCAAGCTGAGGTCCCATGCACAAGCTCTGCTCTACCCAGTGCTGAGCTTAGTTAAAAGCTGCTCCAAAATTGCTGGGGGGGAGAGCAGCTGCCAAGGACCCCTTCACTCTGCACCATCTCTCAGTGATCTAGCAGTGGGTAACTGCTGCTCTCTGATCTCTGCCCCTGCTGAGCTCTATTTAGCTCCCATGACCTCTCCTCTCTGCCGCATACACCCTTTGCCTTGAGCTGTAGCCAGAGGAGACCTCAGTCCAATGACTAAATTCAAGTGGCAAATGCCCTTTTGCACATTTTGTGCTGGTGAACGAGTTGTTTTCCCAGTGGAGTTTTTAGGGTTTAAAGGAATGACAAAAGCTCTCCTGGCAAGCTGCCATGAAGAAGATTTCTGTGTCTCTCCAAGGCCACCTCCTGGCATGGTTCAGTCAGCTGAATGTGCAATTTCTTTAATCCTCAGGCTGACATAATTCTGAGAGCAGAACTCCTTAAGTGTATGTTTGAGGTGTCTTTGAGCCGCCGTGCTCGGTCTGAGTGTCACAAACTCTTATCTGCTACTCATGTGCCAGAAAGAGTTGGAAAAAACAAACTTGTGCAGGACATAACTCTGCAAATGAAGCCTGAGCTGGAGCCAACAAAGAACCAGGATCACAAGGAATAAGTTATTCTGTGGCCAAGTCAGAGGCTGCTAAGATGTATAGATCAGAGGAGGCAGAAATGTGACTGCAGCAGTGAGAGGAACAAGGCCAAGGTGTCTGGGGATGTGTGCTTGTTTATGATTAGTCCATGGATTATGGAGTTTTGTGTCTAAAACTAGCAATTACTGACTGGCTCACCACAGAGCAAAGAGCTTTAAAATGTAGCAAATTTGGGATTTTAAAATAGGGCATAACTTTGTTGGAAGATTTGCTAAGCTTTATATCATATCAGAGCAAGTTTTAACTCTTTGCAGCTATACAGCTAATTGAAAGAACATCCTTTATTTGTCTTCACCAAGGGCTTTCACATTTTCACAATTTTTTCATCAGTTTACTAAATATCCTGTGCACAGAAGGGCATTTTGATGTTTGTTCCCTCCTCTAGCCACTGACTTTTAATTGTGATACCTACACTTCTGATCTTCCCATATGCCTACAATTTCATGTGTTCTGGATTCCCTCTCCCACATAATAGTGCTAAACTGTTCCAAAGAGTTCCACAATTCAGTTAAATATTGCATTAAGAAGCACTTCCATTTGTTTGTTTAAAACCTACTGCCCAGTAATCATATTAGATCTTCACAGTCCTTGTATTGTGGAGAAAAATCAATTGTTTTTCCCTACTACTTTTCCCTATAACTGTAGCACCAGTTCTTGTCTGTACAGAGTCCCATGTCTAATCTCTTCTCTTCAGGCTGGAGAATCTAAAACTATATTTTTCTGCTCTCAAAAGAAGGTTTTCCATATACCTTATCTCTGTAGTTTTCAAATTTATCGTATTTTTAAGCTGGGATGACTGACACTGCAAGCAATATTGGAGATGAATTTATATGCTTTTATAAGGTAGTGTAATCATGTTTCCCATTTCCTTCTCTCTCCCTGAGATGCAGAAAAGGCTGAAGACTGCATCCTGAACACTCATCTGCTGCTTCTACCTACACTATCTGGACTAATAAAATATATTAAATCCAAATATACCAACATGCTGTACTCTACTGCAACAGTCATACTGCTGACCACATCCCACAGTTTACTTGTCTTTCTCTGAGCCCTGAGTGACATTTCCAGACAACAAGTCACATTGATATCAAGAGCTCTTCCCTGGCTCATAAGGGGTAATTCAGAGTCTGTGGATGGGGATGGTGCAGTAAAGATAATTTGCTCCTTGAGTTTGACTATGCTTTTATTTGCACTCAATTTTACCTGCAAGCTTATTGCCCACTTATTTAGTGTTCTGGTGACAATTCTTGCAGGCAGTTTTAGATTAGACTATCTTGATTTATTTTTTTATTATCTTCAGGCTGTGTAGCACATAATGCTACTCCTTTTCCATCAGCACTTTGAACTGTGTCACACCCTTACAAAAATGGCTGGTGCAGGTATGTACAGAATGCATTGAATGGTCCCAGCATAGAACTCCATGCACCCTGCCAGAAACCTGGTTTTTAATGGTTCTTGCTTCTTGAAATGAATCATGTATTAACCTGACAAAGAACTTCCCTTCTACTATGGCAGACCAACTTCTTTTAGAACCGATGGTAGGAAATGTTGTGCTGAATACCAACTGGACCACATTTCACAATGTGTGCCTGCCAGCACTCACACACTTGACATGTGAGTTTTGAAAACGTTGCCTGCTGTCACCAGGATATTTTCTGAAAAATCCCTTTGGCAGGATTTTTTCTCCTGAGAAGCTGAGAAGCCTCAGAAAGGAAATGTAAACAATATTATCTGATGGCTTCTCCCTGTGTTTTCCTGCTTTGGAATGTGGCAGGTGCATCTTTGATTGGTTCCATGTGAATTGTTTTTAATATATGACCAATCCCTGACACAGTCCAGCTGTGTCAGGACTCTGATCAGTCAAGGTTTTTATTATTCATTCTTGTCTAGCCTTCTGATGTCTTCTTTCTCTTTCTCTAGTATAGTTTTATTATATAATTTTCATATAATATATTATATGATAATATAATATAATATAATATAATATAATATAATATAATATAATATAATATAATATAATATAATATAATATAATTATAATATAATATAATATAATATAATATAATATAATAATAAATCAACCTTCTGAGAACTTGGAGTCAAATTCTCATCTCTCACCTCATTCTGGAGACCCAACAACACCACAACAGCCTGTAACCCTATAATCTCCTCCTATGAAACAGAAAGGTTGAATGTGAGGGGAGCAGTTACCCTCTCCAGGATGGGTCTGGGAAATGAGGACAATTTAGGCAGCTGCCACCACATCAGGGCCTTCTGTGTTGTGGGTTACAAGGCATTTGCACTGTGTGGCAGTGGCAGGTTGGCTCAACTGATGGGAAGGTTCAGCACGGCCAGACTAATGATGGGTGGTGAAAATTCAGATGGCTGGAGACAATTACTGAATTTTAGATAGGCTTTGAGAAATCAAATGAGTTCAATGGCTGTTCCACCATCCAGAAATCAGTAATACATTAGTGGATGCACTGGAAGTAATGTTTGAGAGTCTAAAAATAGGCTGCATATACCACTCCTTTTGCTTCCCCTGGAGTGCTGAGAACATTCAGTACTTATTAAACAAGGCTTTAAAAAAGGTTGGGGTTTGCATATTCCTTTTAGAAAAATACCAGAGTAGCCATTTATAGCTGTTCTACTTGTGAGAAGTCATTTGACCAGACAAAATTAAAAGGAGGGGATATACCCTTCACTGGGCTACAAAACTTACTGCTGTGGTGGAATCTGGGGGTTCCTTTTCTGCATGAAACCTCATCCTCAGCCTGACCACTTCTCAGAAGCTTTCCTTCCTGCAAACCTAGGAACTGACAAACCTTTGAAACAATGACTTGCAGAAGAGGAACAGGAGAAATCCCATTTTCCAGGCAAAAGGCCAAAAGGACAATTACAGGGTGATATTTCTTTAAATGACAAGAAAGTAAGTTTCAAGGACTTCCTTTTGAATTTTGTTACAGGGGACTGAAACAACACCTGCACCAGCCAGACCAGAGATTTTGGTCATCAAAAAAACCTATTGTGATTACTATGAGTCAAAATGTCCTCGGGGGCATTTTTCCCCCAAAAATTGTCCGAGAAAATCACCTGTGAAATCTGAGTCACAAAAGCATGTGAACAATATCAACTGCACCTGCATGTTATCTAAAGCCTTGGGGCTTGTGTTTGCCTGGTGTGTTCCCACACCCAGTGTGGTGTCATGTGGAGAGAACCCAAGAGCTCACATTAGCTTTCCCACAAAGAGTTTAGCACAGACAAAAAGAGTAGGTAAATTTGTGCTTTCAAGCCCTGAAAATGTATCTGAATTTTAGAGCAAGAGCTTGCAGTCTAAGTTTCGATGGATTTATATTTGTGGAAGTAACTGCTATTTTTACTCTGGAGACATTTTTCTGCACCTTGGACTTCATGCATGCTCCTTGCTCCATGGCCTCTAAGGAGCATTTTGGGCTAGAAGGAATGAGCCATGTCTCCTCAAGGTGCTGCAGCTGGGGCTGTTAATGCAGCTGGCCTGGCTGGATCACATGTGCCACTGGGGGCCAGGTGATGAAACCATAGAAAGTTCATGACCATAACTATTTCTTTACATATAAAGCCACTGCTCTACTTCAAAGTGTGACACTGGATGTGAGAGAAATGTAATTCACCAAATTACCAACAAGCTGAATTTAGTTTTGGGAGCACCAAAGTGTGTCATTTCCTGTCCTGAAATACTTCTATGTTTATATTCAAGGGTAGCATAAATTGAATTTGATGAAAAGCCCTGGCTTCCCCACTGAGTGTCCTTGCCTACATGCTCATGACTCCCACTCCCTTGTCCAGGAGATCCTGTGTTCCCCCAACCTCCTGTGCTGAAGGCTTTTTCTTGGTAGGTGGAAATGGGTGCTTGAACCACTGCTGTCTAAAGCCAATCTCACTTCCCAGCTAAGCTGCCAGGACGTTTCTGTTATCCTCCTTTAACCACATTCCATAAGAAGAATGAGCAGCCTTGTACTTACTCAAGTCAGACAACCAAAAGAAAAAAAGGAGAGATTTAAGACTCCTCTGGGAATGAAGCAATGAAATTAAAGTCTGTGCCCTCTGAACTTCTGCACCAGAGCTAGATATTAACAGCTATTTTTTTTTTATTTCAGAAGGAAAATATTTTCAAATTTCCTACAGCCTCTGCTTTCACAGCTTTTAAAAATGAGATCAATAACTAAACAGAAAGAGAGAAAGAAAATACAAAAGGTCCCGTGTTTAGTAAAACTGTGCAGTCTTAAGTAGATTAACAGTATTTCCCTTCAGAGCCTCTATTTACTTTATTCTACATAAAATTCTGAACATAAAAATTCCCTTGATCTTGAGAGATCTTTTGGCATTTGCAAAGGACTTTCAGGCAAGCTGTTAAACAATTATATTTTCCTTTGTAATTGGTATTAAAAAATTCTCTCCCTCTGCTTTTGTATCAGGGGCAGACAGAAAAGAAAACTTCTAGGTCCAAAATTACAGGGAGCCTGGCAGTACAGATTAAAACCCTAGTGCTGACTTAGCAGCGTCACATTTGGAACTGATGGCAACTTCAGTATCACAGCTCTCCAAAGACTGAATCTTCTGGGTACAAGGTGAAAGGGATTACTAGAACTGGAGGAAAACTTTCCATCCCTTCCTGACTTGCACTTACTCTACTGTGTCTAATAGCTGAGCTGGTACTCTCTTAGCAGCTACTAGTAAATATCATAGGTTAAAGATCAATTTCTGTCTGATATGATGAATATTTACTTACTTTAATTTCCAGTTTTTGGCATACAAATGTCTCTTGGTGTCAGAAGTCACTTAATGTTGTGATGGCTCCCTTAAGGGCTGTTACTGCCTATCTTGTATAACCCAAATTCATGTGCCTGATGGAAAGATTTGTAAGGTGTATCCATAAAATGAAGTGTTATTTCTTTTCTGAAAGGTTTTGAGGCTGCAGAAAAAAAATATTTATGCTACAAATTACATCAGTGGTTTCTAAAGTAGTTGAGTCTGTGGACTGCTGCCAGCCCATAATGTCTCTCCCAGATGACCACACAAAGTCCTCACTGCCCACATTGAAAGCACCACTGATGTCATTCCCAGCTCTCTCTGTGAGCTACTCACTGCATCTATGGAAGCCACTGGTGAAAACCAGGTCCATAACACTGGTGGCCATTAAGCTGTTGTGAAATCTTGAAAATCACAGGTCCTGCCTTTCATTTGGCTCCCAGTCTCACAAGAAACCCAAGTAGTACAGATACTTCGAGTGCGAAAATGAAGAGCATCCCCCTGCAGTTTGTCAGACTTCAAGCATCGGAATTTCTTTTTTCCTTTCTGAGTTGGGGAAGTACGCAGCTGACTCTGAATTATGCATGCCTACAGTAATTCTTGCAATGAATTAAATCACTAATCCTGGTGTAAGTACTCCTGCTGAATTAATTTTTTAATTCATTTTTTCCCCTCCGTGTCTTTCTGCTTGGTTGATTATGGTTTTTAAATTGGGCTGAGCACGCGACACAGGGAAAATAATTTTACCCCTGTGTTATATTGACTAATTCCATGCTATTAGTGTAAAATCCTTACTACACAGAAATAGCTGAACACTTTCTCTTTGGCAATTCAGAATTACCAGATTACTTCAGCTATCCCAAATCCCAACAGCAAACATGCAGATACAGTCCCTGTTGCAGGAGACATCAGCTGCAGGGAGTAACAGCAGTAGGCTGACCACTCCAAACCCACAACACGCCTTGGGATGAGCTGTGTGCTACCTGAGCTGAAGTGAAGCAAAGAGGATGGCCCTACCACAGCACTGTCCCTGCCTGAATGCATCCTTCAGTCTGGCTATTAACCCTGGCAGGGTGCTGCAGCCCTGAGGAAAAGGGCAGGCTGGCCAATGTCAGCAGCTGCTGAGGCAGGAGGATGAGCCTGCCCATGAACAACACGCTGTGTCTGCATCCCACACTTGTCCTCGAGGAGACGCACATCATTTCCTTCAAACCTCTGCTCTGCCTCAGGGCTGATGCTTCATCCTTCATCTCCTGCTTGGCTCAGAGATTGTGGTACCACTGTCACTGCTGTGACTGGTACCACATCACAGTGTCCACAGAGGCCCCACTGGACTCTAGTCTGCCCCTGCCTGCAGCCACTGGGAGGGAGGCTGGAGACGCTGTCACTTGCATCATAATGCTGCCAGCCCCAGGGACAGCACCCAGAGTGGGATCAGGGATGCAGGAGGCACAGGGGCTGCAAGTACTGCCCTGCCAGCACTGAGAAAAAGGAGGAGTGGACTCCCTCTTACATCTGTGTGTTTGCTGTCTGCACGTGATTCCTATCACTGCCACATTCAGGGGACTCTGCAGCAGGGTTGTGTGAATGTTAATTAAACTGATCCCAGCTTTTATGTGGCTAGCTGATAAGGCAGACAGGCAGTGCTCTAAACTTAGACTCGTTGGGAGCTGTTTGAGAAGACAAATGCAGACAGAGCTGCACTGAGGTATCCTGTGGCAGCACCTCCAGTCACAGAATGGCATCAGTCCGTGGCAAATGGGCTGAACGAGCAGTGCAGGACAGTGCTGCAAAGGGCAGCAGCGTGGTTTTATGTCAATAGTATCAATTTGTCAAGCCTTGAACAGTTATGCTCCCAAGGTGGATTGTGTGGATTGTATTCAGAAATGGAAGATGCGGGAAATGGCACTGTTTGAACTGGGTAAATTATATAAAAGTAGAAAACGCTAAACAAACAAACAAACATGCACATCAATTAAAAACCTTGACTTTTGCATAAGATTAACTTTTTTACTGTGTTTGCCTGAGATTGATTTTGACCTTTTTCCTGATCAGTTGTGTCAATAATTTAAAATATAACCCAGAAGGGGGGGTGGTGGTTATATCATGTTTTTTTCTCGGAAGGGGTCTCTGATGATGTACACTCACCTTTGTGCTTACCTCAGTTTTGTGGGGCATCTGAGGCTGTGTGCCATGGCTGGTTTCTGCAGACTGAATTTACTGAATGTGCTTCACATTCTTCCCCAGCTTCAACCCAATCTGTGGTCCTTGGAGAGGCTGTCTGGAGAAGAGCAATGTGGTTTTAACAAGTTAATGAGACAAAATGAGACAAAGAAAGAGCAGTAGGAAGACTGAAGAACATGCAAGTTGTAACAGAGTCTTCAACTTGTAGAAGGCTTGTGCAGACTCCCTTGTATGCTTTATTAGAAAATTAGTAGCTTGGAGTTTCCAGACAGTGTCAGCAAGTTTGATAAATGCAAAGTTGTCCTTGTAAATCTGCTCTCTGACACCAGACATAATGGAGTTTCCGTAGGATTTGAGTATCCAGACCCTTCTTCTCCTCTTTGGTACCCCTTTGTCACTGTTTTCAAAAGGACAATATTTGCACCTAAGATTTTTTAACTGTACTTCTTTCAGACTGTACCAAAATCCTTACCTTTCATGTTACCTACACTTTCCCTTTGTTCAAAAACAAGCTATTGTTTGAACAGGAAAAGTTATTTTTTAATCTAACCTGATCTGTAGCACTATATTAACCTGTTACGAATTGAGTTTTTTATACGTTTTCACATTTCAGAATTTCTACTAAAGCCTATAATTATTACCGATCTAATTATTCTAATTATATTTTATTTCCATTTTTGCATAATTGGCTACTTGATTGAAAAATACTTCCTTTATGACAGCATTTTCCTTGATAGGGTCCTCTGACCCTCACCCAAGGAAAAGATATTTTCCCTTTCCTCGTTACTGCAATTACATCAGGAAACGATAGCTCGCTGAATGATACAAATGTCAGTGAATATTGTTCTCTAGAAATCCATTTGTCCCCTTTCAACCCACAAGCAAAAGTTAGTTGTTTGCTTGAGGGGATTTGAATTTCACATCAGTGAGAGCTCTCAGTCCCAAATCGCCCTGGTGTGCAGGACTCACTAACCCACTGCTGCTGAAGGACTGAACTGCTGTCAGATCATGATATGAGGACATCTGTACAGGTCAGGACATGGGGATACCCATGCAGATCATGGCATAACCCTGCAGATCACAGAATGGGGACCTCTGTGCCCTGGGGATATCTGTGCAGATCACAAAGCGGGCAGATCTGTGTCACCAAGTCCCTGTACACCAGCTGAGGATCTGATCCACGCCCATGTGCGCTGGGCGTGGCAGGTCAACAAAAGACCTGGGTTTTGTGAGCTGTGTATTTACTGACTGGAATGCCATTTAATTCCTCAGGAAATTATGTTTTTCTGTTTGCTTAAAACAATCTATGGGAAATAGTAAAGGTGTGAAGTATAGGACAAAGGGTTGATAAACAGCCTGTGGCTGACAGCTTTGTCTGCATGGTCCCTACAGGGCAGAACTCTCTTGTTGGAAAGAATCAAATCCTAACCCACTGGTTCAAAGATATTTCCCTGAAGTCAGTGAGGAAAGAAAGAAAAGCAAGCTATTTAAGGGGAAAAAATGGTCTGGAAAAGAAGGGTAAGCCCTTTCCTTAGAGCCTTCTCTCAAAACGCATTTTCAGAGTGAATAGATAGGATTCATTGCACCATGTCATCATAAAGAAAACATTAAACTGACCATAGAAATTGCACCCCGAAATTGCCTATTTCTTTTCGGTGATTATAAGAGGCAGTGTCCAGCTACCAGCACCAGCTCAAACCCCTTCACTGCAGAATCTCACGTTAGATGGCGGAGCTCTCTCCTTGCTGTGAACACTTCCTGGTGATGGGCAGAGTGATGACTGTGCTATGATTCTCCCCTTCTGTCAAGGATCCCAGTATCTTTAGGTCACCTGGAGCAGATTATGATGTAGCACCATTTTATTTTATAAGGCTGGCTGGCTGGCACATACATTATTCATGGGAGCAGTAACATACAGTGCATGATTTAAAGGTGGTAATTGCTCATCTGTATATTCTAGGGAATAGCCCTGCTATTTAAAATACTCTGAAGCTCCTAAGCAAAATCTATTTTTTCTCTCAACTGGAAACAGATTTGGCTGATAGATGTATAATTGCTGTAGCATGCCAAGAGATGCTTTAGCTGACAGGAATATTCTGATAGTAGAGGCAGGAATTCAGCACTGTATCTTAAATATAGGGCACAAATTTCCATCTAATCTGAAGGCCAGAAATAAGAAGAGTAAGGTTTGGAATAGCTCATATTTTTTTCTTAAATAAAATTGAATAATGAAATTATAGAATAGTTTGGGTTGGAAAAGACCTTTAAAGGTCACCTAGTCCCAACCCCCCTTCAATTCAACATCTTGAACTGGAATAAGTTGCTCAGAGCCCAGTGCTTGCACTCCTTATAGTACTAAAGGTGTTAAAAGCAGTATTACCACCCGCCTGAGTAAAGTAAGCAGGGATTTATGGCACCCGCCAAGCTCTGGGAAATTTTGGTTGTGATGAGGTTTCAGGCTTTCAAGTGGAAGTGGGGGTCATTTCTGGCAGGAGCAGAACCACTGGAGATCACTGAGAATGTCATTGTTCTTGGGAGAAACCTGACCTTGTGGAACATGGGTATGGAAACTAGGACAGGCTGTGAGCAATTCTATTTCTTTGTGTCGTGTGGCTGTGGGTTGTGTCACTTGTACTAACCAGACAGGTCAGTGAGGCACACAGGGACATTTGACCCTCCACGAGATGGCAGAGCTACCCTTTAGCACACCACAACATAAAGCAAAGTCTTGCAGGCACTTTGAAGCAAAAAAAATAAAGCATATGAATACATAAAATCATACTCAAATTAGCCCCACTTGTTGGAAACTGCAGGCAGCACTTCTTGCATGAGCCAGCTACACTATTACTGGTCCCCAGCTGCAAAGCTCCTGGTTTTATCTCCACTCCTTCAGCTGGGGTGAGGAGCCAGTTTCCTCAAGCGGCCTTGTCCCACCTCAGGCTGCTCCTGTCCATCTCTTCCAGCTACCCAGGACAGCAATCTGCAGAAGGAAAAGCAAGAACAAGAGGGGGAGGCTTTGTGCCTCATCAGGCAGCAAGGGAGGAGGCCAGTCAGGGCAGTGATCACCACCATGAGGGCAGCAACCCAACCCAAACTGAGGAAGGACATCAGATCTTAGGACTAAAAAAAAAATAAAGTCACAGAACAAATACTCTAGTAAATAGAGTATTTTCTCTATTTCTTTTCAATAAATAGAGTATTTTTATTAAGCAATTGCTGGATACAGTGTAGACAATAATTGGCTAAATTAAGTCATATGGAGCAAGTGACCCTGTAGTCACTTGCTAATTATAATTTTCTGCTGTCTGTTCTGGGAAATAAACTAATTTCCATTCTTGCTGGAGTCAGGGACAGGTGTATGTACAGCAGAAATGATCTACCAGCAGCACAGAGGAAGCTGTGCACTATCAGCAGAGCTGCTGGCATGTTCCCAGGAGTGCTTCTGGCCACCCGGGCGGAGCAGCAGGGATGGGACCGGCTCGGTGTGCGGGCACACCTCCAGCTGCGAGGGCAGCCCTGCCGCCATGGCAGAGAGACAGCTCTGACTGACATCTCCAGTCCCAATTTACATCACCAAATAGCAGCACTGTGATGTCTGGGAATGATATCTGAACCTCCACTGCAGGGAATGAGTGCTGAGAGCTGCCTGTGGTGGCACACACGGAGCTGCCCTGCTGCTCTTTGCCTCACGCTGGGAACGAAGCTGTGCCTTAGGACAGGTGCAGAGCTCTTCCCTAGGGGAGCTGAACCAAGGCCTGGAAGGCAATGCCAAACTGAAAACTGTGGTGGTTTTGGGGTCCTCTGTTGTGGAGAGGAAATGAATCTGACTCCATGTTCTTGGAAGGCTAATTTATTATTTTATTATATATATTATATAAATTATATTAAAGAATAGAGAAAGGATACTTACAGAAGGCTTAACAAGATACTAATGAACAACCTGTGACTCTCTCCAGAGTCTCAACACAGCTGGACCGTGACTGGTCATTAAGTAAAAACCATTCACATGTTGGATAAACAATCTCCAACCACATCCCAAAGCAGCAAAACACAGGAGAAGCGAATCAGATAATTATTGCTTTCATTTTTCTCTGAGGCTTCTCAGCTTCCCAGGAGAAGAAATCCTGGCAAAGGGATTTTTCAGAAAATATGAAAGCGACAAAAAACTCCCTGTCTGTGGATAGGGATTTACAGATCCCTGCAGCACCCCTGACTGTGGCAAAACCAGGGGGAGATTTGAAAAGGGAGAAGTTAGAGATCAGCACAACATCCTGGAGATTAACAGGTCTTCTTTTGTTTATTGCTGAGGCATGAAGTGCTTTGCAGGTATGCAGGGACTTCTATCGGTGCTGCTGCTGTGAATCCCAAACTCCCTGATTAAAGAAAGACCTGGGCTCTGTGTAGTTGAACGCTAGCTAAGAAGGGCCACCAAGTACAGTCAGAAATACATCATGAGTGCTGCTTTCACAGGATTTTTATTGACTGCCGTATATCAGTCTTGCTGAAAATTTCTTTGCACTTTTCCATTTTTCTCACAAATCTACTTTCTCTCCCACAACAGCTCATGAGGAATTAATGAAGTAGCTTGCCTGTAGCTGCAGGCTGTGACTCAGGGTTCTCCATTTACCTCCCAGCTCTGCTGCTGACTGTCCCTTCATTAGGTCCCGTGTAACACACTGTTCTGGTTTTGGCTTGGATAGAGTTAATTTCCTTCTTAGTTGGTAGAGTGCTGTGTTTTGGATTCAGTAGGAGAATCATGTTGATAACACACTGGTGTTTCAGTTTTTGCTCAGTAGTGCTCACCCTGTCAGGAGCTTTTTGGTTTCCCATGCTCTGCCATCAAGCAGGTGCCCAAGAAGCCATGAGGAAACATGGCCAGGGTGGGTGACTTGAACTGGCCAAAGGGTGTTCTGTGTCACAGAATTTCATATTTAGTATATAAACCAGGGGGAATTGGCTGGGAAAAGCTGACTGCTCCTCAGGGATGGGCTGGACAACAGAGTGTGGTGAGAAACCATTGTGCTTCATCGCTTGTTTTCCTGAGTTTTACTCCTCTACCTCTCTGCTAGTCATTGCTATAATTATTATTATCCTCATTACCATGATTGCCATTAGCTTGTAATTATGATATTTTATATTGTTTCAATTATTAAATTGTTCTTATTTCTACCCATGAGTTTTACTTTCTTTCTGATTCTCCTCACTGGGGTTGGGGGGTTGACTGAGTGAGTGGCTGCATGGTACTGAGTTCCTGGCTGGGGCTAAACATCTGACTTGTCTAATTTCAGGAACACCACAGAGACACAAGACCTTTGAAATTCATACTGTTTTGTTAAATCTCTTTAAAATGGTGGCCTCCAGGTTATTGAGGATGGGACAGAAGATACAGCAGGTCTTCTGTGAGCCTTCCCTCCTCAGGAAAGCAGGCTAAAAAATATAATTTCTGATTTTGCTGTTGCTCTGGTTGATTAAAAGATGCAGTTTCAATCTTTGATCCCTATTCTGATTCCAGCTGCAGCACTGGACAGTGGAACACTTCTGGTGTTAGTGGAGTGAGTCTGAATTTTCACACCAGTAGCTGAGATCATAAACTTTTCCTTTCTATTTACCAGTAAATATTTTCTCTATGTTACTGTGACCTTAAAACAAAATAAACATTTTCAGGTATTTTGAGTGGTGGTTTTGCTGATGTGAAAATATAGTTATGGTTTGATTTTTGCTGCTTCCTGCAGACATGAGCAGAGGGAGTTATTTCAGTTATATAAAAATCTTTTACATTAGATGCCACCTTTGGGGTCAAGAGGACTTTCATGGGCACTTGCAATACAGCCAACAGCAATGTGACTTTTATGATAATGCAATTATGTTGCTATTTGTGAATGAAAATAGCAATTTCCTGTTTGCTGAGATCAAATGTCAGATCTCAGGAGGGGTATTTTGCAGACCCCAAGCTTGTCAGCAGTCACCTAAAAAAGAGGTGGATGTTGTAGACATCAAGACTTCTAAAAAAACCCTGAAAACCCCCAACAAATAACACTGTATCCTTGGCAAGGTGATATTAACTTAATATCACTACTTTTTATTTTAAGATTCCAGTAAACTTTTTTACTAGAGAAATAAAAAGGCTCAGGGATCAGAGCATTACAGATTTGTTTGCAATATAAGGTGTTATTAAGTCTCCGAAAGCCTTATCATTATATTAGATTTTGCCATGAAACTTTCATGAAAATAAACTATTTGAACACTTTCCACTAAATGCCTTAAAAAAATCCCTCGATGATTTAAAACTAGATTTTGTACTCAAGGCAAATAAAAGGTGAATTTTTCATCTGTATTTACCAGCCCTTAACATTAAAATGTTAATACAGCCTACTGAAAAATAGTTCAAACCTTTAATAATTTGTTGAGATATATGAAACTATACCAAAAAGTATTACAATTTTGAAAGCTGAATCACTAAAAATTACTGATGGCTTTTGAACCTTCTCCTCCCTATTTTCAAGGCCTCCCCTACGCTCAAGAACAAAAGCTTGAAATTTGCTGCATTCAAGCATAACAGTGCTGCATCTAAACTGGAAGTCTGCCAGCCACTGGGTGCATCAAAGAAACTTAGAGAATTTTTGGACAAAATGAAAAATATTTTGTAAATTCACAGTGAGCAACATTTTTTGCTAGATAAGCCATGCACTGCTTCTTACTTCTTTACTAAGGTCCTTTGATGAGGCACAGGAATAGGAGTTTTGTTTGCATTAGGTGACAGATCCGTGTCCCCAGCCTTTCTGAGAAATCAGGGTGATTTCTTGTTTATGGCCCACTAAAGACAACATTCATCTCCTCAGTCTCCCTGCTCCTCAGGACCTCATTGAAACAGTACAACTTTAAAATAAATGACAAAATAGGAAAAAAGGCAAACACCATCTGATGCCTAGTTCAATCTGTCTGTGAGATCACAGAGTGCCCTGCCAGGCAGGAACAGGAATGGCCCGAAGAGATCTCATGTTCACCCAGGGATGCACACGTAGCCTGATCCTGACAATCCTCCTCAAAATTTCCAGAGACAGCCCTACCACCTGCCTGCCAGACCTTAGAAAGCTGATGGCCACGTGTTTGCTAACAAAAAATGTGCTGTTCACAGAACCAAGGGTGCCCAGATTGTGAGTCCCAATTACTGAGAAACCTTCAGGGCTGTGCCTTCATAGCAAATGACTCCACACAGCAGGAGTGGATCAAGGGAATGAAGCAGCTGGCAATGGTTGTGCGTGTGTACACTGCTGGTAGATCCAGCTCTTCCCTTGGGATTCGATTTTCCAGCCCCTTGTAGGAAAACATGCCTCTTGCTTGTGGTTTGAAGCTGTCCATGGTGCTGATCACTGGAGGCTCTGGGCCCTCGAGTACCCCGGAGGCTGAAAGCACCACTGGAAACCTCTAAACTGAGCTGCCAGGCTGGTGCCTATGGAATATACTTGCTGTGATCACACCAAAATTGCACCAATGTGCAGGAAGCTGAGGTAATCCTGTCAAAAAAAGCAAAGGCCTCAATGCAAAGACAGATTCAGATGAATTTGAAAGCATTTATGATGTCATCTAGAGTATATTTACTGGTATGATCTTAAGGTGTTCTGGCTAACTGGAGAACAAAACCTTGCATCAAAAACCTAATCTATTTTTTGTATTATTTTCCAGTAGGAAAAAGGTTTGTTTTTAACATTTTTTATGACCTTGTGTAATTAATTAACATAATATGGCCTATTTGTCAAATTATATGAAAGTAAAAAATACTTGTGTTCAGCCCTCACAAGGTTTTTAGACTAAGAGGCAAACTTCAGCTAAATGTATTACCAGGAAAAGAACTCATTTTTTATATTGAAGATATGGATTGCATATTTTGCTGTCTGCCAAAAACAACTACTTGTACAGATTTCATTTTATGGCCTCACAGAATCAGTAACTCAGAATCTTTATTTAGAAAAAAAAGGTAAGCTCCTTTCCCCCAGTGCCACAAATTCTGACTCAGCAATATAAACTGGATTGAGTGCAGCTATTTGTATTGATTTAACTCAATCTAGCCTAATTTTTGTGGAGATTTCCTAGCTGAGCTAAAGCATGTCTACGAGCTATCATTTAGGCTGGTGTAAACCAAAGAGACACCACTGAAGTTTACTACTCAGTCTGTCACAGTTAAATGAGAGCAAATTTCTTCAGCACGACTCAGCATGTAAAACTGTTGAAGAGGAAATAGAGGAGAACTCATCATTAAAAAGAATAAAAGAGGAACAAAGAAAAAGAATGACTGATCCTTAATGATGGCACTTGTTTCCAACATGGGATGATAACCTTTTGATATCTCAGCACTGACCCTCCCCTCTGGTTTGTACATGTTTTCCTACTGACAGGTGAGTGTAGCTGAAAATGAAACCATGCACGTAGATGAATTAAAGAGTTATTCCTTTAAAAATGAACAAAATCCCAGTAATTATTCATTAATCTGTGAGAATTGTGTCCTGCAATTTCAGCCTAAGCTATCTCATAGAATTCCTGACACTTGAAATAAATGGAACACCAAATAAGAATATGTACTTTTACAGAGTACTTGTTTTTAAAAAGCTAAATGAGAAAGGACGTAGGTCCCTCTTTTGGATATAAAATAGTGAAAATTTGGAGGCTTTCTGGTCCTCACTGTGTGACAGGAGGTGCTTGCTGTGTGACAGAGTTCACACAGGTTCAGAGGTGCTTGCTGTGTGACAGAGTTCACACAGGTTCAGAGGTGCCTGCTGGTGCAAAAATTTGTAGAAAAGGTCACAGTGCTTCTACATCAAGAACCATCCAGTTTCCACTGTTGTGGGTACTGGAAAAATTTGGGTAGGCTGCCTTTCACTCATAAATTAATATACTTATTCCACAATGACCAGCTGCTAGCACCTTATGTAAGAAAATGACATTCTCAACATTTGCCTCCTTCTCCCCTCACATTTCAGTCCCAGCTGTACCTGCTTTATCCACCCACATTGCTTCTGGATCTCCTCATCTCATCAGAAAATAACCAGGACTTGATGACTCCCCTCACTCCATCAGTCTCCTGCATTTTCTGACTGCTTTCTTCACGACACTTTGCGAGAGCCAGTTGAGGTATTGGGATCATGCAGGCTCCAGCACTGGAGTTGCATAGTCCTGGGAGAAGGGACTGCATAGTAGGGGGAGAAAAATCTCCTTATTTCCATGAATAATGATGAGAACACTGCTCATTTCTATCCTCTATTACCAGTCCACCAACTTAAGGGCATGAGCACTGCTCTACTGGGTCCTTTTGCCCAGGACCACATTTCTAGCAGCAGAAAACAGTGAATCCTTGGGGAAAGATAGCAGACCAAGGTGGGGGTACTGGCAACTACCTCTAGGATTTTCTTACAGGCATATGAATCTTAGGGATCTCAAAACTTAATAGTGTATAGATGGTGTCACTTTTTTTTTTCATGAACTCATTTATATTTGTTACGTTTTCAGCTGTGACAATTATATATTACATACTAGATGAAAGAAGTAGTGTTTTTTTTGAAAATCTGTTGAGCTCAATTAGCAAATGTTTCTGTGTTCCTGTATTAGTGAAAAGAGTAAGCTATTCCTGTCCATGTTACCCATGCTACTGTTGATTTTTCTGAATTTTGAATTCCCAGTCAGCCTGAGGCTGGGGAACTTCTGAGTTTAGTTAAGTCATAATGGCCTTAAGAAGGAGAAAAGGAAAAATCTGTGAGCAAAGAGCTCTGGAGGGCTGTATTTGTCTCTCTTTCCTCCCATAATCCCTCTCTCTGCCGAAAGAGAGAGTCCTTCTCCACCAAGTGTGACTGCCACTGCCCGGCCACAGAGGAAAAACAGGACTAGGCAGCTTAAGATACCTTTACTCTTGCTAAGTCTAAAATGTCAAAAGAAAAAACCATGTTTTACTGTTGCTCTAAATTTGTTTCTGTAATGTATTTGAATAATTAGAAACCACAGTAGCAAATTTTAAAAATGAAATTTCCAAATGGTAATTACTAATCTCCAGTTGGTCAAAACAGTTATTTTCCCCAAGAAAACCTGAAGTTTTCAAATTATATTTTCATTCCTATATATAGCAATTTAATCTGAACTTCTGTGCAATTTTTTACTATCTTTTCACTTCATAATTTCAACATTTGATTAAAAATTTCACAGCTTTTTCCTATTTTAATGTTATTCTTCATCACACAGTGCTGCAGTGTTTGTGGCATTGTGAAACAAAATATGACTTGAGAGACACTACAATTTGTATTTACATCTAGGATTAGGGACAAATTGCTAAGGGCAATTATGGCTGCATTATTGATTCAAAAATTTTAATCCCCTTTTCAGAGCTGAAAAAAATTCCTACATTTGTCATTTGTAAAAAAGTGTGCAAGTTAAGAAATGTTTTTTAATAAGAATATCGGACAGTAGGTAGGCTTTGGTACAGTAATGAGTCTTGCTTTTCTCAAGTAAATTACTTTTATCTTTTGATATGTCTTCCCTTCTTTTGTTTTCTACTACTTTAAAGTGACTGCATATTTTGTTTCTTTGTATCAGGAGTAATCTTTGCCTTCTCTACTGATTTGCAAACTTCTTTTAAAGTAAATTTTCTTTGTGCTGATTATTATTTAGTATTACTGTCTCTTCAGGCAGCCTTAATTAGAAGTGCAAATTTGTTTTGCAGGCAACATCAAAAGTAGAGCTTCAATACTCAACACATATTTATTCTCAAGTGTAAAGTTTGGGATTTCTTTAGAAGACTTTGACTTACACATTTACAATACAATCCAACCAGGGAGCTTCAGCTGTCCTGCAATTCTATAAATATAAACATGCAATTGTCTCAGTGTGCACTAATGGACAAATTCTTCCTGACATTCTGTTGAGTGTAAGGAACCTGTGCAAGGCATTCACATCCATCTGAAGGGTTATTTATGCTTTGCCGTGTGCTATGGATAGCACAACTGGGCAGGATTTGATCTTAATGATACAGGAAATCACTGTCCCTCTCAAGTCAAACCCATTTCTAGGGGCAATCATTTGCAGCAGCAGCAGCAGCACAGCTGGGCTGATACCTCTTAGTGCTCTCAACTGGAGATACCTGCTGTGGGGCCCAGCTCACTGACCTAGGACTGAGATATCCAGCTCAGCCTAGTATCTAGACCCCCACTGTGGTCAAAGGTGAGAGAAAGAGAGCTTCCTGCAGACAAGGATCTGTCCATTTGTCTTCCACACCAGTTCTCAGAGAGGATAAATTCCAGGCTGGATCTGAGAACTGGTGGGAACAATCTGCCTGACACTCAGAGGCAGAAGTGAGAAGACACAGCTCTGCAGTGGTTTTCAATAAAACCATTACTGCAGACAACACTGACCAGTCATGCCCAAGTATCCATATTTAGCAATGGATCTGTTGGAGTCTGTGGTGCTGCCTCCTGCCCTTCTTTGCCTGAAATACTGAGAATGGGGACTTGGAATAAACACAATCTACTTGTTTTAAGCATGTAAGGAAGACTCATATTCTTCTGAGATTTCAGGTACAAATGCATTTTCCATACTGCTCCAGATACAGAGAAACATGAACAAACCTATTCTGTGAGTTTTAAGATAAAAAATGAGCCATAAGCTGAGGAAAAGGTGGAAAAAACACAACTTTATTGCCTAATGAGGTCACAAAAGGAAAAAACAAACCTTGATTTGTGGTGCTGGATTAATCTCATCTGTCTTTGGGGTTGAATACTGTTCAGGGTGCAGACACTGGATTTAAGTCTCCCCACACAGGTGTCCAGAGGATTGCTAGCAGCTAAGCTCATGCTGCAGTCAGCAGCTCAGCTGAGATCTCTTAAATGAATTGGATTGAAAGACTGCCACATATACTTGCCAAAAATGAACATTTATAGGCAGAGTTTTTGGAGCCTGTGACTTTTTTTTTTTTTTTTCTATATTTATACCATTATTTTCACTATTTCTTTCCAATTAATTTGTAGTTAAAGAAGGCAGCCTGAGCATCATCTGAAATTATTTGGCAGAGGGAATTAGATAAAGGGCTCTTTATCTTAGATTTTATACATCTTGGTGGTAGGTGGATGGGTGATCTGTGATTCCATGGTGCTATAAAAGAAACAACATAAAGTGTGAAAAGGGGAAAAATCAGCAGAAAAAGGAAACAATTTCTGAATCATTCTATTTTTCTATTTTAACTGCACTTATCCAGTGCCTGTGATTTCTCTTTTCCTATGACAATTAAGACATAAATAGGTATCTATAATACATTCAATTTTGTTGCTAATTACACAGAAGAAAGCTTTCTTCATGGGAGATGAGTACTTTTATTAGCAAAGACATGAAACAGTGTCTTAGCAGGAAGGCATAGGTGGGCCATAAGCCCTATGCTACAGTATTTGCTATATAATATATATTATATTCAATAATAATATATCATATCATATCATATCATATCATATATATTTTGTGTTTACCTTTTTATTATTATAACCCAGCAATGACTGTGGTCATGCATACCTGTTTAATAAAAATTAGCAATAATTTTTGTAACCTGAGGCCTGAAATGACAGTCCATAACAAGATACCTTTATTTGTTTTCCATGAGTCACAGCATTTATGTGGGGTTTAATTTGTTCTTCTCTTTTTCAATTAAAAAGAGCTCCCATAAAGTAATCATTCACTAACATAGGCTGTAGGATGAAAGAAGAGGATATTCTGCCTGACTTACAATTTCCCTGTAGGAAGAAAAAAAAAAAGTTGTTTGCATTAGGAGTGACAGCAGATGAGATTCATTTAATCATGAGACAAATCTCTCAAACTAAATATAACCTCAAGACTCTCACTCTCTGAGGGAGTGAAACACAGAAAGCCTTACGGAATAAATGTAACCATTCTTTAAAATGGTCAACCTTCTAGCGAGAGAGCACAGGCATTTTTTTGTGACTGTTGTACCAAATCTTTTGCTGAAAGGCTCCGTTTGTTTTACCTCAAGCTCAGGTTTTAATTTCCCATGTTATCTTACAGCTGAAAGCAGCAGTAGGAGTTGCAGTGATGAGCACAGCCTGGAACACAGCCCCATGGGGGTCAAACAGGGAATCCTACTGCCGCCTTCTAATTAACAGAGCCAGCAAGAAAAATGGATGTCTCAGTCCAGCACCTCCCATTAACAGCAAATGGGAGCAGGATTTGAATGATCCCACCCAATTCCAACTTTCCATGCTGTGGACTCACCTGCCTCAACACTGCTGGCTGGAGGTGTTAAGGACCAATATTCCCATTAGACCTTCTCTGGACATTTGTATGGCACAATGGAGGTGGGAGGTGCCATTTGGGATAGAAGACCCTTCACCACATAAATGCACTGCTTTAAGTCAATCACTGTTTTAAGCCAAAATGCTGTGGGTTGCAATTTCCTAATCAGTCTCTGAAAGACTGCAACAGGTATAATAATATGCTGAAGTGTTTTTTTTTTTTATAAGATTGGTTTTCAAAGTTTTACTCAATCCCTTAACTTCTCTGTCTGTGGCTACTTACTCATGATTATTGTTCACCTGTCACAAGCTTTAACACAGATGTTCTGGAGGCTATAATTGAGCAACAATTTTTTTGACCTAGAAAAAGCAAATCCAAACTTAAAGGACTTTGACCTACCATTCAGTGAATGTGCCTAGTAAAATCACCAGTAAACCCCTTACTGGAGCAAAACCAGGACATTAGCCATGTTACTCAGAAGGGGAAAAGAAACTGAAACACAAATATGCCAAACAATGTTGTCTAAGGGTCATATTCACAAACATTTCTCCATTTATGTTCTGCCTGGACTGCAAGCATCTGCTCCCACTGGCTAAACAACTCATCTTCTGTTAGTGGAAAAGTCTCTGCAATTTTAAAATCAATATTTCAAATATCCAATATATTCTTAAAAGAATCTCAGTTCTCTGTCTTTAAATGCAAGTACAGAGGAAGAAAACCTTCTTTTAAAGAAAAACCAGGAGACTTGACTGCCATTAAGATGAAGCAGAAGAGACTCGGAAGTAAAGCAGATACAGGTTGGACAGTGTTGTGTGACACATGGTCCCTGCCACCGCAGGCGTGCAGGCTGGCAGCTGTCCCAGCCTGACACCAAAGTAAAAGTGGGAGGTGGCTGTGGCGGGTCTGTCCTCCCATGCAAATACACACAGACCACTTTTTTCCTCCCTTGGACTGCAAGCCCTGCTTTTCCCAGATAATGGCTCTGTTTTGCTATGGGGATCAATCCAAGCAGCAAATTTCAGGCAGGCAGTGTGGGTGCAAGAGGCTGTGAGAGCACCTGTCTGTCCCTCCGCTGGGTAGCAGCAGGAGTACAACCCCTTAACCCATGTGATCTGCTCCTCCATGGAGCCAACAGCATCCCTCCCCACTCTTACCACGCCGAAACCCCAGAGGAAAGCTGCTGTGTCTGCAGGTTGTGCTGATGTGGATTTTATTCATTTTAATATAGAAATTGAATAAACCCACAGCTGATAGAGGTCTCTGGGGTCTCCTGCTAAATTACTCACATGGTCAGGCAGGCAAGCATTTATCACTGCAGAAATATCATCATGGGGACCACCAGGCAAGATTGCATTCAGGCACTGCTGCTTCTCTCCAAAATAGCTGCAGTTCACTTTGGGGGTGAGGATGTGTGCACAGCATAATGACACTTCTGCTCAAATGTCCTTGACCCAGCCTCCACACCAGGTCTGCACAGGGGGCATTGAAAAAAAGATAACATTGCATTTGTAAAGCAGAACATGATCCCTCCCTATCCTGACTCATTTGATGGCAGTCCTGCTATTGCTGGCACTGCTTTAAAAGCCCGTTGGTTTTCTCTGTGCAAAAGGGAAAAAAATTGAGAAAATGGTACAATTGTAGTGAAAATCCTTCCTGACTTTTGGGCTATTCAGACACTAAATAATGCAATTACTTCAACTGAGTTTTATAATCCCAATCAGTTTTAGTTAATTTGGCATAGCTTTCTAATTGCTGCTTTTCAACTTAATGTAATTTGGCAAATTCTGTTTCAAATGCATTTTAAATTTAATTTGGAATAAACAAGGTCAAAAGTCTGCTGGTATTGCTAGTGTTAAAAGAAGTAACTTTAAACTACATTTTATTTACAGAAATTATTACCCAGTGACCTTTTTTCAAGTTTATTTTCCCCTTTTTCCTTTGGAATGTTTTAACCAAAATCTTTTTTGAAAATCCTAATGTTGACCTTCATTTCCCAGATAAATGGTCTTGCAGTGCACACAAGGTTTTTAAAAGTGTCTGCAACAAGTTAAAAAACATTGTGAATTTTAATAAAATCTTGGAAAATATAAAAATAACCATTTCACTTTGGAATCCCACAAAATGGAAGCATACAGATAATTTCATTAAGTATTTTATTTTTTCAACAATTATTTATTGCAAATATTGTCTTCTTGGGTATTTTATTAAGTGCTGAGGAAAAAAAAGTCTTTATCTAAAGTCAATTATTTTCTCTTGAAAAATGAACAGGAAATTAATTTAAAAAGAAAAATAACTCTTCTCTGCTTTCTCTGATGTCCTGCCCAAGGCACTGAAGAACTATTTTCTTTCCATCCCTGTCTAGAAGATTTAAATCTGAGAACTGAAAACTTTTGAGTCCTTTAAAAAGGCAGTGAATTTAAATCCACTTAGAGGAGAGGTTATAAATTACACCAGGCTCTTGTCTCCAGCTACAGAAGGGCAGTTAGAAGACCCCTCTTTATGCAGAGCAGACAGACACCAACAGTCCAGCAGTGGTCTTGTCTGGAGGAAAATGAGATATTTCTTCATGCCTCCTTCTTCTCCTGCCAGAGGGCTCAGTGGTGACTTGCCATGAGGAGCCATCATTTCCTGCTGGTTTGGAACCCATGGAGGAGGCAGGTCTCTACTTCATTACTTATGTTAACCACAGAACATTATTTTTCCATTGACTTAAGATCATTTTGCCCATGCAGAAAGTCCAAGTCATTAACTGTGTGAAAAATGTGGGCTGAAGCATGTGTTTTTTCCTCCTACAGATTCTCCAATCTGATAGAGTGCCAAATATATTGAATTGCTGCTGACTTTTTATTTATTCCAGAAGAATTGTGAATAATTTTCCCTTAAGGTCAGACAAAACAAACAAATTAAAACAAACATACAAAAAAAGCTTCAAATCCAGCCTGTCTTCATTGATGGAGTGGTATAAATTGATAGTGTGGCTATTTTTATTGCCAGGGATTCAGTTTCTAGTTTTAATGTATTTAATTCAAAGCCCCAGGGCAGTTCATTAAATAACACAGGACTATTTCTGCAGAAATGTAAAGAGGTGCCTGCATTACAGAAGAATGGGAACAAAGTCAAGTTCCTATAAAATTTTGGGTTATGCTGTGGTACTTGCACTAGTCTTCCCTACTAATTAGCATACAGGAATAATTCCATTTCAGAGGTTTGTTAAATTTGTGTTTCACTGACTTGATGCTGTATAAGCTGTGCCTGTGTACTTGCTTAGCAAAATGCTGTACACAATGAGATTAAAGACCAAATGGAGATTCAATACACCCTTTATTTGATTTAAATTTTACTTTGAAAGTTCCAATTCAAAGATTTGTTAAGATCTTACAAAAAGACCCCAAAGCAAGCCTGGGCAGTAAGACTAGGACCAGCCTCACTGTCTTGTACAGTTGAGAAGGAGACAAGCTTTATGCTTAAATATTGTCTCCTGAAAATTGTCCTTGAATGGTAAGATGAGAAGAACAGCAGAAACTGGAATGGAGGAAGGAATACATGCAATGAAGAGACCACATCTGTCAGTGCAGGTGACATGGTGGGCTGATGAAGCAGCTGCCAGAGACACAGACCTAAGGTGAGGTACACCTGGCTCCATGGAGTCTGTGTGGCACGCAGTGTTGGGCCCTCTGACACTTGGCAGTAGCTGCCACCTGAGGCTGTGGCCCTTTCTCTGTCACCAGGGGCCAAGGGCACTTTCCCACATCAGTGCCCACAGCAGCAACATTTGAAGGAACAGCAGGATGTTTGGGCAGATCCCAGCCTGCAGCACCCCAGCTTGCCCTAAATGAACCCTACAGTGAGCTATTGCTACTGCCAGGGGACAGTGGGGCAGTGCTGCAGGGCTCTCTTGGTGTACCTGCTGCTGAAGGGGGGGTAGAGGGACTTGTACCATCATCCAGCACCCACACTTGGTGGTACAACACACAGGATTGCTGTCCTGGGAGGCCTGGAGGAAACTCAGGAAACTACTTGCTAATCCTCTGTTCCATATCATGGCACATAAAAACAAAAGTAAAGCAAAACAGCCTGCTCCACCCTTTCTCTAGAGGATCTCTGCCCAGACACCCAGCCCCACTCTGCTGTAAGTGGCCTTCTCTCTGTATGGCTTGTACTGCAGCATAAAAGTCCCTGCAGATTTTGGCCCTGTGTCTCTGAACAAGGAGTTCATCAGCTGACAGCTGATGCAGATTTCTTTTACCACAGGCAATTTTCCAGCCTCCACATTCTGGAGCACAGCTCTAAGGAAGGGACTGAAGTGAACAAACAGTCTGTTCTTCTCATGTGTTCCTTGGAAGACATGGGTTTCAAGTCCTACAGATTGAGTCCAGTCTTGGCCTGTCAGTCTGATCAGCTGTAGGGTACCAGAACCCTGCTGGGAACCACCCCACAGCAGGGAGGATACACAGCCAGGGAGCCATGGACCAGCATATCTGTTTGTGGGGAATTTCTGGAGATGTGCCAGCAAAGTCATCAGTGACTGTCACAGAGTGTCAAAGTCTGTCCTGTGCAATGAAAGAAATGACCCAGTCTTGGGTATATTTGGCATACAGTGTGTCAAGGACATATTTTTGCCAGGGACATGGTCTAACTATAGCACTTGATGGAAGCTGCTGACAAAGCTGTGTGCTCTGAAGGCTGCATTTTTTTCCTCACGGTTCATTGCAAGGAAAACCCCATCCATTTAAGGAGGTCAGCTGGAACTGGGTCAGGACACCTGGCTGGGGTAAGTTTTTTGTGTGTCAGTTTATACTCTGCATCTCCATTCTGTCTGTAACTGTGGACACTGGGTACCCAGGATGCTTTCATACATGACCAATAATGTGTAAGGAAAAGCCACAAATTGTATCACTAAAAGTAATTTTAAAGCCTGATTGTGAATCCAAGCAAAAATGATATTTTAGAACTTTTTGAAGTGGTGGTTCAGCTTCTGTCATTGCTCTGCTGCAGAGCTGTGCAGATGTTTGTAGTAGTCACAAAAAAAGAAATGAGGGCAGGCTGCACCAGAACATTTTAGAAGCCATTAATAAGACTTTATGTTGTTATTCTGAAGGGCATTTTCTGCTGCTCTCAGCACAACATTGTGACTGGCCTTCCTGAGATGGAAAAAATGAAATATTCTTTCTTCATCCTAAATAACTGCAGCCAGTGTGAGAACAAATCCCAGGGAGGACAAGATGATTTGCAGCTTCTGTACACGTGAGGAAACTCTAATGTTAGACCTACAAAAGGGCCTGAATGCCACCAAGCTTCAAAATGTCACCTGGTTTTGAAATAGGAGCAGCCAATCTTTTTGCAGCACCCCAGAAGAGAGAGAAAATCTGACCTTGAGCTTGCTGAGCCATGGCTCTAATCCCTGTGTGGCACCTGAAGCAGGGAAAAGGGCTTCTACCAGTCATGGATTAGAAGGAAGTGGCAGCTACAGCCTTTGACAGTGGCAGCCCACTCTCAAGGACTTGGCCCCAGGCTCAAGCAAGGGAACAGTCACATCACTTTCTGCAGTCCCTTCTGGGTACAGCATTCCCCAGAGTGGCACATTTCAAAATGAAAGAAATAGTTTCTGCTTAGGGGGCAGGGAGAACAAAAATTTAATTCCTTTTAGGAGAGAAAAAGGAGACACTTTTGTTTCCCCGGGAATTCTTGTATTGATGCATTTACTTTAATCCCATTCTGTCCCACTGGGACAAAAGTACTACACAATGATGTATTTCAGGAGGGACACTTACCTGAAAGGTATTTTAAAGAGCCACCATAAAATCCTTTAATTTTGGACTTTATGATTAAGACATAGCATTGCCACACAGAAGTGTCTGATACTGACCTGGCTGGAAACAGTGCTTCAGGTGATCCTGCAAGAAGTGGTGTTTCCCTGTCGAGGAACTGGTCTCTATGAGCCACTGGAGTGCCTGAGGTGGGATAAACCATTTGCATCTCCAATGTATATCTCCTAGGATTTACCACACTGCTCCAGCAGGGAATGGCTGTATCTGTCAGGGGACTTACAGCTCTTTTCAGAAAAAGAGCTCTGAAAGTGCAGCTCCTGTGAGACTGCATCAAAACAGAGAAATTCATTATATAGTGTTACATACAATTGTAGAATCACAACTTAATATGTTTCAGATCAGTCAGACAATGAAAATAACCTTTAAGTGATCGCAAATAAAATATTTTTATTCTGGAAAGAAAATAATAATTTGAATAAAATAAGTTTTGACCTTTTTTCATGTTTTCTTATTCTCTGTGCTTTCCACAGAGCTGTATGTGTGTGTCTGCGTGTCTGTATGTATGTCAGCAACTTTGCAGCAGGAATCTACCTTGTGCACATCATGGATTTCTCTTCTTCATGCAGGCAACCCTGCTAGTTCCTGAACTTTGCCCAACTGCTCGAGCCTAAGGGGCAGCAATATTAAATTAATCATAGTCTGACATTTCTTTGATAACTGACATTTGCACAAACAAGACCTACATGCACATGTGCACATTAGGAAATTAAAGTGTAAAGTAAATAAGATTATCCTTGTGTGTTTCTCCTCAAAAACATATTGCAAGTCATTATCTCTCCCTCTAATGACTGAAATTCTGTGTGCAAAACAGAGTAATTCAATTTACATATCTGAATGCATGCCATTTCCTTGCTGTTGCAGGGCCTGTAGCAAATGCCTGGTGAACTAAATCATGTCATTGTCAGGAGTCAGCAGAGCTGCGGGCGGATAACTCTGCCTGACACATCGCGTGAGAGAACAGACGCGCACGGGCAAGTTCTGCTCCTTCTGTCCCTCCGGAGCACTCCTGGCCATTCTGGGGGAAGGCTTCTGCCACTGATCAGCTCTCCTCTCCCTCCAAAGGCAAACCCTGCTCCCAGCTCGGTTTTGTATCTCTTTGCACTCCCACACAAGCCAATAAGGTTTTATCCTGTCTTTGATGGTGAGACCAAGATCAAGCCCACAAAAATTTGGGCGGATGAATTTCAACTGCTTGGCTAGAAGTTCACAAGGTGTTGAGAAGTCCTGTCCTTCTGTCCATTGGCAGCAGGTGTAAGCCTGTTGGGTTGGTAGCTGCCTCAAACCCCCTATATTCAGACAGATAATATGAGCTGAATGAAGTAAACAGAGTGTGAGGGACAGACACTTTGCAGTTGGTGCAGGTATGACTGAGGATATCCACATGGGATGCCACAAAAAAGGAACCCAGACTGACACGTTAATTAATTTAATACCAGTATCCACACCATGGTCCAGGTATGCACTGGGAGAGCAACTAGGCACTTCTCACTGTTTTCCTGCTCTGTGAGTTATCATAAAGAGTTTACTCTTTTTCAACATATAATGATGCTGGGGAATAAAATTCTCTATATAATAATAATAATAGATAAATATTATCTATTATTATTAATGAGGAATAAAATGTGGAGCAAAAAGTATTCATTCAGGAAGCACTTACTACACTGTGCTCTGACATAAACTCCAGCAGTCAAGAAAGAGGAATATGTATTTTGTTTTTCCAGCTCACACACACAGTTTTGAGATCAGAAAAGATTGTGTCGTCGAATGTCCATATCATTAGGCATCATAACAGGTGGGAATCGAGCACTTCAGAAATGAATTTTTCAGCCTGGCCTGACAGTCTCCAAAGAATCCCTCACTGGAGGATTTTTCTATGGTTTCTTTCTGCATCAAGGAAAAAAGAATTTGTCTCTCTCTGCTGCAAGCTGCAATCCCTTCACTACCAACTGATAAATGGCCTCAGATTTTATTATGTTTTCTTCTTCTTTTGTTCCTATTATCTCTGCCACCTGTGATTTCTCTGCTCTTTGTAGAACCTTATTTCCTCCAGATTTAATTCCAACTGAGGAAAGTATACACTTATCTTTTCATCACATGAGGCCATTAATCTCTCCTGGAATGGTAGTTCTTGCTGAACCACAAGCACAGACACAGCCCAGGCAGACAATATGTGGAGAGCACACCTGAGGAGAAAGACTCGGGGTTGTTGGTTGATGAGAAGCTGAACGTACCCCTGCAATGTGTGCTTGCAGCCCAGAAAGGCAACCATTGTCTGGGCTGCATCAAAAGAACTGTGCCCAGCAGGTCAGGGGTGGGATCCTCCCCCTTTACTTCACTCTTGTGACACCACTGAGTCCAGCTCTGGGGTCATGACAACATAGGAAGGACACCATCATGCTGGAGCAGATCCAGAGGAGGTCTGTGAAGATGGTCTTCACATAGAGCATCTCTCTTAAAAGGACAGGCTGAGAGAGCTGGGGTTGCTCAGCCTGGAAAAGAGAAGGCTCTGGAGACACCTTTTAACACCTTTCAGTGCCCTGGGGTGTCCTGCAGGACTGCTGGAGAGGCGCTTTTTACAAGGGCTTGTAGTGATAAGACAACGGGTAATGGCTTTAAACTGGGCAAAGTGGGCAAATTTATATTAGATATTAGGAAGGAATTTTTATTATAACATTGGTGAGGCACTGGAACAGATTGCCCAGAGAAGCTGTGGATGCCCCATCTTTAGAAGCGGTCAAGGCCAGCCTGTATGGTGCTTTGTCCAACCTGATCCAGGGGAAGGGATCCCTGCCCATGGTGGAGGAGTGGGAACTGAATGACCATTATGGTCCCTTCCAACCCAAAACATTCCATGATTCTATAAGACCTGCTGTGGTTTGAGAGGCTCACCAGAATTTCATGCCAGCATTCCTCTTTCTGTCATCAGAGGGAGCTGCAGATGCTGAGAAGGTGGTTCTGGATTGGTGCTTGGACCAAATAAAAATGTGTTAGAGCTTACAAATGTGATGCTGGAGTAAAATGACATTATTCCATTATAAAAGCTATCTCTTCACTATTTAAATGAATGAAAGAAAAGGAAAATGTCATCATGTTAAGCCTGAGCATTTAGTAGTGTTCTCATTTCTTTTCCCTGGTTTTTGAGGTGATGATCAATTTGTGACTTCTGAATATCCTTCTGGGCTAGAAAAATGAGAACTTTGCTGCAGTAGGTGTAAAAAAAACTCAAAAATTATCATAAAGAAAGCTGTGAGTGGATGGATGATGTTGTGAGTGACTGACAACTCTCTTCATGTTACATGATTACAGCCCTTGCAAATGGCCTTGCCAAAATTGTGAGATTCTCAGATTTCCAGCAGCATGTTCAGACGTGGTATCTCCTTCACTAAGAAGGACAACAGAGCTGTCTCTGCTTAATATTATAAGGAAGCAGATTCAGCTGAGACACCTTAGCATTATTTGATATGCTTTTAGATACCCCTACCATCATTCCTTAACAGCTCCTCACAGTGGGAACAGGATTAGCTTCTGCAACCCTGCTCAGTAACATCAGATGCTCTGTTCTTTCTGGCATTTGAGATATGAAAACACCTGATGGTTTTACTGACCAGTGTCTGTAAAATATTAATTATTATTAGATTTGGGACTTACTTGTTACTTGGACTGGCATTTATTGAATATTATCTGCATTTTCACCATGAAATTTTAATTTACTGTTCTTAATGTGTAAGTCCAGATATACTGCTTCATATTTTTAAACAAACAAGACTAGTACAGTGAAAAAGCTGTATTTTTCCCCTCTATTGTTGTATTCACAACTATTGCATTGAGGCTTTACTCATAGTTAAATCTCCTGTCTTTCCTTCAGATAAAAACCCTTGTGTTTCCTGGGTGTACGAAGTGAATAATATGATCTTGCTTGAAAAGAAATTTGGGTTCTCCATGCCAGAAGTGGATTACTCCAAAAGCAGGAAAGCTTTCAGCAGATGTTATGTTTGTTTTAAGCAGAAAACAGGAGGAAAGTGGGCACTGACATCACAAGGTGGGACAAGCATTACAGAGTCACAGTTTGCCTTTGCTTCTGCCATGCTGGAAGCAGCTCTTAACTGTGGAAACCCTGACAGATCTCTGCATGGTACAGGAGATTAATGCAAAGCCAAGTGCAAAACAAAAACATATTTTTATTCATCAGCCTAGTCTTACAGAAGTGACCCTAATGCATACCTCTGGGAAAGAACAGACTCATTACCTAATGAAGCCAGACAATTTCCCATAGCCAGAAAGCCTTGATTCTCTCAGACCTTTTCATTTTACCACTTCTCCCCTATTATGCTCATTAAACATTAAGGAAAAAAAAAAATCAAGAATCTAATAAATAGGAATCTCTCTTTTAGCTGGCCATCTGGTTCAGGTGGATAATTATCTACTGACATCTGTTCAGTGATATGCACTATACAGCAGTACTTAGATTTGTGATCTTAAGCCATTTTCTACTGGACACAAATATATCTGCAGCTGCAGTAACATTCTAGAGGTCTGCAGGGTCACTTCTGGGAAGCACGCAGCACATTCAAATTCTAATACTGCTAAATGGTAACCAAATCTGTTTACTGGCAGTTAAACTTGTCACAAGATGTGCACCCTCCACCTCTAGCCTTGAAAGGACACAGGGAAGGATTTCTGCCTTTATATCTGCCTTTATATTTGTATTTTCTGCAACACTATCATCGCCCTGCCAGGAGTCCATAAGGCTCTCATTGTTTTTCCCAAGGAGGATGGCAAAAATATGTGCAAAAGCATCTTAGCATCTGCTCAATTTTTCCAGCCTAAAAGAATCAAACACGCATCAATTGCAAAATTGCAATGCTGACCCTCATATGGTCTCCTGTTAGCTCACCAGCTCCTGTCACTGCCGGGGGTTTGCTTCATTTGAAAAGGCTCTTTCTCTGTCATGAGTTCTGTGATTAAATGCTCTCTGCTGAAAATGTCAGGTTATTGAGTGGGAAAGAGTGAACAGGAGAGGTTCTTCCTTTGATAAATAAAGCCATTTCTGAACATTTAGGAAAAGAAGTTTCAGGATGTTTTACTTTAATAGTTTCTAATTTTTCTTCTAGTCCAAACCAGCTTTCAAAGTGCAGGTAGTCCATGCTAAGCAGAGGTGAAGATGATCAAAGGTAGGAACGAAAACTTTGACTCTTTGAATGTACTGATCTATAACTGATTTTAGATACCCATTTAATCCCATTTTACAGCAATGCTATTATGCAGCTACCTGAGCCATTTCTGCTCAGCAAATTTGCAGAGTTTCTGAAGTAATATGGTCTCTGCCTTGGTGCTGTTCCCTGGGAGAATTTCCCATAAATCCTCTGTAGGACTGTGCTTGGTGACAAGCACAGCCTTCTCTTTTGACCAGCCCTGTCAGTACACCTGGGATCACTTTTCCCTTGAAAGCATAGAAATTGTCACCACCTCTTCCTTAGATTTTTGCCCAAAACTTGCTGCAGGGTTGACAGTGACAAAGTCTTGCTGTATATGGAACTCTAACCTAAAAGACGCCACTTCACAGCTTGTCTGATCAGACTTTAATCCAGTAGCAGGCAGCCCTCATAATATTGTGGATGCTTTAATATAAATCTCTCCCCCGTCCCACATGAAAACCAATAATTGTATCCTGGGCACCTGGGAGCAGAGCACACTGCACAGAGGAGCCACAGGCAAATGCTGGGGATATGGATGCTTCCCTGTCTCTGTCTCCCTGACTGTGGGTGACAGACACTGTACCACAGAGGGGCTGGAGCTGACAGGCACCTCTGGTCCATCCCTATCTCCAGCAGGGTCCGCTAGACCTGGTTGCCCAGGACCATATCCAGGTAGATTTTGAGTATGTCCAAGAACAGAGACTACACAAGCTCTCCAGACAACCTGTGCTGGCACCTGGTCAACTTCACAGGAACAACACTACTTTTAATTTTCAGTTTCATGCACATTGCCCGCAGTCTCGTCACTGTGTACTGCTGAAAAGACCCTGGCTCACTCTTCTCACCTTCCCATCAGATGTTTATACACATTGGAAAGACACCCCTGAGTCAAGCCCGGCCCATCTCTGCCCCATCCTATACAGGCTCTGAACAACCTTTTTTGATGCTTTGCCCTCTGCCAAATCCTCCAAGAGATGAGTGTTGCTGCAGGACTTGGACAGTTACAGAGGAACGACACCCACTCCATGTTTAACTATTTCATGTTGTACAAAGCATCTCCTGAGGCCATATTCATAAACTGGGTGAAAGATCAGTGGGCATTTTTAGTCACCCTTCTCTTACTATAATGCTCTAAGGCAACGCATCTTCATCACACTTAGCAGGGTCTTATACATTAATAGGAAAAGAAGGATTTACATGTAAAACCTGATATTCTCTTTGTTGTCTTATTAGATACATTCTATTTTCAATTGTTCTGAAACAATGGTTTCAATTTTTTTGAACTAAAATCTAAAAGAAAAATCAAGGAGTTGAGGTTAGTGTAGAGATCATGTTGATCTCTAGAGACAAAAGCTAAAAGAACTGACTAGAGACAGTACATACTATTCTTATTTGGCTATCATATATTGATAGAATCATAGAAAGGCTTGGGTTGGAAAGGATCTTAAAGATCATCTAGTTCCAAACTCCTGGCCATGGGCAGGGACATATTTTACTAGACCAGGATGCTCAGAGCCCTCTCCATCTGTGTGCTGAATACTCCCAGGGGTGGGGCAACCACAGCTCTCTGAGCAACCCACTGTCTCAGTGTGTAACAGATATTAAAATAAGTTTCAGATTATATTTTCTTCTCAACTTTCCTCACCTTCTAATGTACTCATTTCCTCACGAATATATTCCCCTCAAGAGAGAAGAAGGGAGAAGACAAACAATTTTTAAGAAGATCTGTGCATAGTCATTAGGATCCTAGGTTCCTGTAAACCAGCTAAAACTTAGGACCAACATTACATATAGCACCACAAAACATTGTTTATTGAAAGGAAATTCAAGGCTTTTGGCACAACTCCTTCCTAGAACAATCTATGAAACAGCTCTTCCTCCTTTTCTCCTAGACAATTTCATCATGTGTATTTCATGGACAGAAACTCTGTTTGTCTTTAACAATCTCAAGGGATTCATATAAGTCCAGCATCTCTTCCTTCTTTAAGGTTTATGGAAATCCAATTATATTCCCCTGCAGAATAAAATCTATCACACTAAGTCAGTGTAATACTTCACTTTGTGTACTGTGGCAGTTCATTTGTCAGAGCTGTGAAATATTGCATTTTAAGGACAGCAATCAAGATCCCTGCATGTCATTTCTGTTGACATTCTGCCCAAGGTCCATTTAAGCTTAGAACTTGACTTAGCAATCTAGCAATATTATAGGATAACACTTAGTACAAATTAATCTGAGAGCAGAAAAACTACATTTGTGCAACATGCAGGTGTCTCAATTATACTCCAGCATGTGTGCTTTAACTTTTAGTGCAGAAGTTTTCTAATCCAGTTATCCCTGTAAATTTAATCATAACAAAATCTACAGTTAATTATTAGCTAAGGTAACTGGGGTCCATTTTTACCATGTTACCTCATGTATCTATTGCATTTTCAAATCAAGCCTGTGAGGATTTAATACTTCAAATCAGGCTGTATGCAATTAAACAAAATCAATGCTTAGGTAGTTGTTATTTTGTGTTACATGCAATAAAACCAGTTATTTTTTTTCTTCTTGTAAATCCCAAACTCTTGCATTGATTTCCTTATTGTAGATTGAGAATGTGTAGGTCATTTTCAAATGGCTAAACATAAACATGTATATTTTCATCACATTAACAACCTCCAGTCTGAGCCTGGTTAAATGAGGCATTTGCCAATCATGAGATGCTTCTCTTCTAGCCCTCATTTAATTGGAGACAACTGCTCCAGCTGGACTGGCTGTCTTACACAGAAGATGATAATGTTGTTAGCAGGGTACAGGGTCTTCTAACCATCTGTCTCTAATGGCAAGATGCTGGGCTATCTTCAGCTGGGATTTTCAAAGGTGATGATGATAAAATTTATGTTCCTGTTACTTTGGATCTGCTGATCAAACACACTTAGGCTTCTCAGGTAATTCTAGCTTTATTGCAATTCTGCTTAATGACTTAACTATTCTCAATCTCTGAGACTGATTCTCAATCTATGAAGACTGATTAGTACTACATTTCCATAGAGGCACGCAAAAAGAAAAATCTGTGGAAGCCAATGGTGTTCTTCTGTCATTCATACAGCAATTGTACCTCTCAACTCAGACCATTGGATACTGAACTGCTTTCCATCTCCAGTGAGTGTGCAGCTGTGTTTGCCTGGAACCTTTGTGCAAACCTAACAACAGCCTCGGAGCTCTCACAACTTCAAAACTGTAGGTCAGAAATCAAAATAATAGGAGGTTAATCTAAAAATAGAATTAAAACTACTGGATAACACTGGGCAGTAATCTTCGACAGTCTTTCTTTTTTCTGCCCATTTTTCATACACTTCACAATTTGAAAAGTCAATGTGAGTTTCTTGCAAAGAAATTACAGTCCTGGCTTTTGTGATGCTGTTTGACTTCCCCATTTGTTGCTCTCTTCACACTCATGTTCCAAAGGACACCTCACACCACCTTGCCCCAGCTGCCAGCACTCCTGCAGATGTCCACCACTCCTTTTCCATGCTGGCAGTGAATTTCCTACCCTGCATGTGATGGCTGGAGCAGGCTCTCTTCCCACAGCCTCAGAAAAGCTTTGCACTGGGCTGCAAATTATTGCACTGGGCTTCTGCTCTCTGTTTCACTGAGGACTTTAGACATGCCAGTGCCACTGAGGGGACACTGCAAGTGACTGCAATAAATGCTCTGAGGCTGGTGCTCTTTCTCCTGAGAGAAATGGTCCCCTAACATCAGGCTGCCTTTTCAACCATGCCTGAGCAGTGGCACCCCTTTGCAAGAATTAATGTGAGTTCCTTGTGATCTCCTGATCATAAATTTGATATCCCTAAGACACATGGAGCAACCCTCACAGTTATCTGTAACCAGAAAAACAGCTCAGCTTTCTTTCAAAGTAAGAGCTTACCACAGCCACCTTAAGAGTAGGAGATTCCCCATTTCTTTCATCCTCTTCCCCAAACACTTCAAAATGACCCTTCTGCAGCCAAAGGGAACTGAATACAGGGTCTTCATTGCTCCTAGAGAAGGCATCCTCCATCAGACCCACTTGCTGGGGGTGAGTGCCTTGGCAAAAAGAAAGCAAGGGAAATGGGGGATTGTTACCCCTTAATACCATAATCATGAGTCTTGAAAGAATGTACCATATGCCAGTTTCTCTTGGAAAAAGATAATTCACCCACTGGGATTTTTATTAGCACATTTAAAGCCTTGTCTCCTTCACTGGACATAGAGAGGTGGATGTGATTAATGTGTTCTTGGCCATTGTGTGTTTCTTTCTCTTCTTAGGTGTCTCTGAGAACATTGGAATTAAGCATTAGAAATTGTTAAAATGCAAAGCTTCAAAAGCTGTATACACCTCCAGTTTCCCTGAAGACTCCAAATGAAGTAAGGAAGAGTTCAAGGGGACAGCTGAGGCTCAGCCTCTAACATGAGATGCAGTATTAATGTTGCATTGCTAATGGACCAATCCTGTGTATAGACTAACCAAGAACTTTTATTCTGTCTTTTCTCCCAGAGGAAACACTTTACAGTGAAAAAGACAATATATGAAATGAAATACAGGTGTAGAAGTCTAAATGACAGGTCTGTAAAACAAAGCTGTGTAGAAGTAGCAGCACTACTATTGGAGACTTGGCAGCAGGGAGTGAGAAACATAGAGGGGGAAAGAGATCTGTGGAGTTGGGGTGAGGATGTGTATTGCATAAATAATGTGTGTATCAGCAAAGGAGTGGCTTCACAAGGAAGGAGTGGGGAGCAATGGAGACTGAGTCTGGCCAGGAGAGAACTGGTGGATGAGCAGTTTGGGCCAGAAGAGGTAGGAGAGGATGCTTCAAGGCGGGTAACAATGGGAAGTGGACAGGGGCATGGGCAGATGACACAGGGAGGCATGCTGGATGAGCTGAGCAAAGGCAAGCAGCTTTCTGTGGGCTGGTGTTGACACAGAAACTTCTCCCTAGGATAATGGTTATTTGACGCTTACTGTCAGCCTTCTGGTAGAATTAGACATGTGACCCTCTTCTTCCTTTATATGCTTTTTCTTCCAGTAACTCTTAATGTGAGAGAATAAGATAACTAAAAAGGCTTGTTATTCACACCAGTGCAGAACCCTGACTTCTGGCCCCCAGAGAATGTTTCATTCTTAGAAATGAGACAATATTCTATTTTATTACATAGGAGACATCAAAAGCAACAATATGAAAAGTGTAAAACAAAAAAGAAAGGACAAAAGGAGCAAGAACAAAAAGCATCTAGAAGACCCCAGAGAGGGAGTAGGTCACTTGGGAGGTTCAAGGGAAAATGTGATCTCTCCCTGAAGGCAGGTGAGGCTGCAGGAATGGACAGGAACAAAAAGAGACTTCTAGTTCTGAATAGCCCAGGGTCTGACTTGTCCAACAGTCTACGCCTAAGTGGAGAAGCCAGAATGTTTTTGCACAGTGATTTTCAAAATCTGTAGTAATTTGGAAAATATTGTACTCTTTGAAGAATAAATTTCATGATGTTAAGATAGACTTAAAAGACATTCACAAATGATATTCCTATAGAAATAACTTTTCTAACAAAGGCCATTTTACAGGCAGTGGGCATTTAAAGTTCCTAGTGGCTAAAAAATATTGGACTTCAGTCCACATGCTTTGAACCTTTGAGAGCACTTTGAGAAACTGGGGACTGGGAGAGGGAACATTGAAGACTTGTGTTCCTTGCAAAGCTGCATAACTGCTTTCCATTGCATTTTCAGGGATTCTGGTATCAATTCCTGCAGCTGGCAGATGTGTGAGATATCTGAGAGCTGAAAGCAGTGCATAAGCATCAGCTCAATCACAGCCATCACAAAGGCTTAGTAGAGACCATTGTGTCTCAGTAAAAGCTGAAAGCAAAAGAAGTTGGTATCACAGCAGAAATAAATGGTGAAATGATAAAATGTTGTACTTACCTGTAGAAGCAGTTACTAAAATGTTGTGTGCTGGGTTTTTTATAAATCATTGCGCTATTTTCTTTCTAAACAAGAGAAACTTAAAGGCTTGATAATTTTTCAGAGGTATTGACGTTGCAGGTGTGAGCACAATTTCTATCTCTGTGTGTATGTTTTTAACAAAAGCCCAATCTCACTGTTTTTGAAAGGAAATACATTGCAATCAGGCCATAGCAGCATTTTTAAATCCTGTGCAATGAGCTGAAATTATGAACATGTGATTGTAAAAGTCAATCAATTTGTATCCTTATCCCACCTAGAACACTTTCTTCTGAAAGGCAAAAAAATAATAAAGCATTTTAAAACTGTATCAGTTGACTGTAATGTGGAAATGGAAAATGATGTTTTGGAGCAATTTATTAATTTATTAATTTAATTTTTTGAGGTAGAGAACATTCAGTTTATGTACAGCACTAAGCAATTTCCATGAGATTATCCCAGAGTATTCTTTCCAGTCCTGATTAATGTTTTCTGGGTACTCACCTTTGAAAGAGACATGAAAAAATAATGAATTGTAACATTTGTATTTAACACTATATCTGATCTCTGTGTATGTTAGATGTAATTTTTTTTTTTTAAGAGAAGGAACAAGGCTGATGGACACCTTTTTTCAGAAACAGGGTCCACTGCTTGTCAGAATCACAGGATAATTGGGCTGGAAAGGACCCTCAAAAGCCACCTAGTCCACCTTCCACTGCCATGGGCAGATACCTAACTATAAAATGTGCTGTAAGGCAGATTCTGCTGCCAGGGGAGGATCTCAGGTTTTTAGTTGGTTCAGTTTAGGTTTGAGTGGGAGGAATTAAGAATAGATGAGAATTTCTTACAAGTGGAAGATGATTTCCACTAAAGTAACTTTTAAAATTCATTAGTCTAAGGAATTGGCAGAGAAAAAGTAGCAGAATTAGTTATGGAGTGAAAAAAGCACACTAGGAAAGTAGGAAATTGGTGGGAAGAATTTCTAGACAAAGTCAACTGATTTAAATACAAAGATGTGCCAAAGACTGACAACTATTAAAGGAGATTATATGAAAAGCAAAGAGGCAAGCTGGACCACTGCAAAGGAAAAAAATAAGACAATTAGACCAATAGAATTATCCCAGGAGTTGTTTTGGGAGTTGAAAATCAAACAGATATTCTGAAAAATATGGGGGAAAAGAACAGTCTTTAGATCAGAGGATAAGGTTAAAAGTGAAATGAAGACTACAGCAGAACTAGGGGAACCAAGAGAGAGATGTGTTAACTGTATTAAGAGCAAATCTAGATCTACCACTTCAAGAGAGAAAAAGCAAATTAATTTATGCAAAAATGCAGAGATACAGTGAGCTTTCTTGGCACAAAAGGACTTAACTGCAATAATTGAATTACTAAATTTCATTTGATTTGGCGATAGAGGAATAGGAAAGCAAAGAAAGAGATATGTATGCAAGCCATCTGATGAAGAGGACTGCAAGAGGGAAAAAAACTGACTTACCTTAAAAAAGCAGAAAAAATTGAACCCACGATATCACACCATCAGTTCACCTTCGATCCGCAGAAAGCATGGACCTAGAGGATAACATGGAATAAAACCAGCCAGCACAGTCCTGTAAATAATGCATCCCACTGAACCAGCCTACTTCTTTTCTTTGGCAGAGTAGCCAGCCTTGTGACTTTAGAGGGTTGTTATGATTCATTCTGGTTTTAGTGAGGTTGTTATAACTGCAGTAGACAAATATCCTGCAGATGCAATCATTGAAAGTGGGTGTATGGCAACGTGATGAAGTCCTCTTCACAAGAGTTAATCAAAGATTCTCTGTCACTCTTCAAGGGCATTGAAGTGTAGTTGTACAGGGGTCAGAGTCATTAGCAGTTTCAAAATAGAGTTTAATAGCTGAGATGATGGAACAGAATACGTGAATACCAGATTTGAGAATGACACCAACCTGACTGAAGAGAAATTGCAAGAAAGAACAGGAATGTAAAGTGGTTCTCAGTGAGATGAAACTCAATAAAGTCAAGTAAATGCTAAATTTAGGCAGAAGGCTCCCATGTATAATGGGACGCATCTGGCTGAGTGTCAGCACTGCAGGTAGGACCCACACAGAGTTATGGGATGAAATGATGGAAAAGGAAGGGAAATTTTATTCAGGAATATATTTTCTAAAATTAGTAAGAGGGAATCACACTTATACCTGTAGAATTCTAAAGTGGAGGTCACTGACTTCTTGGAGTCATACCTAGTACATGACATCTGAAGGGCGTTATTTAGTAGAATGATAGGGAAATGAGGGAGTCCAGAAGTGAGCTCCAAAAATGTGAAGATTAGTTACACAACTAATTTATGTCGGAAAGAGAAAAGTAATATTTTCTTCTGGAAAATGGGAATATGAGCAGACCGACTATTGAGAAAACAGGATACAATGATTTATAAGCTACTGAAAAGGTAAAGCTATGTTTGGTGTTCTCCTTTCCAGCACAGCAGAAATATGCTCACTGTTCAGAAAGACAGTTTAGGATAAATATTGGGAAAAAACCTTCAAGCAGGATGGTGAGGAATAGGGCACAAGCTAACTGGAAAAGCTACAGAATGTCCTGCTCTATGGTTTTTCTAAGAATGTGTTAGTTAAAATATGTGCTCAGGGCTGGCAAATGTAAATTCAAACCTGCCTCAAAGCAGACTGCAGTGTACCCAGGAGTCTTCTGCTGACTGACTTTTCTACAACTGCCCTCCCTTTCTGGTTCTTTCATCAGGTTCCCCCTCCAAACAAACTATCTGCCATGTGTCTCCATCCCTACTATCTTCTCCAGGCTTTCCACTTCACTGCCTCCCATTGCTCCAGGAAACCAAGAAAGAAATTGGTGCCTGTCAGCCAGAAAAAGGAGGAGGTGCATGCTGGCACCCCAGGTCTTGGACATCTTTAGATGCATGCAGTTATCCCCACCACCCCCAGGCCTCCAAAGGAAGCAGGATCCCTCCATGTAACAGCTGAATCGATACAAATGCATGAATATTTATATACATTCAATACTTCAGCTCCTCTTTGTTTTTTCAAAGACACTGGAAGGTACATTAATGATGCAGGTGGCAGGGGAACTATAAACAACAGGTGTCAATGGGAGGAGGGGGTGCCTTTGCCATTCACCATCCCTGAGGCTGCACAAGTTCAGAGCCTCCTGCAACTGACAGAACAAAAGGCAGTGGAGCTAGAAAGAGAGGACAACCCTGAAACTTGTGCTGAAATTAGGGTCCCAGTACAAAACTTTCAAGTGCAGGTAACTTGAAGCAACTTTTTCTGCAGTAAGTGAGTTGGGCTTTTTCTCAAAATAAATAAATAACTGCAAAAACGTATATCCTTCGATACTCTAAGGACTATCTGACAACAGTTTAATGTGTTTTTTAATATCATTACTTTATTTCCTTCTGTTATTTATCTCACAGTAACAAAATTTAGGGGAAGACAGCCCATAAGTATTTTTTACAATTACAATTGTTAGTGTAGTATCTCAGATCTTTGCACTAGAATAATATCTGTGCATGTGAACATCCATCCCTTCAGGAAAATAGTTTTCTTGTGTTGAAAAGAAAGTTCTAAGAAATTTCATAACAAAATGTTTTAATGCAGTGATATGGTTGTGCTGTGATTGTGCATGTGCTTTTGTGGTGTTTTTTTTTAAGAACAATTCAAAATCTATTGTCCCAGAAATAAAATCATGGCCTTAACCATTGCTATAAGCCCAACTCAGCCTCTATACTCAGTATATCCACAGAAGACATATTTATACTTTCCCTAGCACAGTGCTGAGCAGGATCTACCTCTGTTTGCCTTGTGTTCAATAATTTAGTCCTTCAAAAAGTCTACCTTTGCTAAACCACATGCTAAACCATCTTGCGTGTATTACATCATAACTATATTTCCCATCAGGAAACCCATAAAGTGCTTTCAAAATGTTGTCACTGGATGTAGTTGGCCTTAATGGGGCAGGAAGGAAGCAGAGTAAAGGCAGTGTGGCTGTGCACTGCAGTGCTATATTTCTTGGTTTTCCAATACTCTGAATGTTGCTGAGCTCAGTATTCTGGAAGGACAAGACTTATCTCACTGACTAACACAGAAAGGATTTATAAAAAAAAAAAAAAATTGCCTCTGAAATGGCGGAAATTAAGTAGCATAGACTCAGAATGAATGCTTGCAGGGTCTGCACACTCTGTGATGTACTGCAGCACTTCGGGGGCATGGCTGAGCCATTTTGCTTTATTTCTCAGTAATGCATGGGGTTCATCTGCAATTGGCTTTGCATTACAGGTTTTACCTGCAGACAGATATGCTGATGTCAGATTAGCTGATGACAAGAGTGGCACAGTTGACACGCCTGAAGGATGGGACACCATCCAGAGGGATCTGGACAAGCTGGAGAAATGGGTCCACGTGAATCTCCTGAGGTTTAGTAAGAGTGTGTGAAATGTCCTCTGCACCTGGGCCAGGGAATCCCCACTATCAACCCAGGCTGGGGGGTGGGCAGAGTGGGAGCAGCCCTGCCCAGAAAGACTTGAGGGTGCTGGAGTATGAGAGGCTAGGCATGACCCAGACATGGGCGCTCACAGCCCAGAAAGCCAAATGTGTCCTGAGCTGCATCCAAAGGAGTGGGGCCAGCTGGGCAAGGGAGGGGATTCTGCCTCTCTACTCTGTCCTCATGATACCTCACCTAAAGTAGTGCATCCAGCCCTGGGGTACCCAGTACAAGAAGGACCTGTTGGACCAAGTCCAGAGGAGGCTACCAAGCTGATTAGAGGGATGGAGCTCCTCCCCTATGAAGGAGAAGGGAAGCAGATCCCAGAAAATACCTGCTTTGTTGATAACTTAAATAAAGTCCTTCTTCCCCGGAGTTCTGAGGAATGGTAGCCAAGTAACTGGTAGCACCCATGAAATGCAGGACTCACACCCAACATTTTGGCAGAAGTCTTAGGGACCACAGGTGTGCTCTCCAAAGAGAGAGGAGTTCTGGATTAATTGAATTCCCCTTCTCTGAACCTGTGTTTCTAGAGTACTCATTGTATATGGACATTTGTGCTGTCAATTTTAACACACTAAAACATTTGTGGAGCTAGTTTTAAGCTCAAGCACAAAAGCTGCCCTGCCAGAAGTGGTACCCTTGATGTGAGATGGGATAGTATTTGACAGCAGAAAGGCTGAATTCCCAAAATCCTCAGCCAAGGCTCCTTTAGCGTGATAAGGCATGTGCACCTTTCGCAAGGAGGGTACCTGCAAGCATAATTGGTTTGTGTTGGTGCCTGCAGCTCTCACAAAAATTGGAGCTGAATATCCAGTTTTCCAGTGGATTTTGTACAATATAGGACAGTGCTCAGTATGGTGACCAGCTTTTTCAAAAGCTGGTACTAAGAGCTCTCTCGGGGTCCTAGCTTTAGCCATGAGGAGTGCTCATGCAAAAATTGATGCTACAGTGATCTCCAAAATCCTATTTTCTTCCACTTCTATAAATGAAAGCTTCTTTACCTTGTAACAATACCTAAAAAAAGAAAAAAACAAAACACACGAGCATTCAGAAATAATATGCACAAAAGAAAAAGTTTAAGTGGTATAGAAAACACCAAAGCTCTCAAAAGTTACAAAACTACAGTGTCTTCTCAAACCCTGCCTTCTATCAGGAGGAAATTGCAACAAAATTTATCTTGTGAATTACAAGCAGAGAATGCTTGTATTGGAAGATAAAACACAACTAAACATTTAAAAAATGAACAAAACAAAACTAAAGAATTAAAAAATGAACAATTAAATCCCAGAAGAAAAAGAAAATGTTCTTTATCTGAGCAACAACAAATTCATGGAACCTGTTCAGAAGGCTCTATATTTCTGTCTCTTTTTTTGGGAGAGGTGATAAAAATTCTCTTTTTTTAATTTTTATTCTTGTTTTGGAAAAGAAAGCAAAAATAAGAATCAATAATGATTAGCCACTGGGCTTTCATAATGTGGCAGCACTTGCTCTGTGTAAACACATAAATGTTGCAGTGCTGTCCACTCCAACCATCTCTGAGCTTCCCATGGACACTCCAGCCTTCCAGCTCCTCATGCCCTCTCTCCCTCTGTGCCTCCTTACTGTGGTTCAGGCTTTCAGTCTCTGCATTTATCACTCCTCCCAGAAATTAGCTACATGAAGAGACACATTTCTCTTCTAGGCTGCAGTCCCACCACTTTCCTTCTTCCCTGCTCTCCTTTTGGTATTTTCTTACCCAGCTGATTCCTGTCTTTTTCAACCCAATAAATCTTCATCCAGTTTCAGCATTTCCTTAACAGAGTTCCCACTATTTCCTCCACCTCCATTTCTACAACCTCCCCAAATTTCCCTTGTTGATATTTTCTGTTACCTTCTGCAGGACAGGTGATCCTGCACTTCTCTGCCCTTCCATCCATGACAGGGTGTAATGCTGACCTTTTGCACTTATTTCCATTCTCTTCTAAGTGTTCTTTAAGTGTCTAAGTGTGTGCTTGTGATGTCTCAACTCATAACTAAATAGAGTCTTTAGTGTAGCAATGTTCTTCAATGCTTTAAGCAATAGTCAAGTGCGCAAAATTTTGTGAGGAAAACAACAAAATGAATGGGTTTTTTTTTTCTTTTTCTGTGAGAAGGGAACAAACAATTTGAGCGGAGCTTTCTCCCTGAATGTCTAACAATATTCAGCTTCATGGCTAGTGGGAGCAACTTCCTTCATGGCTTGTGGGAGCAACTTCCCAACCATAGTTCCTTCTGGGATATTTTGGCTTGTGCTCACCCCTCACAGAAGAGCTTGGTGGAATTCCACCCACTGGAGAGGGAGCTTGAAGCACTGACACACCAGAGCGTGGGAGGTTCCCAGGAGTAACGTGCCATTTGCTGGGATGCAAGTGCACCGCATGTTACAGAATATTGTTTTCTCCATTTCATTAGTCTTGCTCTTTCACTTGGTGCTTTTAAAGACATTTGAATGTGTGCATTTTCCAAGATGAAAATATATTGCTAATAGACCATCTATTTGCATAATAATACCAGCAATAACAGCAGCATTTGTGTAGAAATCAGAAATGTTCCTGTAGCTTTGAGCACATTGAACAGTTGGTTGCCTTACCTGTTGCTGACCAGCTGTGTGACATCTTGAAAGGAGGAGAAAGCGTGTAGGTTTTCCTGCTGGTGTCCCTCGCTGTGCCTACTGCTGTGTGTGGCAGTCCTTTGAGAAAAAAGGGGTTGCAGAGAGGCCATTAGGCACAGAGGGTGGAAGGCTTGATTACAGCCGCAAAAGAAGTACTGGATCATGGAGGTAAGTAAGTTCCACCTCCCCACGGAGAGGTGGAAGTTACCACACCCAAACTTGCTATTGGTAAGTGAGCTGATTAGGCAATGTTGATTGCCTTGACTCCTCTGTAGTCAATAGAGAGGAAAATATCTCCAGAATGGGTTTTGTTTCATCCTGAGGTGGGTGGATAGGAAAGGAGGAATGACTCATCTTCTGGGTTTGCACCTCTGTCTTTATTCACTAAGGAGGAAGCTTAGTGATGAGTTATCACAAGGTCCAACCTCGTGAATTGCATGAGACAAGTCACACTCAGAGTACCTGTGGCAAGCCAGGTTGATACTGGAGGAGCTGGGTCCCTACAACAACTGTATTCAGAAAATTCAGAAAATTTGGTATGCAGCCGTATTTGAAGACAAAGATCCTGACTCCTTCTGTGTTCAGCATCCCTGTCTGGGGTTCGAGCCAGAAGGAGATGCTGGAGGTATATTTTTTTCTTCAAAAAAATTATCTCCCAAATCACGCCTCTGGGTTAGTGGAGAGAAATCTGGCAGTCTACTAGCTTCTAGGCAGTCTCTAGCTCATTTTTTTCTTAAAAACACTGTTCTATTAGTGTTTGTGTGTAAGGAAAGCTGGTTAATGGCTATTCAGCATGAAAGACATGGAGAGGAAAAAGGAAAACAAACAAATCAAACACACAAATATACAGAAACCTAAAAAGGCTGATTGATGTGCCACTTAATGAACCACACAAGAACAACCTTGAAGAGTCAGATGTTCAGACTCAACTTTGAAAAGGTAAGAAAAAAGCAAACAAGATTACAAAGTGTCTTGTGGAAAAGAGTGATCTTATTATAAATTGAGGGGAGATGTGTGACTGTTTTAAACTTATTACATAAGGTTTAGGGGAAGAAACAAAAGGATGCATCAAGGTGAACATGGAAGGGACAAGTGTGGGGAGAAAAGGTTTATGGGAATAACCAAATGAAATCTATGTGTTACTAGGTGCTGGTTAGTATGCTCACCTGGACAGGCTTTGTGCCTGAGCACTGTAGTCTCTCCCATTTCCTTATCAAACTTCGTCCACAGCTGTCTGCTATGAGTGTGCCCTCTCCCCTCTGTGCAATCTGTCAGCAATCTTCACGCCAGACAAGCCAATGAGTACAGCAGGTCTGTGGCTGGGAGCTGGAGGAACCACAAGTCTGGGGTTGAGAATTTCACCCATTTTTTAAGGAATGTGCTAGACACATACTCCCTTGAAAACTGGGATACTTTGGAGAAGGAATAGAGAGAATATCTCCTTCTGCACACGTTGCTTAAATCACTACAGAAAAAATAATTGCCACAGATGAGTCCTCCTCAAGTTGCTCCAGTTTGCCCGTGGTGGATCTGTAAGCAGTAACAACTCTTGATATGAACGACTCCAAGGCATAAAACTCAAGTTTTTAATTTCAATTTTAAAAGTTAGCCAAAGCTTTCACATAAAAGGAGATTTATTTTTTTTTATTAATCAGATATTCAGTTATGCTGTTTTGATTTTCTCTGTAGTCAGCAGGACTCTGCTCAATTAGTACTACAGACAACCTAATCTATGGCAATAATAAAACACCAGAGGAGATTACTACTAGTTTTTGAATAATGCAAGGAACAAGTAGTGGCTGCTTAATTTTCCATTTGGTTCCACAAGAGTTGCCACAGGCCTTAAGAGACTATCAGAAATATTCACCAGAGTCAAGTGAAGTTCATGACTTTTGGGAGCTTATTGTGTTTTTCCTCTCAGTGTATTTCTCTCATTCACCAGACTGACTCTGGACTACAGCTAATATTATTGATGTCATCTTCTAATATGCTCTATAACTGTATTTTCTTGCATTCATTTTTTCTCAGCCATAGCAGACGTACTTTCAATCATCCATCTTCTCAGAAAAAGGACTGTTTTGTCTGTTAAAGCCATTTTTTCTCTCTGATTTCAAGTGAGCGAGTTACTACCTCCTCACCTGGGAGGGGTTTTTTGAAACGTTGTTTCCCAGGTGATTTCTCCAGCCTTGATCTATCCAGGAGCCTCTGGTTTATAAAGGATTCTTTCCCCATAAAATTTCAGATCCAATGCCTTGTTCCCATTTATAAATTTTATCATTGTCTGACATGTTTATCTTATAGTTTCAATAGCATTTTTAAGAAAGGGATAAAAATACCTAAGTGAGGAACATGGAGTAAACCACTTTCTCTTGACATGTATTTTGTGTAAATAATAATTCTTGGCTTTATAGTCTTGTCTTGATATAAGGCAACTGAATAAAAAACCCGCTAAATTGTTGTTTTAAATAACAGTGCCTAAATACCAGGAGCTTGGATTCGAAAAAGGGCAAAGAAAGAACATTCAAATATATCTCCCAGAGAAGAGAGCTCCAACCATAGCTATTCTCTTCTTTTTTCTCTAGTCAATAATTCTTATTTATCTCTTTCATGACCAGATTGAGCAAGGAAATAAATTATATTCCTCTAATGTCTCTAGTAGATTTATTTTAAGAAATATATTGGATTGGGGTCTATAATAAATATTTGAGTTGAAATCACATAGCAGAACCTATAGTTCAGGTTGGAAGAGACATTTGGGGATCATTTAGTCCAACTGTCTACTCAAAGCAGAGCTCATTTCAAAGTTTGCATCAGACTGTTTGGAACCTTTGCCTGACTTTTGAATTTCTGAGGATGGAAATCCTGCCGCCTTCTGGGCAGCCCAGACTTGTGTTTCACTGCCATCACATGGGATGTATTTTTCTTAATTTGTTTGCAATTTCCTTTGCTTCAATCTGAGACCATTGTCTCCTGCCTTCCTGTTGTGCATTCTGAGAAAATCCTGGTTCTGTTCTCTTCAAAACCCCAGTGATGGTAGTTGATGACAGCAGTTGGCTGCCTCTAAGCTTTCTCTTTTCAAGGTTAAACACACATAGCTCCCCCCAACACAGAAATTATTTTTCAGTGCCTGCAACTCCTGGAGGTGGTGCAAAGGGCTGGTGGTACAAAAAGAAAAAACACTTCTGCTGTAATAGTGCAGGTTATCTTACAATCCTAAGTGCAATGGTTTGTTCCCTTAGCTACATATCTTGCAGATGGTTTGCAAACAATTTCAGAAAATACGAAGTCACATGTTGGTTAGAGAAATAAAAAGTTACTGTCATAACCAAAACAGTGCCGTCTATCTCTCTTCTTCATATGAGTTACCCTTTTTATGTCAGCCTTCCATTCAAATGTTATAATTTATGCAAATTATACCCAGGAGAACAGTTGTAATTTCTGCAATGCCCCCAACTCTTTTGAGTTTGAGGAATTCTTGCTTTACAGCTGAGGAACACCCGGTTCCCAGCACAGCTCTTTGCAGATGCACATCTCTTGTAATACATTTTGTTACTAATAAAGAACAACATGTCTCATCTACTTGCCATTCTATAAAGACATTAGCTGCCATGCAAAAACAATAATAGGTAGGGAACAATTAAAAAGCTTTATTCCCAAATAAAAAACTCCTGCTGCAGAACTGTCATTTAATTTCAAGTAGTAACTGTGCAGAGCTCAGCTAGACCATGTTTGTGGGTAGAAGTAATTTCTTCTATTAGATCATCTAGTCCATTCATAATCTGCAATATTGTTTTTAAAGCCAGTTCATGGAAGTTGGTATCTCTCACAGACTGGCACATAGTGTCCAGCTCATCTGTCACTTTAAATGAGACAAAATGCTCCACATTCAAAAGAAAGCCTGTCATTTTCCTGAACTCACCTCGTCACATAGGAGGACAAAGGCAGCACAGGATAGCTGAGGTTGTAAGGGATGTCTCTGAATATCGCAGAGCCCAACATCAATACTAATGAAGGGTCAGCTGGAGGCCTGTCAGGCTCTGAATAACTCCAGGGATGGACGCCCCAAGACCTCTCTGGGCAACCTGTGCCAGTGTTTGGTAACAGGTAATAATTTTTTCCTTATGTTAAGCTGAAGTTTAATGGATTTAAATTCACTCCTGCTACCTCTCGTCCTGGCAGTGAGCATGACCAAGAAACCTCTCTTCATTCCTTCTCTTCTCAGGCTGAACAATTCCAGCTCCACAGTTGTGAAAGGTCCTCTAGTCCCCTCTGCACTGTTTTTTGCTTTTTCCTGGGTTCAGTCTGGTGTGTTCCTGCCTTCCAGGTGCTGGGGGGCCCTGACCTGGACCCAGTATTTCAGATGTGCCTCAGAAGGGCTGAGAAGAAGGGAAAGATCACCTTTCTCACCTGCTGACAATATTCTACCCAGAGTACTGATGATCATTTTCACCATAAGGGTGCATTTCTGGCTCATAATCAGCTTGGTGAACCCTAGAACCCCCAGGTTCTTTTCTGTAGAGCTGATTTCTGGTCAGACAGCTCTCTGACTGTACTGCTTCATGGGGTTATCTTCCATAAGGTAAAGGACTTTGCATTTCCCTTTGCTGAGTTTCATGAGGCTCCTGTCAGTCCATTTCTCCAGCCTGTTGAGGTCCCTCTGGTTGGCAACACAGCCCTCTGGTGTATCAGCAACATCCCCCAGTGTTTTTATTTCCTTTGCTCTCTCCTGTGTTATCTTTGGTTGTCTTTATAAGCTCCCAATCCAGACTTTAACTGTAACCCAGGAATTTAACTGGTCTGACTGTTATCCAAAAGGTTACATTCTGCCCAAATGTTTTTAACCAGGCTGTGCTCCACCAGATGCTTTGTTGCCTCTGTTTTGTTGAGCTTTTATCCCTGCACTTCCCAGCGCATCTCATAGGGGATTACATTTTTGATTTCACCTAGACCCATTTGAGAGAAATTCTTTTCCCTAATTAAGGAACCAGGAGAAAGCTACCAAGCACTCCCTAATGAAGTTACTCAGTATCTTCAGTTTAAAGCAGTACTGCAAATTTTTCCTCTCTGAAGTACCTGCAGCTAGTGATTTGGGGGTAATAAATCAATCTTGGATTCATCACGAACGGAATAAGGTCACAGTTCTAATATTGTGCTTTTAAATAGTTTCAGGCAAGATTTCCTCCTCGAGAGCTTTTCTGTTTATCAGCTTGCTTTGACTCTCTTACCTTACCTCCAGCATAATGCAAGGTGCAAATACTTAACATCACAAACAACTACCAAGTGGCAGCATTTAATGTTGAGTTTATAAATCAGCCCAGAAACTAATTTCTACAAAAGCAATTTTTCTTCATTAACTGAGCTGTTGACATTGAGCAACCACCACACTGTCTACTTAGTTGCTCTAATTAGGTCCTTGGAAGCATTTACCTTTCTCTACTGACTAGATGAGATCTGAACAATTAGTAACTTGAATCATACATTTAATCAAACACAAAAGTTGCCTTGATGATGGTAAGAACACTTTGTCTATTCAGACCCTCTGACCGTAATAGAAAGTAAAGATCTATGACATTCTGGCACTGCATTATTTTACAGGCACAGAGAAAAACAACTGAACAAAACATGCTAGTTATACAAAAAAGCAGTGTAGCTCTGACCAACTATCTGTTTAAGTACTGAATTTTACATAATTCCTGCACAATCCACTGTCTGTAGAAGCAGCAATTTTTGTTCCAATGTTTAGATGTGTATGAATCTGAAGGAGATGTGTAAGTTATTACTGGGTTACTACTTCTACCTTCATGTCTCTGCATCTCTTAGGTGTAGAAATGGTAATGCAGCTCTCTTCTGAAAAGAAAGCAGGAAAATATGTACAAAGATGGAACCCTAATATTGTGGAAGTACAAAAAGTGGAATCCGGTTATCAGGTATTTCTTTTGAAATAGCCACAGATGAGTTGTTTTCTAAATGAATGGGATAGCAAAGCTACAGCTCTGGTAAGTGAATTTTACTCACAATTCTACACCACATCTTTTGATATTCCTTGCTCTTCTAAATTTTTTAACAGCTGAACTTCCTTGAATAATTCTTCATAGGACTTGTCTATGTGCAAGCTGGACAGCACATAGGGCTACTACATGCATTAAATAGAGGCTCACTGGCAAAAATAGTTCTACTGTCAGGAGATATTTTGCCCCTTATTCCTAAATAAAAAAACATGGGTTGTTTTTGGTTTTTTGGGTTTCTTTTTTTGATGAAGAAAAAACTTTAAGCTCATCACATGTAATTTTACCTTTCTGCTGGTAGTTCAAGAACATCACATCTAAGGAGGTTTTCTTCTCTACATTTCCATTACTGTTTGTCAGGCAATACCAACTCTGCTGCTGATGTATATCAGATTATGTTCCAAATTTTATGCACAAGAAATTATGGGTTTTAGCCCCTAAACTCTGTGGAGTATCTTCACTCTCCTTTCCCTGGGTAATAGCAAAGGCTGGAGCTCATTAGCATTTTGGAGAGAGCAAAAGAAATCATGGTTTCATGTGAAAAACCTGTAAAAAAACCAGTTGCCATTTCTTCTCCAGCTTCCAGTTCTTCATTGAAAGCAGACCCACTCTTTAACACCTCTTGCTGAAATGGTATCAGTTGAATTTCCAGGGAGTCCTTGGGGTTTTTTTATTTCTTTTTAAAGAACAGTAATAAATAAACTTGAGAATATTGCTTTAGTCAGCTTTTCTATTTACTTTCCCCAAACACATTTCTTAACAAGATGCTAACAGATTTGTCCTTTCATATGCTATCATTCCTGCAGGAGTTAAAGTCTGCAGGAACATTTACCTGAATTTGTGTACACAGCAATTATTTCAAATTGTAAAGTTAAGACAGAGTTGTTAGAGGGAAGCCAAAAATGGTATTAAAATGGAAAGAACAAGCTAATGAATCTGTGTGGGCTATTTATTGACAGTTTTATGCTTTCTGGCAAGAACCGTGGAGTGAAAAATAATACCTTGCACTGCAGTAATATTTTCTGTCTTAGCACCAAGAGAAAGTTTTACAAATTTTGAACAGCAGAAATGCTCAAATTTTCTGGCTTTGGGTAACCCAAGAGGATGCAAATTTTCTTTTACAAAGCTAGGGGTTTGTTGTGGGAGTGCTAATATCAGGTCACAGAGCTCTTCTAGTTGCAAGAGATCATAGTGATATGTCTGTAGTACATGGCTTACCAGGCTGGCCATGAGCTGTTCTTCCCACCAGAGCCAGGAGAGGCACTTGGATTGCCTTGGGGCTGCTCTTCCTGCTGTTTATTGCTTCCAGAAAGGAAATTATAAAGTTACTGCAGAATGTGCATAGCCACTAACAGCTAAATCAAGCACAAATGCAAACTTCCAGGACATCCAGCAGCTCCTATAGGGTGGGCAAGGGCTGGTCATTCCATTGTCTCTGAAACCACAGAGAATGTCAGAGCTGCCACCTTTTTGGGAGCAGATATTCATATCTAGCTTGATTTGCTTTCTTCAAACAAAAAAGAATTCTTGTTGGATTTCTGCAATGGGTATTGGAACAGATACTCCCTTCCTTTTGCTTGGGTTGGTTCATGGGGTATATTCTCTTTGGTGCCTGCCATTCCCATCCACTTCACAAGGCTAAAACACATGCCACGGTCCCTTGAGAAACCAAATGGAAAGCTATCTACTAGAAAAGAGCATAAAAGACATATCGAATAAAGTACTCAGGACAGTTCACAGTAGGGGAGAGATATATCCAGAATAACAATGACTCAGAGAGGGATTTTATAGGCAGCAGGGAAATGCTGCATCAAGGGAAGAAAATGTTTACAATTATAAATGATTAATAAGCATGCCAATTTTCTACCTCATAATTTTGATCAACTCCTCCAAAGCCAGCTTCCCCTCTAATGTGTTCTCTGCAGTACATAGCAAAGCCAGGTTTGTTCCACTGCAGCCAAAGTAACAGAAAGTTTCTGCATGTCCCCTTAGTAGCTTTTATTTTTGTTCAAAGAGAAATAAGAGACCTGACGTCCAGAGCCTGCTACTTGGTTGCTATTTACCACACAGGTGTCACTCCTAAAAGCTCAACAGGTTTTCCTTTCCATGGGTTTTCTGCCAGCACTCAAAGCTTGGTGTCCCTGATGGCAGAGGAAAAGAAAGGGGATGGGTCCCTGCTCAGCAGCTTCTGGAGCTCCCCAAAAGTGACAAAGGTCATTTTTGGTCATCTGAGGACCCCCTAAGGGTCCTCAGTTTTATGAGGCTGGAGAAATCACTCAGCAGCTGAGCAGCCTCAGCACCTCTGCTCCTTGGGGAAGATCCAAAGCTTTAGGGATCCCAGAGAGGACCTGCTTGAGCCAGAGTCAAAAATTCCTTGTTGAGGTCCTCTTCAGCCTCTTTTGCTGGAAGACAAGCAGGTACCAAGAACTGTGAGGAAGTGCAGCTGGACATGCTGCCTGTGCCCTGAAAGGTGTGAGGCTGCATCAGTTCCTTATCTGTTTGAAACTGTATGGATTAGCTGGCAGGATCTATCCCATACAGTGGAATTCCTTCCCTATTTGAGCGGGATCCCAGACATTTGTGTTCAGTCTAAGTGTGGGTGTCCTCTGCTGCATTCATTTTGTCCTCTGAAGATAAGTTGACAGACAAATAGATACATGCAGTTCCAGTTTATATAATGTATAAGGAATGTCAAACAGCCATTAGTTCTGATAAACTCAAGCTCTTTCCTGATTAAAGAGCACCAAGTTTATATTTCACTCTGAATATAAAATTGCAAGGCATTCATTAACTAATCTGTAATCTAATCTCTTCCAGAACATCCCATAAAATTTTTCCAGTCAATTTCCAGCCAGTAACAAATTTACTAATGCTTTCAATTTCACAGAAATAGGAGAGACCATGTATTTTCATCATGTATTCATGGAAGACAAATTTTACAGTAAACAATTGAATTTATAAGTTTATAGGAAAAACAAAAATTGGTTTTTTGAAAAGTAAAGTTTCACGCAGATGATTGCATTCAAGTATATTTCAATAAACATAAAGAAGTTAATAGTGCAGGTGATAAACATCACTGTCTGTTCCATAAATGTTCTAAATAAATGCAGTTCATAATTTTCTGTGATTGAATTAATGACTTGCAATAAAAGGACTGATGAATTCATATGACATCTTGGAGAACATAGCAGAATGATCAAGCTTGGGCTGGACCCTTCATCCATCATCTGTGAGCTCCCTGTAACATTTGTGATGGGATATGCCCCACCTGGTTCTGAACACACTTGCTACTGGGTTGTGAGAAGGTAATTCAGCTGAAGTTTCATTCATATATTTGCAAAAGGAGTGTAATAGATCCAGATTGCCCTCCTGCTTTTTTGTCCCAAAAGGGCAAACAAAGGAGCAAGGAACAAGCACTCACTTGTTGGGTGCCATAACACAGACAAAAAGCCCCAGTACTTATGCTACTACAGAAGACCCAAGGCTAGGAGCTAAGTGAATTTGATACAAATGAGACCTGTGTTGGGCTAGTGAGCATAGGTCTCCAGATTCTCTATGGATTTGATTTTCTTCCCTCTTGCACCCTTTCTGTGTGGTGCTTGGATGAAGCAATACTGGTCTCTGATATGTTTGTATCATTCACGCTGGACAACAACTGCCCTTGGAGAGAAATAAATTCCAGATGCTATTTTTCTGGCTTCACCAGTGTCATAGGGCACAAGTCCTGTGATTTCATGACTGATTTTATCTTTCTTAAACACAGTATTTTTCCAAAACTCTATTATAAGAGGAAACAATAATTTAAAAAAACCAACAAAACCAACCCCCAAACAAACAAAACCCCAAACAAAACAAAACTAAAAACAAACAGAAAGGAAAAAAGAAGTAAAAACACCCACCACAAACCAACAAAAAAACCCCCACCTGATTCCAAACCTTACAAGTGGTTCAAAAGAAACTGATGATAGTTACTAAAATACCACGTAAACCTGCCTCAATTTCAACAAGCAAGACTAGAACAAATGAGGATAACGGGTTCTGCAGTCCCTCCTTTCCTTGAACACCTGCCTCCTGGGAATACCCAGCTCAATTCACGGCACATTGACTCAGGAATTCCTTCTCTGATTTCAAAGGCTTTTCATGCTGTTTACTGCATGAATCTTTTAATCTCGCCCACAAAGATGTTTGAAATGGAGTGAGATTCCTGATACAGCAGAGGTTATTTCTGTGTCCTTGCTAAGCAGCAAAACATCATCCCCTGCTGCTGTGCCATGCCACTCTGCAAGCTGACTGAGAGTCCCTGCCACAGGAGGAGGTGCAGTTCACTAGCTTTGTCTGTTTACAATACACTGTATTTTGCCCAGAGGTTTAGGAAAATGTATTGTATAAAATTTTTATGAATCCCATTCCTTATATCTTGGGGCTTGCTGCATGTTGATAATGATCTCTGCTTATGGCCCGGTGTGGACATGAAAATGCATCAGGAGCTGGCACTGTAAGCCTCTAAAGGAAATCTGGACCTGAATGTAAACACCATGCCTTGTTTTGTCTGCAAATAATTTATAGGTTTTTAGTGAGCACATTCCAGGCAATTAGAAAACGTGCTTTTTTACTTTCTGTTATGCAAATGAAGTGAGGAACAGGTAGCTGGAATGTGGGCAACAGGTACTTATGGATGTTTTTCATGCTGAAATACACTGTACACATGACTCAGTCATGTAATTTGATTACCCTGAATTTTCCCCCTGTCCACTCTCTCTCGTCTAGTTTCGCATCCTCTTCCTGCAAGATCCCTTTGGATGCAAGGTGTAGCTCTTTCAGTTCTATCTCCCTCAGTAGCACATCAAGTAGTTTAAGAATATTAAAACCTGCAAACCTCATTGTTCTGGTTTTGGTTGGGATAAAATTAATTTTTTTTCCTTGTATCTAGTCTAGTGGATGAGAATAAAGTTGATATCACACTGTTTGAGCTGTTGCTGAGCAATGCTGACTCTAAATCAGGGATATTTTCATCTTCTCATCATCCCAGAGATGAGGCTGAGGAGGTGGGGATCTCAAAGCTGAGAAGGGACACAGCCAGGACAGCTGACCCAAACTGGCCAAAAGGCTATTCCATGCCATATAGCATCATGATGATCAATAAAATTAGTGGGAGCTGGCCGAGGAGTACCAGTCCCCTGCCTGGGGACTGACTGGGCATAAGTCAGCGGGTGGGGAGCAATTGCATTGTTCATTATCTGTTTTGTGTATTCTTTAATCATAATTTTTATTATTTTCCCCCATCTGTTTTTTTTTTGTCCTATTAAACTGCCTATATCTCACTGGTAAAAATAAGTGGGAGAAACAGATTCTGTCCTTCACAGTCACCCTGACCATTAAAATTAGTAAAGAGGAAATAGCTGAAAATAAGAATGTGGACTCCCCAGCACAGGTTATAGTTTCATCTCTTAAAAAGAATTAATGAATGTTTCATTAGACTTTTATTTCAGATATTTGTAGACCTTCAATAAAAGCAAGTAGATATATAATTGAGCTTCCTGTAACAACATTAATCTTTCATTAATTTGATTTCTCCATGGTTATTATATTTTTACAATACATTACAGTGTGCCACGGGTAATTAGTCTTCCTTCACTTTAGAAGTTCTGATCTTTCAGGTGCAATTCTGCACTAAAGAATTAAACAAAAACTATTATCAAATGAAAGTAGATATTTGAAGTGATTCCCCAAACTAAAATGACCGGTGACTCTTTCTCTTTAGAGCTGCAACTGATGCTAATAAGGAGGGCTGTGGTCAGGCATGGTCTGCGCTCCCATTCCAGGTATCCAAGCTCATTACTTGGGGCTTCACCTGAACAAAGCTACTGTAAAGTGTTCCAGCTGCTCCAGCAGCTCCAGCAGTTCTGCTCTAGCCCTCATCTGGGCTTTCTTGTGAGCAGGTCCCTTGACTCTACTGCCCTTTGATTCCACCTGCTCCAGTTCAAGCATGAACTTACAAAAAAGGTTGCCTATCAGGACAGTTCTCTTCCAGTTCTGTCAGTTTTGGAGACAATTGGATCTAGGAGATAAACTAGCACAATTTTATGATGCTAAAACTGAAGAAAGATGTAAGTGCTGCAATAGTTGCAAACGACTGAGATTTTGTTTCATTTTTTGTAGTCAAATTTTTTTTAATCTAGAATGTCACACACATTTAAAGGTGTCATGAGTGTTAAAAGTAGGTAGCATGCAAATATTTTTGGTAGGACCATGAATACGCTTTTTTGCCCAAGAGAAAATAGTAATACATGAGTAAAATTGAAGAGGGATTTTCTTGTTTTCTCCTGATCCATTCAGAGGAATGTGGCACTCCAGCTTGGAGAGATGTTTCTGCAAACACTGCTTTGGTTCTGGGGGTTTGTGTCAGTGGCATTGAAGGGATTCACGTGCTTGAAACAGATGCCTTGTTGAGAGGGGAGCATGGATGAGCAGCTGGATCTGCTTTCACTGGGGAGAGGTGACACAGCAAGCTAGAGCTGGATGGCCAGGCAGCCTGAGTGAGCAGAGGAGGCTGTCCAGGTGCCGGGAGAATTTTCCCCCTCCTAATGAAGGAAGTTTGCCTGAATCACCAACTGTTTCAAGTTGCAAGAATCCCTTCTGGGAGAGTGTCATTACGACTCTTGGACAAATCACATTTCTGCTAGCCACAACTTTCTTCCTCCAGATGGATCTTCCTATGGAGTTATCCTTTTAGTTTCCAAGACTTAGCTTTCCCAGCAGTTTATGCTGGGAGATTACATGTTCATTATGTGGAGGATTCAGGTATTTTTACTTTAATGCTGCATACATCCAAAAAATGTAACTATGCCTGTGACTGACTTTTCATCAGGTTTGCCTTTCTTTATTAAACATGAACAGACTTTTGAGTTCAGCAAGGATGCTATGAGTAGCATGCTGTGTTTCAATGTACTTGTACAATTCCAGTTAAAAACTCATCTTCTGGGGTTTAATAGCTTTCCATTCAGTTGAGAATATTAAGACAAAAATCAACATGCAACTTCTGTGCATATAAAAGTGAGAAAAAAGGAAAAACATGGCTGCTTTTCCAGCCATGGCTACTTCAAGTCTGGGCAGTGTCTTCCCCTGTGCAAGTGTAGGAAGGGAAGCCCCAAAGTCCAATCTAACATACAGGAGAAAGGATGCTTTTTCTCTCTCTTGGAGCAGGAATTTCTGAAGAAGCAAAGAAAGAGCTGGGACAGTTTGAGGCAAATCTTCCAAGTTCAATGCACGTTTTAATTGACGTTTTATCCAGGTGTTTGTCTAACTGGTCTGTAAGTCTTAACTTTCGTCTGTTATTTTCCCTGTGATTATATTCTCTCTATTAATTTTAAGTTCTGGTCCCTCTTATTTCCTGTTTTTCTACTCTAACCTTGTTTCCCTGGGCTCCCTTCTGTTCAACCTTGCTTCGCTTTCTTCCAAAACTGAAGATGAAGGAATTGAAGCAATTGGCTATAACAACACCAACAAAAAAGAAGCATGACATGAAAATTTGCTTTTGAAGGATAGGATTGGAAGCTTCATTGGAAGCTCCAGATAAACGTTACAGGAGCATTAAAGGAGCAGAATTTTACAAAGGCTGTTTTGTCTAGTAACAGGTTTTGCTGTTGGCAAAATATTTCCTTGGACCCTAGGTATTCAGCCCATCTCTCTTGTCTCTAACTATGTCTTTCCCCTTTGTCATGGAGAATTCTGTGGAGGTAAACTTTAAAACACTAGTGGCATTTGATTCAAGAAGAGGCATTCAATTTGAGGCATGATATGAAGCTGTCATACTAACACTGTATTCTCCCTGTAGTGCTTCCACAGAACTTAATGATATTAATCAAGCTTAATGGAACAAGTTGCCCTTTACATTGCATCCTGGTCTTAGCATGGCCTAAGATCATAGCCCATTTGGATTTCTCAATTTTACAGGACAACATACTCCCTTAATTAAACCTCCATGAGTTCATAAAGTTCATGAGGAAAGAAAACAAACACATCAGTGATCAAACATGTAAATTCATTATTGGTTTCTTAATTCAGAATGCTCCATAACTTGTAAATCATAACCCCTGCACCTATGAGCAGACTGGGTACCTTGCTGATGGTGAAAGTGTTTATAGTTCTTCCTCTGTCAAGTTGTGGGTGTCCCCTCTATCACACCTCGAAGCATAAAACCCTCAGCATTCTGGCTGCTCTTGGATCTGCTTCAGAAGCTTCTTGAGTGAGCTGACATGTCCCTTTCACCCCGCACATTTGGTCTGTACCATTTCTCTAAGTCAGTGGATTCTGAAGGAACAGACAGGCAACGATGACAGCTGCAGGTGACAACAGCTGTGTGACTTTTATCTTTTCCTGTCCACTGTGTACCATGTGTTGCTCTTCCTTTGGCATAATGGCAAGGATCCCAGCACACAATGGGCCATGGCTGTGTGCCAGCTGAAACCAGAGGTCGAATTGAGTGAATTATTTTTGAACCAGAATCAGTGCTCTGACAGCTTCGTCAGTCTGAAGCATAGTAGGGTCAGAACAGAACAGAATAGAATAGAATAGAATAAGATTATTTTCAGTTGAAAGGGACCTACAACAATCATTTACTTCCACTGTCTGAGCACTTATATGATGACCAAAAGTTAAAACATGTTATTCAGGTCATTGTCTAAATGCCTCCTAAACACTGACAGGCTTGTGACATTGACCACCACTGCAGGAAGCCTATTCCAGTGTTTGACCAACTTCTTTGTGAAGAAATGCTTCCTGATGTCCAGTCTAAACCTCTCCTGGAACAGCTTTGAACCAGTCCTATGTCGAACCCCTGGACATGAGGAAGAAAAAATTAGCACCTCCCTCTACACCTCCTGTCCTCAGGAAGTTGTAGAGAGCAATGAGGTTGTCCAACATCCTCAATTTTTAATCTTTCTCATTACTACTTTTTTTTTCCCCATTATTATTCCACTGCATTCATTACAGTGGGAGAAAATATTCTGCTATTCTCAGTTCAAGGCATTCTTCCTTTCACATGTGTGTTGGGTCAATGCATAAAATATTTCAAAGTGTTGTTTGCATCTACCTGCCAAAACAAAGTGACTTCAACTAATACTATGGCAGATGCTCACGCTGCTTGAGTTTTCCACCACAAAAGAAGGCATCTTGTGTGGTACTGATACACTGATGTATCATTTTATGAAATTGAATTTAATGTTCTCATAAAACACTTGTGTTCTATCTGTTTGTTCAACCAACTCCTTAGCTATCTCCTACTCTGGTAGCTAGGCTCTTACATGGTTTGCTGCAGCCTAAACATACAAAACAAATGCTGGAAAATGAAGTTCTGTTTGTTATTAGACTGTCAAACCCTTCAGCCTCCCAGAAAGAGGACAGAGCAATCTGAGTGCTCCTTGGGGGCCCTTATTAAGCCCTGGCATACACAGATCCAAGAGTAGCTGGACAGTCCCCAAAGTACATGCTGAATATAGGAATGAGTATGGATATGCCTTAGTGCCCTTGTCCCCACCTTTGGCTACCGTACCCCAAATACCTACCAAAACCTGGCTGCATCTGTCCCATCTCATCTGTTTCTGGCTTTGAGCTGTACTCACCCTTCCCCCATCCCTCTCATCTCTGTGCTCTCTATTGAGCTGTGTAAGTGTTTGGGCTTCAAACCTGATTTTGCTGTCCTCAGGCTGCTGCTGGAAAAATTTTGTGGGAGGTGTACAGTGTGATTATAGCATTTGCAAAGCAATACTTATCCCACACTACCCTTCCACTGTGTCACAGTTCAAAAACTGTGTCTTGACCTATTTCAGGCTGTCTCTTCTCAGCAAACTAGGCATGTGTGGTCTGTGGAATGGCCTGAATTGCTAAAGCTGTGTGGTCAGTTATCCAGAATAGTTCCCTGCCTTGGAAGTACTGTCCACTGTTTCTCAATGCTCGCTCCTCAGCAGAATACATTGTAGAGCACATGGTCGTCATCTTTCTGTTCTGATATTTAAACCCAGGCTAAGTAGCAACATTACCCAAACATGGAGACTGATCCTGAGAGATTTCCTTGTACAGTTCTGATCCAGGCAATAAAAATGTTTTGGAGCTGGATTCAAACTATCAATTCCTCTCCTCTGTACTGTAAGAACTCACTCCAATTCAGCTTCATGTGCTGGTAAACATACCTTAGTTATTGAAACATGCTATGTTTTAGGATAGTATTCAAATTCTAGTATTTTTCTTTCCTTTTTGCTTCCTTTTCTTTGGTTGAAATGCAACATCTCACTCTGAAGATCATTACCTTTAATCTCTCTCACAATGGTTAAAAGACAAGTATTTTCAGTCATGAATGCTTTTTTGTTTTCCTCTGTACTGAATAAATTATCCAGATCAGGAAGCAGGACCTTCATGTGTGAAGTATTGGGTATTTCAAATGTTTTAAAACATTTCAAACTTTTTCACATTACAACTCCAACCTCCTAGGCTCAGATTTTCCCACAGCAGAACTTCACAGTCAAACAAAACACAGCAGTTCTAAATCAGCTGGTGTGAAAGTGCCAAGGGAGGGAGTGGGCAGTGAGAGACATTTCTGCTCTAGCCCATGCTTTCTCCTCTGCAGATCTGCCTGTGCTCCCTGCAGGCACACAAACAATTCCTTGGGAACACAGCAGCAAAATAACTATCTAAATCTTCTCCCAGATATCTTGGTCTTAAAGAATCCTATCTGCTATTAAACGTGCTATACCACATGTGGGAGGGGTAGCACGCTGTATTGCTGTTTGTGACGTGGAGGTTAAAGGTGGAACTGCCTGTGTGTGACATGGAGGTTAAAGGTTCCAACTGTCCCTACTGTGGGAAACATTTATGTTGTTTTTCAAACCAAAAAAACCCTCTCTGTGTGCATTATAAACCCTGCGCTCCACACTTCTACTTCAGCCCATCCACTGCTTAATGTGCTTGAGGTAAAAGGATCATACAGTCCATTTGGCAAACGACTGTAAATTTTCTGGAAGCACCTTCTGACAGTGTACACAGAGCAATTAGCAACTCTCTTCTCCAGAAGGGTTGCAGCAGCTCGGGCCATAACTGCTTGTGACACCCTCACAAGGCCCTGCAGGACGCAGCGATCGATCAAGGCTCTAATTTAATACTGGGACTGCTGCCGCTGCCTGTGAGGCTGTTCCCCTGCTTTTCCCAGTACTGCAGAACCTCCCCCGGGATCCCCAGGGGAACTAAGTCATAACAGATGCTCATCATTGGTTTTAATGCCACTTGTATTGCCTAATCATTTTCGCTCTTTATGGTCTTAGGAAGATGCTATTAAAAGAGTATGCGGCTTATCTGGCGTGTTCAGCGTGCAAGAATAGAGGGTTTAGGCTGTGTGTCTCATTGGGTTCCATCACTTTGTTCATTTCTATTCTTCCTGTATTTGTTAAACCACAACTCTGCATTTAGATAATTCAATCCCATGCCTGAATGCTATTGAAAAAGAAAAAGGCTATGCTATATTAAAGATTAAATTGCCAAAACAGTGGGATGGAGTGGTGAAGACAGAAGAGCCATTTTTCTTGCTCTGACTGTCCAGCTGTGGTTGTCATGCATGGGGTTTCCAACAGCCTTGAATACTTGTGGTGTTTGGTGGACTCCAGTTGTTAGGGGGAAAAAAGGCAACAAGCCAGATGTTCACCAAGGAGGTGCCCAGCCTTTGGTGTCCTTCTTTGCTTCATAAGATATCAAAAGTTATTCAGCATCATTAGCAATGGTTAAGGATTCTGTCTGTGGAAATCAGTTTATACTATTTGACACTTTTTCTGTGACAAACCCAATGACAGCAAGCTAATTTTATTATGCATTTTATTATACATCAGAAAACACATGAAATACAAAGCTCTTGGTAAAGACTTGGCTGTTGATTTTGCCTTATATGAACATTCTGAGTTTCATTTCAAAACCCTTACTTGGTTATAAGATCTTAGTTGAAAAGTTTTAAAATTTAAACAACCATTGAATAGTTTCCATATTTTGAGAATTAATATGGTAATTTTATGTCATAAGACATTTAGGATATCTTTCCATCTTACATTGTTCAGAATAGCTTTTCCTAAATCTGTGAATTCCTCAGGAAGGAAATATTCCAATTCCCCTACAATTTTGAATTAGAATTGAATTAGTGCTGGCAGTTCTTGTCAGTCGTGAAGCAGGATGAAGAACAGAGTGAAAGGGGAATATCTTTCAGCTGAAGCATTCAGTCAACAACTCACAGAAAAGAGAAAAAAAAGCCCTCACAAGGCAAGGCTTTCTTTTATAAGTCTGAAGACATTTCATTCATTTCTATTCTTTATAAGTCTGAAGACATTTCTTCTTTTTAGACTTTCTCCTTTTTAGGGTCAGGGAAAGGGGGGAAAAAGACAACATGAAAAATATTAAGTTTATGCAAATATTGAAATTAAGTCAGTTTTATACATTAAGCAAGTCTGAATTACAAACCAGGACTGACATATCTATCTGTTAATATATGCAGATATCATATCACTGTGTCAGTGATATGATATCTGCATATCATATCACTGACACAGTGTGAGAAACCATCCTTCGTCTGCTGAGTGAAAAAGAGGTTGTAATCAGAAGTCAGACAGAAAGAAAGAGGGGACAGTTGTGTGGTCAAACTACCGAGCATCGAGGGCATTGGTGCCAGTTGCAGCCCAGCTTCCCACTCTCCTGGTGGCAGTGCTTGCCCTCAGGGAAATCATGAAAGATGTTTGTGCCTCCACTCTCATTAAACTCCAAAATTGACAAGCCATCAGGGTATCTGCAAGCCTGAAGCAGGCATTCCTGCATCATCTTTTCCTCAGATTTGGAAGTTTCAGCAAGGACAATCTAGCTCTCTCATCTCTGCCTCTATCATTATCTATATCTAAATATATCTATATGATCTGTAACAATATCCTGTATCAATAGGGATATATATCCATATTCATCTCCATCATCTGTATTGTTAGCAAATAAAAGTTCAGCTTTTGGACTAACTGATTGAGAAAAAATAAAAATTTTTTTGCATTATGCCAGTCCAATAAGCAAAAACAAGCTAGCAGTCAGCTTTGTTGTTTTGTTTGGGTTTTGTTTTTCATATTTAAACTGACAGACAAAAGCAAGGCTTCCACATTTTCCTCATCTTTTTTTGATTTGAGATATAAATATATTCCATTGTGATTTTGTTGCTTGAAAGTAGATATGCTGCAAATTGTTCAGTTCCTAAGTGATAAAATATTTGATTTACTATTTAATATGCTTGTACAACAGAGATAATTTAGGAAAGCTGCCTTGAAAAGAAATAATTGGGAAAATCACATAAAATTTAGGATGAAACCTTTTTTTTTATCTGCCTGTGAACAGAGAATAAACTGTGGATCTGTCACTTTTACCTCTTCATAAGGGTGAAGCTGGATAGAGTTTCTCCTGGCCCCCAAACCATCAGGTTAAGATGTACTCACAGCTGGTTGTCTTTCCGTGGTGCTCCAATGCAACGAGACCTTGGGCAAGGAGCAGAACCTGGCTCAAGTATTGCAATCTGCCTGATCTGAGAGGTTTTGTCTTTTCATGTCTTGCTTACACTTACAGCAGCCAACTATTCAGCATGTGTTTGCATAAGTTCATGTTTTCAATCCATCTGTGTAGCAAAAGTAGGGCCCAATCCACTTAGCATCCTCCACACTGTTCAAGAAGAGGTGAGAAAACAGTGGAGTTATTTTGGTGCCTAAAGGTGTCCCCAAGATATGTTCCATGCATCAGATATGAAAATGAATTTATCTAAGATGTGGAAAAGTTATTTCCATTGTCTCAGTGATCTGACTCATCTGCAAGTCTTAACATATGTCTTGCTATTGTAATGGATTTACATGGCACAGTGACTTCCCAGGCCTGTCTTGATCCATATTTTGCCATAAGTATTGCTGCTAGAGTAGAATGGTTTACCTTGTGCAGCTGTGAAGTACATTTTAAGATTATTTTCTTGTAGCCTACGGGAGCATGTGGTGATCTGTTGTTGGAATTGATCTGTGGTGAGCTAATTGAAGCGAAAGTGGTGTCTTCTCACAGATTGGTAAATCAGATTTAGAGATGTGTGGCAGCCACAGGGCTGCATGTGCTAACTCCTCTTGGAATAATGTGTTTCTCAAATAACCTTAGGCAGTTGATGCTGTTGGTGTTCTTTTTCTTTATGCCATAGCACTTCCCCATCATAACTGTCACAGATTCCCTGCTGAAAATTGAAAAAGCCCTAAATCTTCAGAAATTATTGTGCTTTTAAGCAACTCAGATGAAGCTCGGGTCTAAGTCTTGACAATGCATGATATTGAAACTATGGTTTCTTTGTGCTTGAAACCCATCACAACAAATTCTGAAAGGCAGAAATGGGATATATCAACAAAACAGGCATTTTCTCATTTTCCTTATACTTATAGAGCTATATAGCAGATTGCATGATTCTTATAGAAGTTTGGGGGCTTTTTCATTCTTCTAACAAACTTTTCTAAAGGAGAAACTACCATAAATTTGTAATATATGAAGAAAAAATATTGTCCCTGGCTTTGGAACCAAATCCAGGTTGGGAATACTATCCATAAGAAGAGAAGAAGAAAATGTTTTTGGAAGTAGAACCACATGAATAGTATTGGTCTTTAAAGAGATTTATTATCTTGTTAGTACAAGTTAAGTGGAGTTATGTCAGACTTGCCATCAGTGCTTTATCTCTCTCTCTCTCTCTCTCTCATCTCATCTGGGCCAGGTGCGAGGTAAAATATTCTGGAAAGATGTGAGTTATAAGATTAAAAAGCCAAGTTAAAAGTTAATCAAACCTAGGTGAATTCTGTATGGGGAAGGTAAAAATATCAAAGTTTAGTTGCTTCTCAGAAATTTCTTCAAGACTTACAGAAATGTAAGCTTAGAAGGAGGAATAAAAGTGAGGGAAAAAAGGCAAAAAGAAGCTCCTTGTGAGGCATTCACCAGGAGAAAAAAGGATGAGAGGGTCTTTTCTAACTGCACCAGAAAAGTATTTGGAAATATGTAGCAGCAGTGAAGTCAAGAAAGCAAAATGCCTGAAAATTTCTGGGCTGATCTAGGAGGATATTCTGATTTTTATCTATTGTAAGAACTAATGAGTGAAGGGAAATCAAGGTCAAAGTAGAGAATACCATTCACCTAGAATTAATAGCACTTTCAGTCCTGAGAGGGGCTAGGAAAACTGTGAATTCCAAAAACTTTGAGAGCATATAAATAACATTTATATGCTACTGCAAGACTTTGCCTTCATTCTGCAGTTCCAGAGAACTGAAACAAAGTATGCTGGCATAAAATTTGTATAATGAGGTGATAAATTGGTTTGTTATTTTGAAGAGTGGAAGGACAGCGAAGAAGTGACAGATTTGATTTGTAGGCACTAGTTAATAGCCACCAGAAAATGCCATTGGATATTAAATGGCTAATTATCACATCTACAGCTAAATTGGTGCCTCAGACTCTTGCACAGGATTCCTTTAAAAAGAGAGCTATCAGCTAAGTGAAAATATCCTTGAATGATAGCTTTACTCCAAAACATAACCAGAAAATATTAATAATATAGTCAAATTTTGTGAACTAAAATTCAAACTTCTTTCTGAAATCATTAGTAAAAGTTGCCCTTAGACGATGTTTTCCATTATTTAATCAGCCCTTTAGAGCAATAAATTTACTTGTTCTGCAGGTGGTGGATCTTAAGAAACTTGGAGAAATGTGCATATCCAAAAGGAAAAGCAAACAGGTGCTACCTAGCTGCAACTGTTAAAGGAATATTACAGCATTGGGCTTTTTCATGAATATGTAATGTTCCTTGACTACCAGAGAGCCAGAACCTCCCAATACTGCTCCTCTTTCTCATATGTCTTATTCCATGGATGCCCAAGGCATCCTCTCCTGCTCCTCTTCCAGGAAAATTCCCTGGGAGTAGGATAATCTCTGATAATTAAATCCCTTCCAAACAGAAAGGAAGAGTGACTTTTTGTTACTCAGCTCCCAGTGCTGGCTGCTGCTAATCTGCATGTAAATGGGGTTCCTCTTCTAGAGACCCGCTGTTTTCTGCAGGCTGGTTTTAACACAAATATGGTTTAATCCTGATGGATGGAGTGAAGCTCAGTTTCCTGGAAGCCATTACACAGGGTGTGTTCTTGATGAAACTCCTCTGCCACCTCAAGACTTTTGACTGAGCCCAAAGAATGGCAGTATTCTCTTGCTTTTGCTTTAAGAGTAATTTTTGCCCTGCTGACTAAAGCTGACATATTACAACAATTAAAAAAGGCAGTATAGGCAAACAGCCCAAGATTTGTTTTTCTCTCTCTGTCTTCTAGATGCATCCTACACATGTGGAAAAACAGCGCTCACCCAAAAGACATAACTCCTTTCCCCCACTTTTCTTTCTTCTGGAGGAGTAGAAGGTAAAGAAAATAAACATCACTAACTAACTGTGTGCACATGTACTCAAAGACGTGCATGCTGCAGAGAATGGCAGGCAGCAGAAAGGAGTTATGGCATTACCAGGTGCTGGCAGAGGCACCTATCTCCAATAGAAGTGAAGCTGTGCTTTCTGAGTCAGGAAGATTACCACAGCCTGATTAAACACAAGGTCAAGTGTTCTGAGAGCCTTTTTTGGGAAGAGTTATTCAAAAAGAATACAGCCTATGTACAGGACTTCATATTTATGTGTAGGTCTCCTTTTAGGTACACAACTAATTTCTGAGGTATTTATTTCAGTGTTTCAACAAAAGCAAGGAAAGGCAGCAAAAGCAGTAGAGCAATCTTCATACATTCTTCTGCTAACAAAGTATCTCTCTGCTTTCTGTCACCAAATTGCTTTCATTCTAATTACAAGGCCAGAGCTTCCCAAACACATCTCTGGAGAAATCCCTGAAAGATCTCACAAGAAGAAAATACACAGCATGAAACTTCATCAATTCACATCTTCATAAAATCACATTTTGGGGAAAGTGATTAAGGGATATTCACAAGTGAGAGGCAAATGTCTGATAATGTTAACACAGGCTTTGCAACCAGCTTCTTAATCTGTGGGAAGACAGCCAAGATAATCATCTTTACTTTAGCAGCTTTTGAGATTTAGATGTTGCTGACCAAAACAATCCACTGATGGCAAAGGTAGTTTCCTCCAGAGCTGACTTTGACAAAATGAATTTTTTTTAAATACTTTTTTCTTATGTAAATGTAATTTTTATTTTTTCCTCTTTCTTGGAGCAGGCAGAGGTTTCACATGAACAATAGATGCCTTCGTTACAGGAAGCACACACACCATGCAATGGAGTGAATTGTAGGATGGTTTATCAACCATTTCGTATCTAAGAAGTTTTTAGATATATTCCTTCATTCTCATTTACATCTCTATTTTAATGCCTTTGGATACTAAAAAGTCTGTGCCTTAAGCACTGTTATTTACAGTGAGAAAATAATCTTTCAGCCTTCCATCCAGCTCAAAAAAAAAAAAAAAAAAAGCCAAATTTATGCTGGCATCTTTGTCCAATAGAGGAAATCATCACATCTTTCTGTCTTCCTCGTGAGAAATTCAGTGCTTCCGTTTGCTCCTGCTCACTCATCAGCACTGCAGTTGAATGTGTGGAACTAAGTTTTATTTTAGGGAAAGAAAAAATCCAAACAAAATACCCCAAGAAGCAGTTATCAAATTTCTAACATGACCTAGTGGAGTCTGTGGTTGAACAAGAGAACTGCTCCAGGTATTAAAAATTCTCAGATTTTTCTCTGTTCTTGACACCAGGATTTAGAAAGTTCAGGTTAAACCACAGCATGGGTGGGCTGCTGTTCCTGCTGTTGCCATGGGGCTGAGATAAACTCAGCAGTGAGACCTCCAGCAGCCTGTCATGGGTATCTTCAGCCAGGGACTCAGAGACCTTTTTAACCCCTGATCAGCCACACAGATCAAATGTGCTTATGTAGGTGGGACATAAATATACTGGAGTACTGACCTTCCCTCTTCCCCCTTCCAAACATACGCCCCTTCACACACCTCGGTCCACTGACATGGCATGGTGGATACAGGATCCAGACAGGATGGTGAGGCAGATAGTCGCTCCAAAATGAGCTGCAGAAGGTCCCAAGAGATCTGCCTGTAAAATCAAACTGGTCTAAATGGTGTGCTTAAATGTGAAAGCAGAGAATACTGGTGAGAACATCTTAAGGATAAATTACTCTCTGGCACAGCAAATTGTTTTGCCTTCATTTCCTTTGTGTTAGAGAGTCTTCAGCATTGAAAAGAGATTGAGTAAAACAGTCTGTCCTGTCTTAACCTTTGGTCCACGAGCATGACACTGCATTAAATTTGCATTGGTTCAAGTTAGAGTGACCCACAGGGTAAGGATTTATTTGCATTCATTGAGACCCTTTGGAAGTACTTAGTTCAAAATGCCATGTGGGAAGCCAAACAAATCACATTGACCTCTGGGGAGAAAAATAAAAGGTAATGGGAGTATTATTGTATTCTTAGGTCTGTCTGATTTTGCTCCTTGAGGGGTCATACTTGAGGAGAGAAGGAGAGTGACTTTTTTCTTGTCTCACTCTAAAAAAACCACACAACTTTGAGAAAGAAATCTGTTCTTGATTTTTTTTTCCCTGTTCTTGAACTCAATCCAAGCATAAGGAACAAACAGAAGTACATAGTATTTATCTTGTGACTGATTTGAAAATAATTCTGTAATTCTTATGAATTTCCATGGAGTTCTGCTGAACAGTCAGACAAGATTTAACACTGAGAGCACCTTTGAAGAATTCTGTGCCCCTGTTTTACTTTACAATGAATTTATAGCCAGTATAAGCCAGTATGCTTACCAAGATAGGAAATACATTTACAATACAAGTACAAATACAAATACAAATACAAATACAAATACAAATACAAATACAAAGTTTTACAATAAGTTGATATCATCAAAACTTCTGTCCAGGTTACTAAATTAATCCATTGTGAAATTCCATTGAATTCACAGAGTTTTGATGGCGTGATTGAATTTGGCACGTTATTTTTCTTCAATAATAACAGAGCAGACCTATGGAAGATATAATTTGAAAAAAGAAGGTATTGGTAGAGCTGTGAATCTCCAGGTGCTTTTAGACCTGCAAATGGAGGATGAAGCTGATCTAACTCCTGTAAATATACATGCCTAACCCGCTTCCCTAAGGTTCCCTGTATAGTCCCTGAAGAGAATAGAAACCTCTAGAGTAGGATTTACATATCATAAAGCAAATACCTGGAATGGATCATGTGAGTTGTATCCTGAACAAACCAATTCCTCACAAGAGACTGTGGAAGAAGTCTCAAATGTTGGGTTCACATGAAGAGGTTTGTGCCTCGTAGACTCTCTAGGTGGGGTGAGGCTGGAAGATCTGTTGGATGATCCCCACCTGAAAATCACAGATTCTAATATTTCATTCTGATGTTTCTATATTATGCTTGGCTAAAGCACACCCTAACTAGGGGCACTGGAACATCAAGATTTGAAGACTTCAATGGATGGATTTGCTTCCTCCTCCAAAGGCTCAGACACTTAGCATACCAGCTGAAATTTGGGGACAATATACCTGGGGTATGAGTCATTTAGCAGTACATGCAGAGATTTTTTATATATATATATATATATATATATATATATATATATATATGTGTGTGTGTGTGTGTGTGTGTGTATATATATATATATATATATATATATTATATATTATATATATATTTATATTTTATATATTATATATATAAAATATATTATATAAAATATATTTTATATATTTATATTTTATATATTATATTTATTTTATTTATATATATATATATATATATATATATATAAAAGAACACCTAATACTTCTGCTAACTTTTCTATACACATGCATGTGCAAGTGTACATAAAACATAAGATTACTGCATCAAGCAAAAGCTCTGTCTTACCTGACATCAGGTCTCTTAGTGTGTCCTAAATGAATGCCTAGGGAAATAAATAAGACCAGACCAAACATGTATGACATTGTATGACATACTCTCCTTGTTTCCTACTTCTTAACATTCAAGGACTTCCTGAGCCAGACATTTTCCCTATCCTGATTGGACCCAATGATATTTCTAAACTCAGACTCTTTCACTGAGCTCTCTTCAACTCTAGAACTTCTAGCATCTATGGTATCTTGTGCAGAGGTGCTCTGGAGCCAGCCTACATTGGAGGGAAATAGTGAGTTACTGCTTTGCTGTTGTGGAAGCTGGCACCTGCCTCTTTCATTCAATGCATCCTCATTCTTGTGCTGAGAATTGATTTTTATTTTAATGGTGCTAAGGTCTTCTCTGTCAGCCACTTGAATTTGGTCACACCATGACAGTAACTTTGGCTTTGATGTCTTTCCAGATAGCCACAAAATCTATCCTGCAAACCTCCTGAAGACTACAGACTCCAAAAGATTTGGTGACATCATTGAGGGCTTAACTCTGAAATCCTAACTTACCCTTCCTGGAGAAATTCTACCATACTGGGATTTTAGATCAATCTGCTGCTTATTGCCTTTGCAGCTGGAACAACTATAGGCCCAAATATTCCTTTTGCCCTTTTTTTACTGCCGAAGGAATGATTTAATAATGTTTTCATAGGGCTGATTGAATTTTATAGGCAGCTTTTCCATGGTTACTTGTTTGGTTTCCCCTGTTGCATTGTTGTTCCCATCCTTTTCTGCAAGTAAACTAACTATTTAATGCCTTTCTGGCATGGATGTTCAGCACAGCTCGGAATTCCGACTGAACAGGAGCAGAAAGCAAATTCTGAATCCCTAATTGCTTTCATCACAAGAAGGGGAGTCATGGAGCTTTTTGTAAATAATTCTGGTGTGTGTGACCCAGCAAATGACACTGAACCACAGAGGTTAGCATCTTAGTCCTGAAGAGTTAACAACCTAATCCTAGATAAAGACTTGACAAGTGATGACAGCAGCAAAGCACACAGGAGTAAGGATGCCAGGGTTGGCTGTGACAAATAGTTTCAGAAAAAGCTTGTAAAGCCACAAGTCATTCAAATTTTTGCTTGCTTGTTTTCAGATGTAAATAAATGCAGGCATGTTCCCCTGGCTATGAGAAACTGGTACTTTTCTTCACTAACACAGTCAACATGGATCTCAAAGACAGTCATAAAGACACAAGGGGTGACTTCGGAGCTTAACATGGGAACAGACTTTCATTTGAAGAAAGCAGAAACAGGGGAAGAAATTGTTGCTCTGATGGCAGGTGGAACAGCAAATACATTATTTGCACACAGCCCCATGCAGGACAGGAGTAGCACAAAAGACAGCAAAATTTTAAACACACAAAATAATTAAGAATCAGAAACATAGCATAATTTCCTCATTCTTGGTAAGGCTTTCATTTTTCACCACACTGAAGCTATGCTTTTTCCCTCCACCATTTGTGATTGGTGATATTGTTTAAGTGACTGTGAGGAGCTGAGAGCTCCCCTCAAGCTCTGTGCCAGTCTCAGTCTCAGAGGCTGAGAACACTCAGCATACACACCACTGTGGGTGCCCCAGCACCCAACACAAATTGCAACTCACAAAATAACAAATCAGCCTGGGAAACGGTGCTGGGGGAAAGTTAAAGCCATTCAGAATTATGGCACTTGAATTCCCCCCACATTCAGGATTAACAGGTCACTTCAGTGCAAATGCAGTCAGATCTGAGAGTAGCACTCCTGAGACATGCTCCTACCTGGGCCGACGACCTCCGCTGTTGGTCAGCACAAATCTACAGGCAGGACTGAACTGCATGGTTTATCCAGTGCATGGGTCTTCATTTGAATGTGTACACTCAAAAGAAATGGAGCTGCAGTCAAGTATGGCTGCAGTTGATCTCACAGGTGACTGGATATTCTAAGTCGTTGTTGTGGGGCTGACACAGCAGGGTCTTGGTTTTGGCTGGGGCCTCTGAACATCACCTTAAAAGAGAGAGAAATTCAGATAGTAATATTTCAAAGTTGTAGGTCTTAGCAGAGAGGGACTGAGGGTTCTGTGTTTGTAGTACAGAAGGCTGTTCTTGCTGTGAGCAACAAAATGAAAATTATTCTGGCTGAGGATAGGCATTGATTCAGAGAGGATGCCTGGAAGTTAGCTGGAGCAGAGCTCATTATTAGCCATGTATGCATTCTTCTGCCAGGTAAGGTATTGTCTTTATTTTAATATTTATGGCGAGGGTAGTCAACACAGAGGTACCTGATAGGGGAACATGCCAAACAAATAAGAGGTTACAGCAAATTAATAAGAGATGTCTCACTTTTTTTTTTTCTTTTTTGAAGGCAGAGTGGATTAGCCAACAACTGAATAGGACACTGACACTTTGGTAATAGAGCAGAACTCAGGAAAAACATGTCATCTGAAAACCTGAGAGACCTGGTGATGCTGAACATCATGTGAGACTTAGTCAAACTGCCACAAGGCAAGTTTTGTTGTCTGACAGGGCTTCTCTGCTTATCATCAATTACTTTTCCACAAGAATCTCTGCATGTGCTAGTTTATTTAATCCCATGCTATAAAGCAAGAACTAGCACTGTCAGGGACGAGCAGTACCACAGCAGCTTTCACTGTGTGACCTTTCAGAGTGATGTGGAGGTTGGGAATATGACAAAGATTAAAAAAGCAAACATACATATTCTCTTACTAAATCCATTATTTATATTTTCTATCTCCCTAAAAATTTCCAGTAGAAAGTTAACTTATGACTAACATTTGTGGGATTTTTCTTTTTCAAATAAATCCTTTCTTAGGGTATATCATTAAAGGATGTGTTGCTGTCAGGTCTGGTGAAACTGTAATTACAGTGAGTGCAATAAATAAAAGCATAATGGCTCCACTGCATAAATAATGGCTCATTATCCCAGTTTTATTGGTGTTTAGTTTGCTGAGCCAAAAAGTCCTCCTGCATTTCCAAAGAAACCGTTCAGATCTGAACAATTCTGCTACATTAAGTGGAAGGAACAAGGGGCCAGTTTTTGTGTAGAGAGGACACTTGGTCCCACTGATAGTCCCTTGCAAGGGCTTATTGCTTCCCAGCTGAAGAGGTGTGTCAGCATGCTGCCTTGCCATGGTGCTTTTCCACCATGTGTGGTACCAGCACAGCCATGCACTGACTTGACAGGGTGTGCCCAGCCTGCATGGCCCCCAAAATTCCCACTGGGGTCAGCCTGGGGGGATAATGCTTTGGGCCTGGTCACATTGCTTTGTGCCATGAGTATTGATGGGAGATTTGCTCCAGCCTGAGCCTCAGTGCTCTGCCACCACTGTCACTCCAGATCTTGTCCTCCCAGCTCCTCTGGGACTCTTTCATGTTTCCATTTAATGAGTCTTTCCCTTTAATTCTCTTGAACACTTGTTTCAGTACCCTTGAGTGAGATTATTAAGATATCAATGCTAGTTTGAAATCTGCCAACCTTCCCATTGCTCTTGCCTGCTGTGGGTAGGGTGTGTTAGCTCCTGTGTTTGCACCCTTGTATGTATTGGCATATACCAAATCATTAAGACCAAATAAAGCTCATAAAGACAGCAATCTGCATGGCAGAGTCTGAAGGTGAGGTTTTCTCAAGCCTCCAGCTCGCTTGCCCTGCCCTCCAGAGCAGGTATGAATTAGTCCTGTGAGGCAGGCAGAAGCCATGTTCTGAATGTTGGTCCCAGTGTCCTCATGGTATGACATCAGGGTCTGAAAAGGTTGGAGGTCACTCTGCATTTTTGTCACTTGAATAACAACAACAAATGATGTAGAAACATCCAGCTCATTGGAAAGTTTCAGCATTCAAGCAAGGAAGAATCAGGAAATTCTCATCCGAGGTATGCTTGGATGAGAACTGGTGCTCATAAGGGCTGCTTCTGACATCTGAGTTCATGGAGCATTTGTTCCCTGCATCAAACCCACCCATGGGACTGCTTACACCACCAGGGGGACAAAACTGTGTTCCACATGATTATTCATTACTCTTTCAGGCAATGTCCCCCTGAGGGGACATGTCAATCAGCTCATCTTAAATGCAAGGCATTGAGTGGTAACAGACGCATCTTCAGGCGAGACATGGAACCAAATTACCAAGGCATAACGAGTTACTGGATGTCACCCAAGTCACGGTCACAGCCTGTGCCCGTGTTCCTTTCCCGTGGTGAATGGAGCACTTTGCACTTGCCATGAGTCAGAAGTTCCTGAGGACATTTTCCCTGGCCCAGCCAAGCACAGTGACCCAGTGGCTGCGGCGCCTCCACCAAGGCTGAGCCGCCTGCTTGCAGAAGGAGGTTGCAGCCTCTCCATCAAGGGTTGGAGCTTCCACATTTTGGATGCTGGCCTTCCAAATGCCAAATTTCCTTTAGCAGCTGACACTTTCCTAGAGCTGGTAACTCCTTTTCCCAGTCTACTCTTCTCTCAGTGATTCTTGCTGACCTGGGTAGCCAGTTTTCATTTCAGATAGGGCTTTTCATTGGGCTGTATGCACCCCCAATCCTCAGCTCAAGTCACTGCATGGGCGTTAACGAGAGATGAATTATCTGCACAGAGTTGCGCATTGCCCCTCCCTGGGGCCGTGTCTCCATTTCCACCCATCCCACACTCATATCCTGTGCTTCTCCCTGGAGCCTGGCAGGTTGGCTCAGTTCAGCATACTGTCAGCACTCTTGTCCTGAGTGGATGGATGGATGCTGCTCACACAGCTGGATCCCTGCCTTTCAGGCATTGCCATGGAGAGTGACACAAAGCCCTTCCTGGCTCCCTTTTGGGTCCTACTGGCTGGCTTGTGACTTGGAGATGCTGCATAGGAATCGACACACCTCAGCACACTCCTCCTTTCTTTCCTCCTATGGCATCCAGATTCTTTATTTTCATCCTACCTGTCCAATTGTGGATTCACCTTCCAGAGCTTACTTAAGCTTAATGGTAATTGTTTTCCTTATAATTGCATTTTGCACTGAGGACATGCCAGTTCTTTCCCAGTCCAAAACAGATAGGTTTGATACATTGCATTAATTTGTTTTCCAAGTGGCTAGATTTGCTGTAATTGCCTGTATCCCCTTGAATGACCCTTATTTGGGGCTTTAATAAAGAATTGCTGAAATGTTCTTCTGAACTCTGTGTATTTTCTTTCATGTATGCTCCAATAATAAGAATGCCTTCATCTACAGGGACAGCACTTGTCATTGGTGTTTTATAGAGAAGCAGAAATAAGAAATTGCCCTAAACTGTTACTCAGAACATTTATTTTAGATGATACTGTCATGTATCTCAGTAAGTTTCTCACTGAAGGCTGTAAATTATGGTGCAGAGAAAACATAACCCCTGTCTTTCAATTATAATCTATCTCGGAGCTAGAAAAACTCTTTATAGCAGTCTGGGACATGCCTGGCAAGTCATGTGCACACTGCAAAGTAATATATAAACAAATAATAAATATTAGGCTACAGCAACTTCTCTACTCTTGGGAATTACTGTATTCTTGGGGAATTACTGTGTTTCACTGGAGTTTTCAGCATGTTGTGAACATTTACATAATGATCTTGCCTTCAACATATATATCTGATATATGTGTTCCCTAGATTGAAGGTTGAGTGCCTTAAGTGGTTTTTTTCTTTTCTTTAAACAGAAATACATGTAAGGAAAGAATAAGACTTCTGTTATCATTAAAGCATTTAAAAATCAGTTCTTATATAACTGCTATTATATAGTTCCATTATCATTTTTTGAATAGCACATTACCTGTAATTGGTTTAAACTTTACAACCATATCTATCTCACATCCGTTATCAAAGCAGATTCAAAGAGTGCTGGCAATGTGCAAAGACAAACAGAACTAATTGAATGCAAACAGCCTCATAAACTGAGTTTTTGAGAAATTGACCTAGTGCAGAAGTCAGTTTGACTCTGTCAAACCCTGCTCTATTGAACCACCATTCTGGGCTGTAGGTGTCCCGCTGCTGCAGCACAAGGAGCTTGATTCCTGGTAGTTTGCATGACTGAGCACTTGCTCAAAGCTAAATAAAAAATGAGCAAAGGCTCAGGAATTCTCTGTAATGAGTTAATATTTCTGACTGTACAAGGTTTTAATGACTGATTGTAATTCTCCTCAAATGCATTCCAGTTCAAATTGCTGTCTTTTTGAGAGGAATATATGGGAATATTGACATAAGCCCAGGACTAACAAACAATGCAGGCTGGCAGTGACCAAGGGAGACAAACAAGTCACTATTCTTTTTTCAGTTACAAGAATTAGATGATACCTAGATTCCTTTATGAAGATGCCATTGTATGCAAATAACAGTCTGGAGCTTTGTCAGTGTAGCAGACCCAACAGCCTTGAGCCTTCTTCTCAGGATGTGACTTTAAATGCAATCGATTTTAGCTAATTTTGTAAAATGAGGTTTTAAACCTTTGGGGGAATAATTTCCTCTTCCTAACTGAGGATCCTTCAGATGACCTTACTGCTTCCTTGACTGGCAGAACAGACACAGGTCCCTGGAGTTTCTACTCTGCACCACCAGGGCTCCAACATTCTCTGCAGGTACAGTAACAGCAGTGGCAGATCCCAAAAGCTCTTTATGTGCATGTCATGTGTTATTCTGAGCCAGTTAAAAATAACCATTAGCACTGTCACCGCTGCAAGCTAGTTGAATCAAACAATGGGTGGTAGAGGTCTGCTTACACCATGAGTTTCTTCAAACACAGCTTTTGCATGGGTGAAACTTCTTTAAGCCACAGATAAAGTGCTGTTGTTCCCTGTGAGGCAGGGAAGCAGCAAGTAAGGTTTGGAGGACCCCCACTGTTATTTTCCTCCACTGAATCTTGCAGGACTGAGCACTACCCTCACTGAAGTAAGAAAATACACCCAGTGTCAGATTTCCATAGCTCATTCCAGACACCAATCATGGAATTAATTTCTAACCATCTCACAGACATGCAATGCCCCTAGCATGATGATCTAGAATCATAGAATAACCTGGACCCAGGACGATCATTGCATCCAACTCCTGACCCCACACAAGGCAACATAAAGCATGTCTCTGAGAGCATTGGGCAAACACCTGTTGGACACCAGTAGGGTTGACCTTTTCTCTGAAGATCTTGTTCTAGAGCCTGACCACCCTCTCTGTGAAGACCTTTCTCCTATTGTCCAATCTGAACTTCCTCTGGTGCACCTGTAAGCCATGTCCTCACATCCTGTCACACATCAGCAAGAGGAGATCAGCATGCCACTCTACACTCCCCTTTAGAGGAAGTTGTAGACAGCCCTGAAGTCATCCCTCTTTTTACTCCTCTCTAAGTTAAACAACCCAAATATGCTCAGCCATCCATCATAAGTCATGCCCTCTAGTCCTTTCAACATATTCTTCTCCCTCCTTTGGACACGTCCTAATGTTAAAACACCCTTCTTACACTGTGGAGCCCCAAACAGTACTTGAGATGAGGCTTCCCCAATGCTGAGAATAGTAGGACAACCACTTCTTTATCCAGTTGGCTATGCAGAGCTTAATGCACCCCACGATGGTCAAAAACCAGGGACAGATCTGTGCCAAATAGATATGTTAGTACCATTGAAAGTAGGTAAGAGGAACCATCCTGACTTGTACTTCTTGGTATTATTACTGAAAATGAGAAGAGACAAACACAAAAAGAAAAAAAAATTGCCTATGACAACAACATAGCAACCGAGAAAGAAGAAACAAGACCTACACAACTCCCCACCACTACCCTCCTTTGCTATTTCCACATTGTATTCTGCAGCCCTCCTCACCTTTGCTGCAGGATTGAGTTTTATACCAGGAGGTGAAGAAGACAATCAAGAGCTGATGGTGGAACTGCCATGATCACTGGATGCCTAGGCACTATCTTGTGGTGGAGAGACATTCAATATAGAAAGGAGAAGCTACTCAAATTCAATAATGATGAAAAAACTACATTCTGCACTTCCTGGGTCCCTCCAGGATAAGCTGGCACTTCATAATGCCATTTGTAGAAAGGCAACTCCAGGTTCTAAAAATTATGCTCTATTAAATAATTGTAGAGTCATTTATAAAAGGGAAGAAATTTTAAAAGAGCATTAATAATGCCTCTGCTTCTGCTGAAGTCCCCTGAATGCTACCCTGAGTTACAACTCATTCCTCTAGAGTACTCTGAGCATTATATATTTCTCTCTGGAATATGTATTGCCTTTATTTTAACTAAAATGATATGTAAAGCCAGATATTTTTAGTACAAAGACTTTACACTAATTCATTTTTTTTCTTTACTCATTTCTCCTTCTTTCCTGGAAAATATGATCCTTCCTTGAGAACATGGTTTTATTCATGGCATTTATTCCTCTGACTGATGAGGCTGATTGTGCTTTTTTGTGGGTGAGGAGCATTTACCTGAAATTAGCTACTTGTAAAACTCCATGTTAGAGATATTCTTCACCTCAAGTAAACTTCCTGGAGGAAAGAGTGACTAATCTTTGGAAAGATTAAGGGATGGGAGGAGGGAGAGAGATAAAATAGAAGACCAATATCACACTTAGGTTTTTTTCATGAAGCACACCTACAGCACTCAGAAAGGGACCCAGTTTGGGCTGCTCATCACAACAGAAGGAAAGAGCTGATTCAGTGCATCCTGGTGCAAAAAGTAAAACTGATGTCTTGAAAACAATAAACATTTCTACTGCCTCAAAGAGAACTTTACATAAATTCAGAGTTTTAGTAATGCTCCGCACGTAATCAGAGCTGTCTAATCTTGTCAAACATTTGCCCTCTGGGAAACAAGTATTTCCAAGGAGTGCATCTGACAGGCAGCTCCATTTTAGTGACTGGCAGCAGAAACACCTGTAAGAGCAGCACCAGGATCTTCCTTCCAGCAGCAGTGACATTTAAGCTGCTTTTGATTCTCAGGCAGTTTTAGCTTCCAAGCATAAGGCATTTTTCCCCTTCTGTTATGGAAAGTAATCATTTGTACCCCTGTAAGTTTTGTAATACCCAAATCATGTTCACTTTCTATGGGGATTTTTTTCCTTCCGTGAATAACCAATGTGAAGCTATTTTTTCTGTGAGGCATTTTCTTAGCAGTTTCCAAATGTTATCTCACCTGAACAAGCTGTAATTCCAGTCCCCCTTGCCACAAGGATCTTCCATTTACCCTCCAGGAAGTTCCCTCTGCTGAGGAATGGAAAGCCCTGCTGCAAACATGAGAGAAGCCAGAGAAGATGGAGGCATTTTACGGAGCTGGAAGCATCAGGGCTGGAAGAGGTATACACTTTTTGCTTATCCCAGTCTGGGAAGATGCTAAAATACACCATGGAAGTCAGAGGAAAGCAAACTCCCAGTGAACTGTATGAAGTTCAATTCACTGACTGGGTCAGGTAACCTCAATTCTGATCTCCTCCTGCATCCTCCTGGCCTGCCCTCCCTGTTCCAGCATCACTACCAGCCGTCACCCTCTATGTCCAGCTGCCAGCGTAAGGAGCTGCAAAGCTCCCTTCCCTGTGCTTTTTCAGGGCTGGGACTGATTCCTCAGACAGGTCTGCAGCCCTGCAGTTCTCCCAGAACCCATCACTCCTTAGGAGCTGCCAGGAAAATTGTCATTGCTAATGGGCAGGCAGCGGGACCGCCAGGAATAGCGGCATCATTAAGCAGCACTCGCGGCTTGCAGACTCAAAAGGAAGATCTGAGCTCTGTGTATTCTCTGCACTCCATAGGCACAGTTTTCCATTGCTGCTGACGTCCCTTTCCCTCCTACACTCTTCCTGCTTGCTCTGCCAGCTGCTTGCCTTGCCCCAGAGATCCTGTGGACAGGGACCATTCCTGCCTTTGTGCCTGGAGGAGGCTCAGACTGGAGCTCAGCAGCCCAGGCCCACGAACTCACAATGTGGGAGGTAAATAACACACATCGTAACTGTCACCTCTGAATAACACAAAAAAATGTTCGCGCTCCATGCCCACAGGTTATAATTTCTGTGGTAAAGCTGAAAACATGGGACAGATAAAGGAGACATGCACTTATAAAAATTGATGATGTTTTTCTTTAGATCAGCTTGTGACTTTGTAGCCAGCTGTAAAAGAGCCGTGGGGGAAAGGTCAAAGGAGAGCAGAGTTGGGTGAATTGCCATTCCGGTTCCTGTCCTTCCCATGCCTCATAAAATGAAATAATGATACAGTAAAGTGCAGTTGCAGCCTCACTGGGAGATATCATAGCTGTGATAGCCTAATGAGCTTGAAATGACTGAAGAGTGTCAATAGATAAAATCTATTGTGGGAAAATTGCTAATGCTCAGCACAGCAGGGAAACACTTTCTGAAATCCCAGAACGTTCATCAGTGAGAGTTCAGTCTGTAAATTCATGCAGTATAAAGTAATATTCAGTGCTCTAATAAAGCATTAAATAAAATGAGTACTAAACAAAATCAGAATGTAAAGTGTTTCAAAGCAAAATGTACTTTAGAAACTAGAATTTTGTAAGGTTTGGGGGTTTTTTAAGAATTTTTCTTTGTAACATAGGGTATTAGAGTAATTAAGTCCTCAGAAGAGCATCAAGCAACTTCCTCTGATTCAGACTCATGGCCAAGGTTTACACGTTAAAACAAACTACTTCAAATCAACTAAAAACATCCTACATCTCAGTAGCAGTCCTTCTGAATAGGGGTGAAGGAGAAGGTATCATGGCTTGATTTTATTAAAGTTTCTTGTGTTGATTCAATTGCTTTCTCATAAAGAATCTAAGGAACACATGTTCAAGACTCTTGTGGGATGGATGCAAAACTAGGTGCAGACCCTGATCCAGGGGGCATGCAATCCAAAATTTACCATCAAAATGAAGGGCTGGGAATTTACTGTTCTGAAATTACTGAGCTGGTGGGAGGCAGGCAGGACACAGCCAGACAATCTATCAGAAGCCCTCTGTCATTTCTTGTCACCATATAAGGCAGTAACATCGCTGAATGCACAGACCCAAGTTCAGCACACGAGACAGCCTTAAGCTCTGCTTGGCACTGGTATGGTCCCATTTGATGTATCAGACTTGGTATGGGACCCTGTGCCCAGCAAAGGCTTGGGTGACTTGAAAAAAGCCAAGATACCAGTGAGTATGGCAGGAGGCCCAGAAACTCTGTTTGTAAAGACTTAGAACAATGAGTTGAAGAAAGATGGGAATTGTGGTACCAAACACAGTTCAGATACCAATAAGAACCCAAGAGGATTGCCAGGGATTGGCATGCAGGTGATCCAGGGTGGAGGCAAGAGTAAGGATCCAGAAGCTCTGATGATCCCCCAAATCTAAGGAACCACAGAAGCGGAGCACCAGAAAGGGCAGAACATCTGCTTGCTCACAAACCTGTTGGCCAAAAGGCCAGACCAGCCCTTGTCCAGAACTGTGAGCAGGCTGTCCCTGATGAGAGGGACGAGGGCATGAGACAGTGATGCTTTCCAAAGATCAAAGCAGAACCATACCATCCATGGTCTCAGTGCAGAAAAGTCAGTGCCACCCACCTGGGGGCTGGTACTCTGGATTTGCTCTTGATTTTATTGAAGCTAAGAGCACACTACAAAGGCACTAAGAAATTGCTAAAAACCCATTACTGCTCTTTTGGTGTAAGCAAGGAAAAGAATTCAAATTAGAGTCTGAGAACTGTGTCTTTTTAAATATCTCAAATACACACAGCTTTCCTTCATATGAGTGCTTCATTTCAAAGCTGTCTGACAAAAAAGCTGGTCTCCTTGACAACAACATGAAGCCTTTTAGACAGAGTGATCATGCTGTATGGCTCATCACAACTTCCAAGACACTGCTGCTGGACAAAGAGTACTCACTCAAAATAGGCAAACTTCTATGCATCGTTCATGGCCACAATTTCCTTTGCAGCTTTCCCTGGGCAGTGAGGTGGGTTAGAAACCAGGGGAATGTCAGGACAGCGAGTTAAAGATTTTTATTCAGGATCAAATAAAGTGCAGTGGTGCACTGCTGTTTTGTTTTTTTTTTTTTAACCTAAGGTCCTTACCTGTTTTTTGTTCTAACTAGGAGTGAGAAGTCATATAAGTATTCTTTCATATTCATCTTTTACTATCAATGATCTGTGTGATTCAGGATATCGTATGACACTGAGGTTCCAGCTTTTGGCTTTTTTTCAGACAGTTAACTTTTTATTTCTACTTTTTATTCTGATGTAAAGAACAAGCACAAATGTTGGCAAATGGAAATACAGAAAACTACTGAGAGCTCTAATCTGGATCCTTTCATTTGCTATGTGTGTACTACAATAATATTGATATGTAACAGTGGAAGTGGGATAAATTTAATTAACACTTTAACAGTGGAAAAAGAATAAATGAATTAACACTTTTCTCAGTTTTGAGTGGGAAAAGCTCTTGAAAGGAATATCGTCATTTGTGAGTTTAACTGCATTATTCGATTTTATTAACATGACAGGCAGGGTACTCAGAAAACTAACTAGACATTCAACTGTTTCCACATTTTTCAGCTTTTTCTGAAATTCCTTTATATCAGTGTAAAACGGAACACAATAGTAAAAAAAACCCTGTGTTTTGCTGGGTTTGCTCTGAGAAGAAACCAGCTTTATAAGCCACAAGTAATTAGATCTCATTTTTAATGACTTGCTAACTTCAATATAGTAATCAAAATTTTTGCCTAATTCTGAAAACTGCATTTGACATCAGGACTCAAAAGGTTTTGGAAACCAGCAGCCCCAAGCAGCAACAATCCAGATGGTACAGGCAAGCAGAACGTTCAACCTCTGCCTTCAAGGCAGAAGCACATATTTAGAAGGCCACAGAATGGCTGCTCCCATTTGCTCAACCTTGTGCTGCTGCTCAGCTCTTTCTTCTGTCAGCTCTGGTCTCTCAGGGATTAATAGATATGCAGAACAGAAAATTTGGTGTTAAAACAAGTGTGTCATCCATCCTTGTATCAATTCCATCAGGACTGAACATTGCTGGTTAGGGACAGGATCAGGGCAATTCTTTTCCTTCAGTTACTCTCTGATCTGGACATTGTTACTAAAACAGAAATGAAATAGGAGAATGAGCCAATAGAATAATTCAATGCACTGGGAAATACACATAAGTAAAGATGTAAATTAAATGGTTTGTGTAGGAAACAGCACATTTAAGAAAAGAGTATCTGAAATTTGCTCAAGGTTGACATCTGTTATGTTGGCTGGCCATTTTCTTCTCCCAAGCCAAGAAGGTGATGAATGCAAAGAGGATAAGAAAATATTTGCAGGATTTAGCTTCAAAAGAGTTTGTTTTTCATTAAAAAAAAAAAAAAAGCATTCAGAACTCATTCCTCAATTTCTGCCCTGGTGAGCCTGGGACATGCTTTTGACAATAATTAGTCAGATCCAGTAAATGTAATGATTAATCTTTACCTAACCTCATTCCAAACCTGCAGTCAATGCTGGAAAGAACTTGATCCTGACTACACAAATTCCCTCCCGGCTTTCCATGCACAGCACAGCGCGGTGCCTGAAGCAGCCCAGCCAAATAACCTGCCCATATCCGAGGAGATCCATTCAACACAAACTAGCACAACAATTGCATGCCTGTTTTGGTCACTGCTGCTCACTGCCTCCTCGGCACCCCACAGGGGTCTTTGCCCTGCAGCTCTGCTCTCAGCTCCTTTCCTCTGTGGAGCCATGTGAGACACCAAGTGCTTTACAATAAACAAGGATTCTCTAAATGAAGAGGGACTACAGTGATGCTGGAAGCTGTGGTGGCTGGACGCTCATTTACTTCAGAAACCTGTGAAGGTGCATTTAAATGTGGTCCAGAGACAGTAGGAAAAAAAATCTCATAATCCAAACTAAGAGGAGAAATAGCATATTGCAGTGGAGACAATGAAACACTGGCATGTGCATCCAAAACACCCAGCCCTACCCTGCCCCTAATCTGCCTTGTGGGGAATGATTTGTATGTACTCCTTTCTTTGGTCTGAAGAGCAGAGATCCAAGAGCATTTCCATTCTTCCTGCATCCCACTGTTTCTGCTGTCACATCCCTTCTTCTGTCATCACCCTGAAACTGATACCATGCCGTACTCACTGCAACAATCACAACTGTTATTTTACTCTGAGAGCTCTATTCATCATCAAAAGTTAAGAAGTTTCAGAGACAAATGTTCAGCTTGGCAGAGGCAAATAAACCAATATCTCTGTTTTCATGCTTTTATATAAAGCTCCTGTTAATGAGAATGCAGAAGCACTGTTGTGATTTTCTCAACATCATTTCACTCCTTTAGGAGTTGGGGTTTTTTTCTGTCCTCTCTGTTCCCTTGCTTCCCAGAGGAGAGAAAAACAAACACACAGATTCCACATGATCCCTATGGGATGGGGACCCTCAGAACAGAGAGATGGAGGAGTCAATGACAGCAGTTTCCAGACATTGTGGCCCACACACAGATGTCAAGCTGGACAGTTTCCCATAGAGCTCTCTGCACTTACACTATTTAACCTGTGAGAGAAAAAAGCAGTCAAAATGGTCCTGAGGATTATTACCTGTCCTCACCAGTGCTACAGGAATCAGAGTTTGGGAGCCATCACCTGAAGGATAAAACAGAGAACCCGAAGCACTAGTGAACACGTGTCCAAGAACAGCTTCTCCATGTATTGCAAGGGCTTCTGCAAAAACTTCAAGCCACTTATTTTTGTAATCCCAGCACTTACAGACACTTATACCTGACATGTTCAGGCATATGGGATATGGCTATGGGCTGGATAGCCAGCTGAGAAAGTGGGAGGTGAAAGATGGTGGAACCACTGGGTGCACCAGGACATAAACACAAAGACAAAGAGCAACTCTCAGGAAGATCGGGAACTGACTCCTGCAGGGAGAGGATACAGGAATAGATGTGATGATGGAGACAGCTGGGCGCTTCCCTTTGTTTTCCATCTCCATGTGCTGGAATCCTTCCTTTCCACTACATCATTCTGTTCCTCCCAGTGGTTTGAAGTATTATTACTCAGTATTTTCTGGCACCTTTCTCATTTGTCATTTTTTCTGTTGTACACAGCATGGATTTTCTTTGTTTCATCGGCTCTTCTTTTTTGGCCCAGCTTTGTTCCCTTTCTGTTCCTGCATAAATTTATCTGGTGGCTGGCCATTATATAAAATACTGTAGGAACAGGATGTTCCTTTGAAACGTAATTAAGGATAGAATGTGAACAGCTGATATTCTGGCACTTTCACCAGGAAGAAAGGGGGGGGAAAGCTCTTTCATTGAATGGCTATTTAAAATGAAAGTTGTGCTGGACAGAAGCCGGGTGGTGCGGTGACCCCATGTATCCCCCAAAGACTTCATTCTTCACAGGCTAGGACAAGAACCATTCTCAAAGTCACCTTCCCACACAAGTGAGGGCAGAAATCAGTCTGCTTTGGAAAGGTCTTTCAGTGAAAAATGGAATGCACTGGTGGGTCCAACCTGGCTTCTTGTGGGATTCCAACTCATTCTCCCAGCAATCCTGTAGCCCGCAGGGCAGTTGTGGTGTGCATGGGGCAAGCTGGACATGCACAGAAAACTTCCTATGAGCATGACTTTGACAAAGATTTGTGGATGGTGGTGTCATCAACCACCTGCGTGTGAAGTCTCAGGACTAGGCAAAACCAAATATACAATCTTTGGATCTACAGATGGAAGAGAAGGATGAAAAATTGGACCAAGCCCGCAATGAATTATGAGCAGTTTGGAAGACGTTGAGGTACCCTGGGAGTTCCTAGGTTTTTAAACAGAGGTTAAACACTATGTCACAAGATAATCTTACCTACACAGAGAAGAGACACTCAAAATAAGCAGCTATTTTTAGCCTAATTGCTGTCAAATGGAAAATAAATATTTACAAGTTTACTGCAAAGAGAAGATAAGCACTATAACATTTTCCTAGTGTTAATGGTAGCGGCTTCAGGACCAGAATTTTTAAGAAGAAATTAAGTGCCTTTCCAGGTGCTGCTGAATGTTTCAAACAGTGATTCATCTAGGATTGCTCTCCAGCCTGTGCAGAGCAGCACCATAGGAGAGGTGATCACTGCAATCCTTTTAGGTTTATAGCTGACCACAGGTGCCTAATGAAAGTATATTCTCAGGCTGCCTGGCATGGGGTTGCATATGGTGGATGTGTCTTTACACAGTGTGCAAGATGTGTCTGCTTTTCAGTGGGTGGGATCTGAATCAGAAACAATCTGCCTTGGAATTCCTCGGGCTAAGGAACAGTCTGAAAGCCCCCACAGGCATTAACATGTAAAACGGGGGAAATGGCAAAAGGGCCATGGACTGAAACACTGCACAAATACTTCCTCCAATGGAGCAGTGAGATCTGTTCTGAGGCACCACTGGAGCCAGACTGGCATGTGGGATCCTAGCAGGGTGAGGCCACACTGCAATTCACTGCCCCTGCTTTGCACAAGCATCATGTGAGCAACCTGATGAATGGATGGCAAAATGCAATCAGGCTGAGAGATAAGTCAGGTTTTATTCTTTATCAGAGCATTCACACTCTCTGCTGTGTTTCCCCTGACAAGTATTTCATACTGTATGTTAAACAGGGATATTAGGAACCAGAGGTACTCTGGTCTATCTTTAGAGGAAATATATTAGTCACAAGCAATTGTCATCATCCACTCCACTCTTACAAGTTCACCCATTCTGAAAATGTCAGGGTGGGCTAATTTTGTGCTGCATAATGTATTTGACCTATTGCTTTCACTCAGGTGCACTTGAAAGTATTCAGCTGATCCTAAGCAAATCTTGCAATGAGCTCTAAACAGCCAGTGTTATTGATTTATGGTTTTATCGCTCTATATATGATTATAACTGTTGAACACTGTTCAATAGGTCAAGTACCCTCTTTGCTTAATTAATTTTTTGCCATAACTAGTAACCTGAAGGAATAATGGTGGAAAAAATCCAGAAATATTCAGGCTGCAAACTTCATGGAGCTAAGAAGGTTTTTACACTTCCTTTACATCCTGCATTAATCTTCCATCATATCCTGAGACATATTCATTGAGTGTTTTCCTTTGGTTGGAGAATGCACAATACTGGAATGTTACAAAAAATTCTGTTTCTTTGTCACCTACAAATAACTGGATGTTTAATCATAGATACACACACACCAAACACAACACTCCTGGTGCATTCCCTCCATGCAAGCATCCACCTTCAGGTAGCTCTGTTTTGCTTGCCCATGATACCAGTCAGTCATGATGTATCCAGCCACGTGCATGCTTCCCAAAATGCAGCATCAGGCTGCAGTTTCAGTGAGGAAGACCTGAGAGATTTTTGTCCGATAGCTAAGTGCACACCTGGGCTTTCTTTAACTTAATTTTGACAAATATTGTAGCTTTGACCTGAAGCCAATTGACAACAGGTCTGTGCCAGGAGGCCCCTGCACCACAAGCAGTGATCCCATTCCTGAAGCATGGCACCTCTGGCAAGTTTCAGTACGTGTCAAGGTCTGTAACAACTCCAGTGAGTCACCTACTGCACCGTGCAATGTCTCACAGAAACAGCAGTACCCAGCCCCGTGGGCACATCTGAGAGAACGGATTACGCACAGACATCCATTGCAGTGTGTTGGAGGATTTATCAGCATCCTGCTGGGGTCCAGTCACAACAAAGCTGCCCCCATGCTCACACAGACAGGGCTCCGTTGGCAGGAAAAGCTGATCCGTGTTGACCCCCTTGTGCCAAAAAGCAGCCTGCCTCTCAGTGTGGACAGGACAATTTTCACATGGCAACCCCAAAGCAGTCAGGTTAACAGTAAACTTATCCATCTCTGATCTTTTGGGAGTTTTTCAAACACAATTTTTAGACTTTTTGCACTACAAGGCTGGAGTGTTTTAGTGTACATTCAATTGCTCCATCAGTGAAAAGTGAAATGGCATCTTTGGTATATTCTGCAGCAGAACACACTTTGCTTGCTTCCTTTTATTTATTTTAAATTATTGGCTTTTCTATCTCTCAGGCACTATTCAACTTTAACTCTCCTTCCACATTTGCAATCACCCAGCAAATTCCATTGCATTCTTTTCTTATTTATCCTGACTTGATTCTCCTTTGAATTAATGCTTCACAGTTGGCCTTGAGGAGAATACCTTTCTTTTCTCTTTCTTCCAGAAGGGAATGGGAATTGAACAACACAGAAGGAAAGAAAAAGGTGGAGACGTTCCCTTTTGCAGGTAGGAAGGTCACTGTGACATATTGAGATTTGCCTCTTGTTTTATACCCTCCCTGGACAGACAATTCTTGCAAATCCATAAATCTTCACAAGCTGATGTTTCTTCCTGCGCTCTGGCTAGGTTGTTTCAAGCAGGTACCACACCATCCTCATAAAAAAATATATTGGTGACTCTCAGCTGCAGGGATCTGCCTGCCAATGGCAAATCCTACTGCAGTTTCTGCAAGTCCCTCTAACCCAGGCTCTTGCACCGGCTACCAGAGGGCTCTTGCCCTCTGCCTGCCATGGCCTGACCATAGTGCTGCAGCTAGAGCTGTGTTGCTGTCCTCCTCCTGCCCTCCATGGATGTTTTCATTTTCTGATGCACAGGTCTCAATCTCAAATCCCATTGCCCCTTCTATCCTTGTTCCAGGGTTCCTCTCTCTACTCAGATCTCTAAGCATCTTGGTTTTCCCTTGCCCCTTCTATTACTCTCCTAAAACATCCAACCCACCTCATTTTCCATTCTCTCAAGCTGGGAATCTATTTTTTTTCACCTTCACCTGTTCCTGGAACATTTCTTTCCTCCCATAGGGTCATCTCCTTTCTTCTCCCTTGCCCTTCTTCAGCCTGGTTCTGATGGTTGCAGTAGTAAACCCCACGCTGGTCCTTCACCTCTCCGGTCATTCTGCATCTTTTCATCCTACTCAGGGGGCAACTCTGCATATTGAAGGCATGGCCCTGCACAGCCTGATTTCCAATAGATTCTAGACTTTAGTCAGTCAATATTTTTCTGTAAATGCTCAATGCTGCCTCTGAATGGGCCTCTTTATATAACTTAATTCTGGATAATTTCTTCAGAAGGTTTCCCTCAAGCAAGCACTTATAGCTTCAGAGTGTATCATGTTTGGTCCTGGATCATGGCTCAGACAATTTACTTTCAGTGAAGTCACTGGATTTCAGGATATTGCATTTCTCAGCAGGTCATAAGGCTTTTTTTCACCTTCATAATTTTACTGAATTGAACTGAATTTCTGAATTACTGAATTTCTACTGAATTGAATCAACAATTTATATAGTTGATGTGTTATTCCAAAAAAAAAGGCATTAATATAACCTCCTAAGGTAATTATTTTCCAAGAATCTCCTTGCCATGAAAGGAGTTTGCTATAACTCTGACATCTTTCTCTGGTCTGTTACAAAATATACACATTACGAAGATCCTGTAATGAACACAAATCTTATTTTTTAACTTTGTACCAAACACTTCTTTTTTCTGCAGCTCTTGTATTTCTGTATACCTGTGAGTGACTCTGAGCCCTCATCTGCTACTAACTGCAATGGGCATGTTGTGAAAATACATCAGCGTGTGCCTATTAAGGCTGAAAGCAGGAGGTGGCATTCATCCCTGTACTTTCTAACAAGACCAGAACTCTCATCCAAAAACATCATGTCAGGGAAAAATAAGATAGCTTTTCTAGCTGTGTTACTGGTTAAAAGTTTTCAGCTAAAGATGCAGCTGTAAACAGAGAGAGACTTTGAAAAACTCATGACAAAAAACTTTCTGAAAGTCAAAGGAAAAACTGGATGAAATATTACTAATATTTTAAGACTTTGGAGACAGTTGCACTTGCTACAATATGTTTACTTCCAGAAAGAAAAAGATACTACTCTGGCTTAAATAAAGTTGTTTAATATACTGTTTAAAAGAATTGATAATAAGTCAGAGGAAAAATAAAATACCTCAGACTCAGGAAAATATTCAGAGAGAGCACCAGTTTTCCTATGGCAACGAAGTGTGCACAGGAAGTCAGCAGAGTGTGACCAAAATATGTCGGTTTGTCTTTACTTTACTAAATGCAGGGGTAGAACAAGTGGAAAATGATGATTCTTGGGGATGAAATTATATTATGAGAAAGAAAAAAAGAACTCGATTACTTGAGGTTCTTTGGACTGCCAGTTTATTTTACTCTGGTTTTCTCTTGTCCTGAGTGTTATGAGAAAGGGACTTGATGCAGCAAAGTTGGATCCTGTTCAAGCATCATTTGTGGAGAAAAACACAGAGATCAGGAGAAACTCTTTGAGCAAGACCATGAAGAACACGAGTGCCTGGTCATTAGGATGTCCAAGTGCTGTCAAATAGGGAGCAGTGGAAAGTACAGTGAAACCTGAGCCCAAGTCTGGAATTTGGAGATTTTGTTATGAGATTGTGAAGGGAAAACCTCCAGTTTTCTGGGTGCTGATTCGCTGGGAGGCCTTGTTTGATAGAAGGAATGACAAAACATCTTTCCTCAAGACTTTTCTAGGCAGGCAAGCAAAATTTTTGTTGCAGAGATTAAGAACTTCTTGGCCACAGGGGATGCCAAACCTTGTCCACTTTGTATTAAACCTTTGAAAGTCTGACCTCACTTTTCCTGAATGGGCTTTGTTTTACCCTGGAGGTACTGCAGCTTCTGACAGGCTGGAGCACAACCCACAAAATTTTGTCTCCCATTGGTCATGGCTCCAGGAAGATTCAAGGGGATGATTACTGGAAATGGGGCTTCAGGAGGTCACTGGGCCATTATTGTATTTTGTGGGATGCCCCGTGGCAGGAAGGAATGATGAATCTGATTCCATGTTCTCAGAAGGCTAATTTATTATTTTATGATACTATATTATATTAAAGTATACTATACCAAACCACATTAAAGAATACAGAAAGGATACTTACAGAAGGCTAAAAAGATAATAATGAAAGTCATGACTCTCTCTCCAGAGTCTGACACAGCTTGACCCTGATTGGCCAATAAGTCAAAACAATTCATATGAAACCAATGAAACAATCACCAGTTGGATAAACAATCTCCAAACACAGTCCAAGGGAGCAAAGCACAGGAGAAGCAAATCAGATCATTATTGTTTTCCTTTTTCTCTAAGGCTTCTCAGCTTCCCAGGAGCAAAATCCTGGGCAAAGGGATTTTTCCAGAAAATATGACTGTGACAGGCCATGTGCCATTGGAGAAGGATGTCCAGGAGCAACCTCCAGGAGCTGGGACTGCCTGAGCCTTGCTGTTGTTCAGTCACCCTGCCCCACACAGGGTAATCTCCCCACAGAGATTACCACCCTGCAGGTACCACCCTGGCAGTATGCAGGATTGGGATGATGGAGGATTGCAATGCCAGTGAGTCTGGAAATCAGTCATCACTTTGATCCAGACTAATGCAGACAGCACAGTTGCACCAAAGGCTCTCAGCCACTGGCATGGAGGTACTGCTGTGATGTGCTTGTGCAAGAAGCACATGCCATCTTCTGTAGTCCTCTGTTAAAATCTTAAGGACCTATTTGCTGATTACCTTAAAATGCTGTAATCTTTGACCCCCTTTAACAAACAGTAATGCAGAGGGACTGGGTTTCTCTTGGAGTGCCTAGAAACACCAGCTGCTGATGTCCCAGGTGGCAAGGGATGCTCCACCTTTGCACTCTATCACTATTAGCAGCAGAGAAAGGATGGCACTTCACTGGAATGGAAATTCTAAAAAAATCACCAGTATATTAAATGTAGTGAGAGAAAGGACTATAAAGACTGATATATTTTTTTCTATTCTCTTTGGTCTATCCAGAAATATCACAAACCACCAAGTGACAATGGTAACTTGTATCCCATGGCAAGCCCACACCTTCCCACTACTGACAGGAAAAGGCATCAGGGTGGCTAGCACAAACCCAGCAGTGGCAGCAGACAGGGAAGAGATGAGAAAGGCTTCACCTCAGGTTGACTGTAGTTCTTTTGTTTGATATTTTCCCCCATTTTCCCTCAGTGGGCCTCTGATTTGCTCCTCAGTTGGACCTGAGGTGACCTGTCATTTGCAGGCTGCAAAGACAAGAAAATGTACACTGCTTGATCACACTTCTAAATGGACCTTGTCACTTTGCTGAATGGCATGCATTGAAGAGGTCTCACCGTTGTAGCTAATTCCCTGCACAACACAAACAGCTCCAGCCAGCTGGCCAATGCTCATAACTACCTAACATTTATCCCATCTAAATCCCAAAGTGAAAGCAACTTTGCAGTTAGTGGAGATCACTACCAGTTCCTTTCTAGCAGAATAACTCATCTAAGTGCTAATAGAAGCTGTCTTTGATCACCAGCAGAGTCATGGAGATTTAGACTCCAGTTGAAGCAATTATTTCCTTGACCAGCATAGGCAAAAATGAAATGGTGCTAAAGATTGAAAATGCATGGAAGCATATTTTCATTAAAAACCGAATATAAACGTTTAACAATTTTAATTAGAGTGGCATCATTTGCATTGCTCTAGTTAAAGCTTTACTGGTATTTCTGGTATAAGTAGATTTCCATTTATCATAAAATCTCAATATACATTTGCAGGGGTGAGATAAAACTTGACAGGGTGTATTAGCTTGGTTTTAAAAAGTTTTTTTAATGATAATTTAATACATATTCAGTGTAAATAGAAATTTAAACCCAGCTTTGTGAGGAATTAAATGTCCCTCCTCTAGAGCTGTGTTGTATTAGAGAATCTTTTTAGCAATAACCAAAGGAGTTTCCTGCCCTGAAAAATATTTTCTGAGTTTTCAGGGTTTTCCCTACTTTCTAAATTATGATGAGGTCAAGATTGTGCCAAAGTTATTGACAATAACAAATACCAGCAGAAAAATTAGCATTGCCTTAAATTAGCTGGAAATGCCAGCATCTGATTCTCTCTTTGGATGGTGGCAAAGAATGTTTTTCTGATTCTCTGCATCCATAGTCCATGGCTCACTACAGTATTTGGGGCTCAGTCCTCAGAACTTCTCGCAGTGCTGTGTCCCTTGGTGACTTCCACACCAATCCTCCCAGGGTCTCTTCTCTAGATTTGCACATGAATTTTGCCTGTGAACTGAGACCTTTTCCTGGCCTGTGGGCATTTGCTACCAGCTGTGGTCCAGCTACAGCAGCTGTAATCCAGTCTCTTCACCAAGGAGCTCTCATCTTCATCACAGTCCCCTGCACGCTCCTGGAGGTGTTCACATACACTTTTTGGAGAAACACCTCTCTCCAAGTGACTTTCCATATGGATTAAAAACTTCCTATGGCACTGTCATTCTGCTCCTTTTTGACCACTCACACATGCTGCCTAGGCATCTCTTTTGCTTTCTACAAGCACTTACAAGAGGCTGTAACTATTTCTGAGCACTGTTATGCCAGATCCTTTGGCAGTGTCCCCAGCTTCAATGTGCAATGAGCAGGGGCTGTGCAGGTTCACCTATGAACTAAAGGCCACATTTTTGTGTAAGCATGGTGATGGGCAACCCCCTTTCTGGTGCACAAAGGTAGTGGCTGCACAGGTGCTGTCAGCTCTAGGTGGAGAGTAGAAACTGGTCTCCATGGAGTAAAACTACATGTGCCATGCCTTCACTGAGCTTTGTGCAGAAAGGTAGGAAGAGAGCTTGCAGAGCAACTGTCCCGGGGTAGAAATGTTTCTGAGATGAGGAAGGTGACATTCAAGGAGAAGCAGCAGAGAATGATTGATGGAAGGGCAGGCTGGACAAAAAAAAAATCTCTTCTTCCTTTCACCCATCTTGGCAACCTGTCTTCTGAGTTTGCATTTAAAGAACAGCTTGTTTGAGATTTTTCTATATATTTATTAGGAAAAGAAAAAAAACTTTGGAATGATGGCAAAAGCTCTCCTTTCATCAGACAAACTAGAGTGGATGAAAATATTTTGCTCAGCTCTCCCAGTTTCTTTTCTTTGCAGGTAGCAGTGGAATAACTCCCACAGACTCAAAAGGGATGCCTATGCTCAACTGAAGATCTGAACCAGTTCTGGAGATTCCACTTAGATTTTATCCAGGTCCTCCCCTTTTTCTTGTAGATGAGACAAAAGGTGATTAAGTACAGGTTCTGTGTGCACAGGACCCCAGAGGCAAACAAAATTTGACTGCTTAGCTGTGTGCATCCCTTTCAGGCAGAGGGAACAGAGTTGAAAGCTGATTCTGAACTCTGTGAGTTATTTATCTCACTCCAGAGATACAGCTGTGACACTACCAATGCAAAGCAGCTTTCTCTTATCCATGCTGACTGTCATAGAGACAAGCCCCACTTATTATCCACATCCACACTATGGCTACATATTCCAGCACTAGGTGCTGGGAGATTTTTGTGGTATATTTTTCATTTCCTCAGCAGCACTGCACATGTGATCCTAGGAAGTGTCCAACAGATTATTTTGGGACAACTGCCCTTCTACCACCAACTTCAGGTACTTAAGATATTTTGCCTGACCAGATCCCCAGATTTGTCAGCCCTGGACACCAGTGTGTTCTTGTGGTGGCAGCTGAGTCAGCAGAATTTTGGGGGGCTACCATTTGCTGAGAATGTTACTCAGAATGCAGGGGAGAGCCAGGCAAGGCAGGCTTGGGTGCTGCTCAGAATTTGTGATGTTTCCCTTCCTTTCTGCCTCCTGAGGACTGACTCAGCATATCAGAGGGACCAAGGTTCTCCCAAAATAACGTCTTCACCCATTGCTCAGGCCCCCAGAAGTGCTGTACCTGTTCATGAGGGAGTAACAGCTAAGTAGCTCCTCTCTTTGTTGAAAAGTTCCCTCCTATGTTGCCACGGATATGATGACCTCTTTGTAAACTTGTTTTTTTTTCCCTTTTAGTGTAAGATCTCTACTATGATCCCTACATTTTGATCCATACTAAATAAAATTTTAAATTAATTACCATTCAGCATGTATCTTGTGATCACCAAACTGTTCTGCAGTTTAGTTTCTTCTGCCAGTCATCAACCAAATCATCACATTAAAAGCAAGGGGCAGGAAAAGCTGATTTGACTGAGTGGGTTTTTCACTTGTTTCCTGTTTCCTTGAGAGAAGTTTTGGGCCACAACAACAAAACTGAAATGTATGTGGTGAAAATAGCTTAGAACCCTGTTCCCACATGCAAGTGAAAGAGATTCAGAACTTCTTCAGTAATGCTGGAGAAAACTATCCATGTCAACTCTCCAACTTATTTATTCATTAGCTGTGCTTATTTACACAATGTATGGAAGGAACAAATGCTGAAAATAATAAAAAATACATTCAGGAAGAAAATGAAGATACCCTCCAGGTATCTAAGAAGAAGTCATTGTGTGAGGGGATTATTTCTACTTTTTTGATGACTGTGATAGATGTGTACAGACCTCCTTTAGAATTTTTTCCTTTAGAAAATATCACCTAAGAGCACTCTTCTCCCTCTGTTATTTGTTCTTGAGAGTCGCTTTTCTCTGACAACAGCTCCATTTTAGGCAAGCCATGTGAAACATCTGTGGGTGGATCTGAAGATTGAGCACATCTGCATTAAGTGCCAGAGTGGCCAAAGAAAACAGTAGAGACACACTCACTTCTTCCTGTGTTGTGCTGCAGTCCCTGAAATGTTCTGCTTTGATCTCACCCAAGGACTTACTCCATTTCAGGCTTTGCCTTTAAGATGCACCACACCACAGTGGCAAACACCTTTACCCACAATGCAAGGAGTAATTTGTTCACCATTTTTCTAGAAAGAAGGATAAAGCTGGACTCCCTATTGTTCCTATCTGGTTGAGCAGGGAGAGAAGATAAACTTGGGTTTACAATATCTTTGTCAGCAACAGAGAATATGAGGAGAGACATATTTTGTTTTAGAAATAGCTTGTGGGTTTGTTCTCCACATGTTGCCATCCATTCCCCCAGGGCTTTGACACCATGAGCAGCACCCCAGCGTGGCAGTCTTGTTGCTCTCCATGCAGGGGATGGCACCCAGAGGACATGGTGAGGGTCATTTGGCTCCACACAAACACCCAGGACATGGGAAGTCTGAGCTGAGCAGTCAGATTACTTAAATTGTTGTTTCTATAACAAAAAGCAGAAGTGTGTGCTTCTGCAACAGGGGAGAGGGAGGGGGGCTGCTGTTAAAATACTGCTGTAACTTAAAAGAAAGTAAATGGTTACAGTGCTTTGTGCACTGCTATTTGCAGCATCATTAAACCTCCCCTGAAGCCTTGCTATTGGAAACTAGATTTAGCCGGGGCCCATTATGAGCCCAGACAACTGTACAAAATTGCCTGCTTTTTTCATATAATGATGCCTAAAATATTTAGACCTGGGTGCCTCAAATCAGGCATCTCCCTATTTACATTCCTAAATTACAGTCCATTTGTTATTCATGACTTGCTTACCTGTAACAAATAGATTGGGTTGTTCATACAACCCATCTTGTCCTTCCTCAGAGGAATTTATTGTCATTAAATATTCCTAATTTCCTTGCAGAGCACTGTACTTTCTGGAGTGTAATCCATTCCAGAGGTTTTGACATTTCTACTTGACTGTCTCAGGTGGAAATTAAATATGAGAAAGGCACTAGCAAAACCTGGGTTTTAAAAAGTTCTCCTAAATATTTATCCAAATTTAATCAATTGCTTTTCACATTTCTATCAAAATTCAGTATTGGAATCAGTATGTGGTGTTAGCAGGTGCTCAAGTTATGAGTTTGCTGAGGGATTACCTGGCTGCATCCAAAGAGCACAGTAAACTAAAATGCAAAACATGTAAAAGTATTGAAAATATATTGAAAGCATTTAGAATGTATTTCAGAGATGAGGTGTCAGGATTTTTCTGGCTGATTTTTCTCTGTTACAGTCAGACACTACTGAAAATGGACCTGTAGCAAAATTTGATTGGCTTAAACCACTTTGATGGTAACTCAATTTTTGTTGTTCACCAAATAATGACGAGGCTTTGAGGTAGAAACACATGTTTTTTGGAAGAGAGGAAATATTCTATCTTCCATGGTTTCTGATGTTTCCCAGTGCCCTGTGTGTCCCAGAGAACTCAGGTGAGCCAAGCTGGTGGCTAAACAATGTACAGCTGGGGAATGCATCCTTGGCCCCCAGGGAAAAGAAGTGATGGAGGCTTTGCAGTCAGGGGTAGCTCTACAGTGCTGCTTCTGGGATCTGCAAATTCCTTCCTTCTGTTTGGATACAATTCTTCCTATGTCTCAGGAAGAGACTTAGGAAGAATTCCTCCCTGACCTGTGATGTCTGATATTGGGACACAGATATGCTGATCAAAAGGCCATCCCAAGCTCCTATTGCTAGGGGCTTCCCAGCTCTCTGCCAGGTACAACTCTCCCTCTCTGGGGGATGTCTGCATGAGTTCTGTTTTGCAGGGCTGTGGAAGCCTTCCATCTCCTCCCAGATGGACAGCCCTGCCCAAATTTCCTCCTCCCCATCAGTGCCTGTATTGCAACATCCATACCCAGATCCAGTGTTTCTGATAGAGCTGACATGGGCAAGCTCGGCTTTATGCACACTTACTGATGGTGTGGCTGAGGTGTTGCAGGGCTTACAAGGCTGTGCTCCCAAAAAGTCCCCAGAATCTCCCTTTCACTTACCTGTGAATTTCAACAACTTCACAGATATCTCTCATCTCAACCACCTGCAAAACCCAGCCATCCCTTGGGGTATCATCTGTGACTTGTGTGAGGTACCTGTGCTGGCACCTGCCACATTCAGCACGTTCTCTGCTGTGCCCAGCAGTGTCCCCAGTGCTGTCCACTCAGCTGGGACTGAGCTGGAACCCCATGGCTCCCTGCAGCACTGCAGGGAGAGGGGCAGAGCTCTTCCTCCTTCCAGTTGGGGCAGGGCAGCAAAGCTTAGGGTGGGAAGGAAAAAAGATCATATAAATCCAGAAAAACTCTGTTGTTCCATGAAATGAATGACACATTCCCTTCACTTGCAGCAGCTGACAGCAGCAGTTTGCACAGCAGGAGCAACTCCAGGCTGCAGCACACAACCAAACACACAGGGCCAGTCGTTTCTCTTCTGGGTCAAGTACATGCTACTGTTCATACAGGAGGCTTGTTCTCCCTTCTTTGCAGCTACACACCACTGAAACAGAAAGTATGGGCTTATAAATATTGTGTCATTGAATGTTACCCTGTGTACTGTATGCTGTCAGTGCCCTTTTCTCCCAGCCACACATCTTTCAGCCCTTGCTGCTGTGATTCCACATTAATACCTCTGTCTGCTGCTGGAATGTGCACTCACCTCAGCAGCTCCTTCCAACAACAGCACTATTAAAAATAATGAAATGTCAGGTTGTGCTACTGTGCCTCTAGATCCATTATGGAAATGTGCTGCAGGACGATAGCAGCCTGAGTCAGTCTTCCACTTGGCTTTCAGAGAAAGATATCTGTGGTTTTAAACAGCACCTGGGCTCCTGTCCATGGCTCACCTTTGCCTGAGCAGTGCTTCTCCCAAAAGATGTACAGGCCAACACTTTAGTGGAAGGTGCCAAACAAATCTTGCTTTTCTTACAGTCCTTCTGTTGGTAGACAGAATCCCTGCTATTTTTATCCACCAGAAGTGTGTGAATTAAAATGAAATGAGAGGAGGTTGTAGGATCTAGAAGGAGCAGACTGGCACAAGATTTCAGGAGATTGGGATAAACAGAACTAATAATGTAGGAAATAAAAATGTATTGGACACTGTATAGTCAGTTTTAACTACTGTTCACTGTACTGCCAGACAGATCAATAATATTCTGTCATTACTGATTTCCACTGCAGATAGATGGAGTGTTGGGGAAAGAGCAACTAAATTACGGGGAAGGAGCAACTAAATTATGTAGAAGATGCAAGGAGCATGAAGAGTCAGGTAACTGGAATTTCCATGCAACATATGTGCTTGAATTCTCTTAAAACAGGCTAGCCTGATTGCACAGACAAGTTCATTTCCATCTATATTAATCCTCTCACTGGGAATTCTCCACCTGCTTCCTCTAAATAATCACAGGCTAAATGAGATGAGCCTAAAGGAATGCAGACTAGGCAAAGGAAACACTGTTTGGCAGTGATGGGGTGTGAAATATCTCTGGAATTGCATGCAGAAAGATTCTACCTATCCCATTTGATTTGAGCCTGTGCTGATGTTACACAGAAAACAAACCTGGCTCTCCCTCTGTGATCCCACAGCATCTCTTGTGACAAGGATGCCTGGGCTGAGTCACCTACCTGCGTGTTGTGTCAAATACAAGTGCACACACACACAGAGGTGGACAATAGGACCTAGGAATGGCATATAAAAGATACAAATGGCATAGACAGTAGCACACAAAGCTGTTTCTGAGTAATCTGGGATTCCAGAGGGAACCATCTTCAGATGTTCTTGTACCTCCAGGACCATGACCCCCTTACTGAATAGGGCTGACTCGTTGCCCATTCACTCTTTCTGTGTGTGTAGAAGCAAAGCATCAGAGCAGCCTTGCCCTGCATACACATTCTCTGTATTCCCCAGCCACAGCCATGAGTGAAACAGACTGATCACAAGAGGGCCATGAGAAGGAAGCAAAGCTGTCAACTTGTCAGGGATTTTGACTGAGCAACAACCCTCAGCAACTGGGATGCACCTGGTAGTCCATGCAGACAATCAGGCAACCACCAGCAACAAACACAGAGCAAAGCAAATGTTCCAGGTGTGCTTGAGAAACACATGATCCATAAAAAGCCCCACTCCTAACAGTGACGTGGCTAAGCTGGGCTCTGCCATGTCAGAAAGTTTGTAGAGAAGAGTCAGCTCAGCTAAGGCAGGCAGTGCTGTCATAAAGAACAGCAGAATCACAGCAGGTAAGTAACTTCTTGCATTATCTGATGGTGGTGTGAATACTTTTTTGACCAACCCCAGCTGGAAGCATGGGAAGGATTTAACTGCTTGATTACTTGCAGCTGCTGTTCTAAAATATTAGAACATACATGTTCTCAAAAACTCTGTATACCTCCTTGACCCATAAATTTTTCTGCACTGTTAGATCCTAATTTATCTTCAATTTTTGGTGATAAACCCCTGAAATTTAGTGACTCTCTAACTGGGCATTACCACCTTTGTTGTGTTTTAGGTAATGTGGAACACTACATAAACGTTTATTACAGAAAAGGCAGGAATAGAACATACAATGTCTGTATAAAAATGGTTTCTGCACGACTTGTTCCAAGCGTGTGATCCACGACCCCTCAAACTAACCAAGTTTTCTTATCAATTTCAGCAGGCTTTGGGAGCAACTAAAACTCTTGCCATAAAAGCACCTGAAACCATCTTCAATTAATTCAACACAGGCAACTGTATCAAATGTCAGATGGAAACAGAATTATAGCCATAGAGTGTCACTTTCATTTCATCTTTTAAACACATAATGAGATACATCCCTATCAAAGGATCATATTATCCCTTCCTCTATGTATCACCCCTCAATATCACCAGTTAATCCTTTGATATCAGCAATGGCAGTGTTTTCAAACAGCATCCCAAATCAATGGTCCATCCCCATGACAGTCAGGCTAAGAACAACACAACATCCCCAGCTAACAGCAGTAGCACAAAAACACACTGTCATAAAATTTACAGTCATCACAGGCACGCCCCCAGGAAGCAGGACAGATATAATTAAAGAACTGCTGTGGGATATGATAGCAAAAATAAGTCTAAGTTTGGGGAAGATCTTTAGGAAAAGAGCAACACAATGACTTTACTCATAAGGATTTTATCAACAGTAGCTATTGCCTAGAGACAACTTCAGACATGAGCTGCTTTGAGTGCTGAGTGTGAAACTGATTTTGCTTTTCACCGCTTCAGCCACATTTTTTCTTTTCTGTGTAATTTCTTTGTGTTCATATTTCGAATCATAACAGAACACTATTATTTGCTTGATGTCTCTGCAAATGTTTGTTATTAAGCTGAGAAGATACAGACTTCCAAGGTCTTAAGATAGTGTTTCAGTTATTTCTCATCTAGGAATATGAAAATGATTTATGTGCATTTCTTTGTGGTTTGTCAGAATAACACTAAATTACAAAAACTAAAAGCAGGGGAAATCATTCAGTAACTGTACAATAAGGGACTGAATGGCATACTTCAGTTTTTAGCAGAGAAATTCTGAGTGTGCTCAGATATACTGACTGCTGTACTGGACTCTCCCCATACATACAAAATCACTAAGTAACTGGTAAGAAATTTGAATGAATTCTTAAACAAACTTAGAGTTTAAATATTGACTGGATAGTCATAAGCAAAGGGTTTGTAGGAGACATCCTGTTCTTTTCACTTTATTGTGAGTAAAAAAAAAGATCTTATAATTAATTTTAGGTGGCGTCTAAATAAGAAGTACTTAGTTCTCTGTCAAGAATAGGCTGTGTTTTGTGTTTAATCACAGTTTAATCAACCTTGAAATCTTTTATCCAGTCCAGACAGGAGCCCACAACAGCTCCTGTGCCAATAGTGAGTATACTGTTGAAAATCAAACCTAGGGGTACATTTTATGGAATTTTGAAGCCCATTAACACAAATTACCTTTTTTTTTAACATCTTCTTCCAAATATATATGCCAGGAAAATTTATATAATGGTTCACCAACTTCCCATCTCTTCTAGGAAACCCTGTAAAACAGCTAGCAGAAGTGAAGGCAATTTCTTCAGTCAACACACAGCATCTTCCCACAGCATCTTTGGGTGATCTGAGCCCTCTGCCCTGTGAAAGAAGAGGGGTCCTCAGGCAGTGCACAGTGCCTGGCAAAAAGGCACTGCAGCACCATTGCCCCAGGGAAGCTGGGCTGGGGCAGGGTGTGACAGACACCTTGCAGAAACCACGTCTCAGAAGGTGAGATTCAGGGGAGTTGAAGCTTGTATGCTATAGAGCACGATGCCAACCAGACAGGCTCTAATCAAGTCAAAAGCCTGTGACAAACATCAGCCTTGGTGGAGCATTGGTTGGGATATATCGCTCTAAGGCTCCCTAAAGCAGAGCTGTGAGCAGTAAATGAGCTGCCGAGGTTGAGGAGGTGCTACAAGACAGCATCCTGCCAAATATGCCTGCAAAATAACCAAGGAGGAGTGATGGAGTAAGGGGGACATTTGCTGAACTCTTATCAGTGCCACTGAGAGAGATGGGATGGCGAGAGCACACCCTGAGTAAGGCACGCCCACAAGACAATACATGATCACTCTGAGCACTGTACAAATAAACAAGTCACAAACAGACTTGGCCCCAGCACAGTAGAGCCAGAACTGGCTGTGCCCATAGCATGCCACAGACATTAACAGTTTGCCTGCTGGATGTGAGTGGGCTGGCGCTCTGTCCTCTGAGCTGTGCTCCCAGACTGGCCTTTGCTGCTGAGCTGACACTGCAGTTGCTCTGCTTGGAGCAAGAAGACATCACTGACAGCACCAAGCAGCACATCACAGCTCCAGGGTGTCTGAGGCTGCAGTACTGACATGTAGATGAGAAAGGACCAGAGAACAACAGCAAACTAATGACCAATTGACTCCTTCTTGCTGAGGAGTATGATTTTTGCCAAGTTCTGAATTTCAGTAGATTTATTAGGACAGCATTTTTTAAAAGGGCAGCTCTGCTTTTCCCTGCAGAAATAGCATCTGTTTATACCTCAGGGTCCTACTAACGGCCAGGGACCACCCATGAATAACATAAGCCTGAGAATATTTCTGAGAAGCTCAAACATAAAATTACACATTATTTACACTAGTATTTTTGGTATCATCGGTCAACTGTTAACTGCAGAAGTTAATCCAAATAAATGAGGACGCTGTTTTGTTAATTTGCTTATGAGAAGTAATTGCAGTGCAGTGGATTACTGGGTACTGACAGCACAACAGATCATCTTTTCAGAGGGAATTATCTCCTTAGGAAGGTAACAGGGTGTCATGCAGAGCTCAGAAAGAAGCAGTTTTGAGAAGAGGACTAAAAAGGACTATGGTGAATCTGGTGAGTCTCTCTTAGAGCATCTCATTGTAGCCTGCACAAGGTGCTTCAGAGAGAGCTGCAAGAGCCCTTAAAATGGGTTTTGAATGACTCTAGTGCTGAACAAGAACCTCTTTTGGAGTGGTTCTGTAGACACCTATTTTTGAGCAGCCAGCCACCAGGTAAAGATGGGCAAGTGGGTGGGAGCAGCCACCTGCCAGTACAAAACAGTACCTCTGGAACCTGCTTGGACAGCATTTCTCTATTCCCTCTGAGAATCCTGCTGCCCTGGCATTAAGCTGACTGATCAGCGCTGCTTTTGTTTGCTAGAAAACTGCAGAACAGCTCAGATTTGCCCCCAGCTAGGATTTTATAGGATATGCAGGAAAGTCTCAAGAGGTTCTCAATCTCCACTAGGTCATGGCTACCAGAATTACTCAAAAGAAGTGAGATTCATTCCACTTCACTGTACATATCTAAACGTTAATCATCTTTAGCTAACCAAGTCACCCTGGGCTCCCTTCTGACTCGGTGGAGAGAAATGGGCCCTTCCAAAAGGCAGCTCATTTCATCTTCCCATAGAGGATGCCTAAGATGGATGAGATGAGTTGCCTTCTGGAGGTGTCTATTTCTCTCCATTAGCTGTACAGAGAGCCTGAGGTGGTGTGCTTGCACTCTGATGATTAACTCACAATGTCAGAAGCTAAAGGCAGATGAATCCCACATGCAGTGCATCAGCATTTGAGCAGCCAGCCCTGCAGACAGAAGGCATGGGGTCACAGAGCACATTGTTGATAGCCACTCTGGTGGCTCCTTCTAGCACTGCAGAGACGTACCTGGTGACATGTCCAACAACCAGCTAGCAAAGAAATAGCAACCAAAATGCAAAGAATGGATCAGGAAAAGAGAAGGGCAATACATTAAAAAAAGACAAAAAGAAATGTGTGCAGATAGCAACCAGCCCATAATTCCCTGCTGGGTGTTTGCTGCCCAAAACATCCTTTCTCAGCATGACCAGTTATATCTGAATGACCCAGAACTGAAGTAAGGCCATCTTGTGGTTAGCCCACAAGATGGTCCACACTACTTTTCCCTGTGCATCCACAGTCCTGCTGTGATGGAAGTTTGGTGGACTGAACAGATGCATGCGCACATACCTGAAAGCCTAAGAAGTCTTGTCTGAAAGGCACGTTCCTTTTCATGGCAAGACATTTGTGATATCTGAAAGGAACCAACTCAGCAGGCTCTACATCATCTACCTACAAATATGGCCAGCAAATCACTGATCAGGTTGGAGGAGTATTGCTGGGATGCAGTAAAGGATGATCCAGTTATAGTGATTTGCCCCTACCATGCAAGCTGAGTACTCATTCCCAGTATCACTTTATAGAAATTAAAGAGTCCTCTTATCCCCACTCAGAGCTGGGCAGATAAGACACAAAACTCTCTTGAGTACCAGCCTGGTGCCATAATTACTGACTAATGCTGCCTCTGTAGCCTGTCACAAGAACAGTTTCTGGCAGTCATTTCAGCTCTTTTCACAGTCACACAAAATTAATTTAATTAGTTTTTAAAATCTAAAGAATAATGGGATTTAATTGACTTAATGTGAAACTTTCTGGGCTGTCACTCCACCCAGCTTCCGATCAACTTGAAATCATTCAGCTGTGAGTGACTGATATTTGTGTCTTTCATTGAGAACACTTTGTTTCAGTTAAACTCCTTCCTTCCATGCTTAATTTTTGCATAATATTGCTTTTGTTTTTCAGTCTCTGTTTTCGCTGTCTGGTACTCTGGATAAAGGGCTCTCCATGTGGGATTGATACAGCCAGCTCCTGCTCCTGGAAGTTTGTTTTACCTGTAGCTGCAGTATTTTAGGGAACTCTGCATTTTAGAGGTAGAGTTGCTGCCTGTGACACATGCCAGAATGGAGTCAGACAGCAAGTTATTTCACACAACCATGCACATATCTAAATACATACTAATCATGAAGATGGCCCTGCTAAAAATTATGGCCCTGTTATGGCTGATATGCAAACACATATCAGCCTTATCATCCTCTAACACCCAAACAGAAGAGATATCAATAACTCTATGGAAAGTCCAAGACAGAAATTTTATTCAGCACTGATGATCATAAAAAAAAATCTCATTCCTTTGTTGTTCAAAATTTGAGAAGCATATTAACACATCATTAATGAGATCCAGAGATTGGTCTTTATCTGTGCCATCTTCCACTGTCATTTTAGATCATGGAGCTCTCCAGTCTTGAATGCACTTCACCAGAAAGCACCAGGATGGATCTCTAATTTTTCTGTCCCTTTGGTAAAGTGCAAGAGACAGGAACAGAGTGTTAGTGAACAGATTTTTAAACCAACCCTCCACATTAAACACAAGTTTCTAGAGCTGTGCATAATAAGACCATATCTGATTACTGACAACCTCATTAGAATAAAACAGAGGTTCTTTTACTTCCATTCTTCACTTCTTGTTTTTCAAGCTTCCCATGAATCCTTCCTTCCTTAGAAAAGCAGAAGCCTTTTAAGACTCTCCTGTGGGATTTTTATCCAAATTATTTGGTATGTGGGGAACCTTCCATCCTACCTATTTTGGTGGAAGATATAGCATCGAAGTTGCATTTGACAAAGTTAACATTACTAGTAGAAATTCTGTCATTCTCACAGGGAATAACTACTTGATTTTTAGTCATTGATGGACTCTAAACTCTCTGTATGGTACTTCCATAGGGTATCTATCGCTCTGTGCAGTGTATACTTTGCAAAACTGAGCGACTCCAATCCCGTGTGTTCGGACAGCATGGACGCAACGTTACAGTCCCAGAAAACGCTCGCAAGCCCACATGGTTCTCACTCCAGCCCCGCCTGCTCCAGGAGCGCATCTCCGGTATCGGTCGGCACCGGGTGATCAGGGACGGACTGCGAAGAGCGGGCAAGCCCCGAGCAGGCTCTCCCGGTTCCCAGACAGTCCCCGCATCAGGTACCAGCCCTCGGAAGCGCGCTGCCGCCGACGCACCTCTCTCCGTGAGACTGCCCGCACCGGGGCAGGCTGAGCTCCAGCCGGGAGCGGGCTGATCCAGCGCCGCAGCTGGGCTCCAGCCAGGGCGGCAGCTGCAGCAGCCCCCCGCCCCGACAGGGCAGCGAAAGCCACAGAGGCAGCGGCAGCGCCCCCGGCACGGGCCAGGCAGAGGCCACGGCCGTGCCTGAGCAGCGGCAGCAGCCGCGCCGGGCAGGAGCAGCGCCCGTGGCTTGGCCAGAGCGGCGGCGGCAGCCGGGCCGGGGCAGGGTCCACCCGCTCCACACGCCTCGGTGCCCGGAGCCGCGGTGCCCTGCGGTGCCCGGCGGGCTGGGGGGCGGGCGGAGGTGCTCCTCGGCGGGCGCGGCGGAGAGGGGGCGGAGCCGTGTTGCCGCCGCCGCGGAGCAGAACGGAGCTGCTGCATCCTCATCCTCATCCTCCCTCGGCTCGACCCCGCCGGCTCCCCCCGCCCAGGTGGGCGGGAAGGCAGCGGGCGCTGCCCGCGGTGGCGGCGCGCCCCGAAGTGGCTCCGCGCAGCGTTTCCCCACCCCGCCCGCTGCCGCCCAGCGATAAATCCCAGTGCCGGGGGCAGCGCGGCACTTGGCGGCTGCCGCGCTGCGGGGAGGCGGCGGAGCTCGGCCCCCTCCCCGCGGCCGAGACCCCCAATAGGAGCAACAGGAGCAGCAGCTGCCGGAGCTCAGGTGAGCGCAGGGGGCGGCGGGAGGAGGAACGGGACATTGCGGGGGTCGTAGGGAGCGGCGGGAGTGTGCGGGGCGCTTCGTCTGACATTCCTTGCTCTTGCCTCGAGGGGACTGGCTGCGAGGGGGAACCCCGCCGGCACAGCGGCGTGCTGGCAGCAAGATGCTGCTTATGGTTTCTCTATGAACCGTGAAGTTTTCCTCTGTGAGCCTTGAGGCGGGGTCCCGGAGGGTTCCCTGAGGTTTGCGGGGCTCCGCCGAGGGCTGTGGTACCGCGGGAAGCTCGGAGAGGGGGTGAGCGGCGGCCGTACCCCACCCAGCGAGCCTTCCCCGCGGCGCCCGGTGAGCAGCGTGCTCTCCGGGCTTGTCCGGCCATCCCCCGTCTCTATTCGTGGTGCTGTGAGGTCCTCTCTAAAGCGCCCCTCAGTAGGTAAAAAGGTCAGTGCTCTCCCCTCGCTTTTGCACGCCAGAGCGGGGGCTGAATGGTGAAATGATGCACAGGATGTGAAAATAGTTATTCTCAGTACTGTACGAGGTAGACTGTATTTCTTACTTCGGGAATGGACCTCCGGGGGCATGAAATGCAGGTGTTGAGCTGTTCATCTACCTGATAGTCCTTGTGACTCCAAACGAGCAGCAGGTGGAATCGGGACCTTCATTTGGCTACAGGCTGTACGGTCCTTCAATGCCTAGGCAGATGGTGAGCAGAGAAGAGGGTTAGTTCATTTTATTGTTTGTAAGCAACCTTACACGTAAAGTTTGGGTTCACAGCGACTAAATAGCATGCTATTGACAGCATAAGGCATTTAATCTGTGTTTAGTTATTTCCTGGTGGCTGGGAATCTTACAGGAAAAATTCTGAAATGTTCAGTTTCAAAGGATTGGAATTGCCATGAGATCATACATTCAAAAAAATGGGGCTCTAAATTAAAAAAAAAAAGAAAAAGGAAAAACCCACCAGATCTGTACCTCTAATGATGCACTAATTTCTTATAGAGAGACATGTAAAAATAGCACTAACTCAGCAAAGCGCTTGTTAAATTCAAGTGAGGGCTTACATACTATGAGCTTCAGGGGGATTACTCAGAAGCTAAAGGCAAGGCTGAAGGCAAATGTGCTTCTGTGATTCCCCAAACCAGGGCTTAAGTACTGTTCATTGAAGTATTCAGTTGCATGAATCACACTCATTCAAAAGTTCAAGGCAGACCAAATCAGGGAAAACATGGACTGAACAGTATTGACAGCCTCTCTGCACAAGAACTGGGTAATCACCAGCCCTGTGGATTTTTCCCGGGGTTTTTTTAGGAAGTCTCTAAGTATAGAGTGAGCAGCTCTTGACTGTCTTGAAATGTGGATTACAATCTCCTAGGAGCCGATATCCCTCCATGATCACGGACTGGCTTCAGCCTACCTTTGCATTTCAGTCATGTCTCAAACTTTGGGACTTGGGAGGGCACCTTTTATGGCATCTGCCAAATTTAAAAAAAAACAAGCACACAGAAAAGCTCTTATTTGTTAAAACAACGATCTCAAATTCATTTATAAGCACCAAAACCATAGATTGTCAGGCATCAGATACATAGATAATTTTCAGGAACCAGAGCACTTGCCAGCATGAAAAAAGGATAACATTACATAATTAAGATATCCAAGGAGTAGCATTTATTTATAAATATCTTCATTCTTCTGCAAGGTACTCTTGGATTCCTATGAAATTAGAAAAAACTGTACTTAACTATTCCCTGTTTTTCTCCTGTTGGCGAAGTCCTGTGCATGCTGAAATAATCTGTATCCTTGGATATCTTCCCATTCTTTTCAGGATGCAGATAAACATGCCTGTCTTTAGAACTTTAATAAATTTGAGATGTATATTTGCTTGTATTGTTATTTAACAACTTCAGGAGTGTACACACAGAGGCAGTGTTGGGTTTGCTGTTCTGAGCTACAGCCTGTTGCTATTGATAATGTGCCTTTGTTGATGTTGGAGGCAGTTCTGGGGTTTTTCTTTTTCTTTTCTCTGTAAAACCCACTAGCTTCACCAAGTGGCCACCTAAAGACAGTGGATGTCTGCTTTAAAATTCATGTTTCCCTGATCCTGGTATTCCTGCTGAAATCCTGGTGCCCCTTGCTGGCAATTGCATTAGTAAGTAAAGAGGAAACTGGCAGCAGCCCTTTTCTGACTGAGGGGTTTGGAATTAGCATAACCTCCCTGTAAGAATGATATGTTTAAGACATAAGGATCTCTTCCAGGACACAAAGGAAGCAGTCTCGTATATTAAAAAGGAAGAAAAAACAATTCCCAACGCAAACAGCAAGAAAAGCCTTAAATCAGTTGAAAGCTGTTTGGAGGGTCAAACACATGGAGTACACCAGGAGAAAGAAAAAGGTCACCAGGCCAAACTCAACTCCATCTAATTACATTAAGTCTGTCAAACTAATCCCTGGCACAACTTGACTGAAAATATTTCTCTGGATCTCCTCTGTAAAGTGATTAGTGTATTAAAAAGGCAAGCCCCTATTTCCCCACGAGTTCATGTAAATATGTCTGTTTATGAACAGCCCTCTCAACAGCATTTGGCCTGTGTAAAATTAAACACCTGCCCAAGATTTTACTTCTGCAAACTGCTGGTGGATTAGCCCTTCCTAACGTTTTTACACAGAAAACTTTGGGCTCTTGACAGTCCTGGCAGTAACAAATGTGGGGTCTGTGGAGGTCACTGTGGTGGGAAGTTCAGCAGGTACAGATGAGGTCAGAATTTAAATGTAGCTGAGGTGAAGAAGAGATGTGATCTGCAGAGGTGAGTTCAGGAAGGCCAGGTAGGGAGCATCATGCTGAGCTGGGAATAATCTGCTGCACAAATGTAGTATGGAAAGCAGCTTTCCTGGTAGCACTTCTACCAGTAAAAAAAGCAATGCAGAGAGAAAGCCAGACCTTCCACAGTGCTGCACAAAGAGGATTGCAATCTACAAAATATGTGGTGGGATTTGGTCCCACAGATCGATGTTGGTGGGGTCTTGGCTGAAGGAGTCTACCACTTGGGACACAGCTGTCAATTACCTAGTAAGGGTGCAGGGAAGGTCCTAAAAACATGGTCTGAGGGAGATTAATCAGGCTCTTTAACCTCAGGAGTGGACTGAAGCAGGACATGCTTGTAGCCTCCAGATTTATAAGTCTGTTCCAAAAGGAAGGGAGCTACCTGCTCCCTGTGCAGCCAGTATGGACTCAAGCCCCCCTGGCACCATGGTGTTGGACCTGCTGAGAAACTTCCCACAGGGAAGCAGTAGTTGTACTCCTATCCAGGCAAGGAAACACCCTGAAAGAGTGACAGGGTATATCCTTAGATATCCTGGGCTTGGGTAGCACTTGCTAAGGGTGCTTTTGTAACAGGGAGCTACTCCTACAAAGGGGTATTTTTCTTTAGTCCCACAGACAGCAAAGCCATCTTGGGCAAAACAAAGTTTGGGCTTCTGCGTTATTTAGAAACACAATAAGCCAACTCATCCACCCCAACACCTAACTCCTCTGCTCACGTGGAACTACCCTTTTCCTTGCTGTTTCCTCAAATCCAGAAGGGGAACAAGGAGCCAAAATGCTGAAAGTAAGGCCACCCTATTGAAGACAAGGCTTAATCTTACAAATGCCAGTTGCCAAGGCTGTGTCTGATGTGCAGGGCTTTCTAAATGCCAGTTGTCTTTGCTGGTGGGATCCTTTTGCCCAGCTGGAAGCTTCTTGGCAATACATAGTCTGCCTGCTCTCCCTGGAACTGCAGGGAAAATGCTCACCACGTGACTGCTGGGGGTGGGGGACATGTCCACTCCTGGCTCTGCTCTGGACACCACCCACATTGCCAGAGTTTCCTTCTCCATCACCTGTAAGCACCCACTGCTGGGCACTGCCCTTCCCAAAGGGCCTGTGGGGCATGGGGTACAGCTGCTTCCTGCCCAGCCCCATTCCTGCAGAAAGACACAAAGGAATGTCTCTTTTGGGAGCAGGCAAATCAAGTATTTGTCTGTTGCAGAAGCTCATGACAAAATTGCCTTTCAGAGTCACCCATGCTCTCCCAGGGGTCTGTCTGGGATCCTAAAAATGGAGTTTTTGGTAGCACCCATACCATCATTCACTCTCTGCATCACTATCAAAATATATGCAGCAGTACCATATCACCAGCTCATCAAATACGATTAAAAATGTTTGGGGGGCAGTGTATTGCAAGTCCCCAGCATTGTCACTTGGTTAGTACCACTGGAAAGCCTGTTCCTTTACACTTCTGGCCAAATGCCATGGCATCAGCCTGGCAGGGAACAGGATGCACTGAGACCTTTATCACCACACTTGCAGAATTATCCCTTTTTCCCTGCAAGACTTTCCAAGTACAGATATCCTGGAGGAATATCATGCTGACAGCTTCTAATTATGCTACTGGTTGATTTACCAATTTATGCTCTTTTAAGAGCTAGAAGTCAAGGAAGGCCAAGAATGATCCCTTCCCTGAGCCCACATCTCAGATGAAGTGGCATCTCTTTGGCAGAGCCTTTCAGAGGAGGGGAGTAGCACACATGCAGTTCTCCAGGATGGACAGCCCCCAGTGCCACCATGGGCTACCTGAGCCTTTGACTGTTTTCTGCCCCTCCAGACACCCTCTTTTTGCCTCTGGGGTTTTTTGCAGCTGCCTGTGCTGTGGCAGTATCCTACAATTTTTGACAGGGCCCAAATATGCTGACTAGCTCCAGATCCACCTCCTTTTTTAATCTGTTTGGAAAGATTTTGGTTTATACTTATAAAATAAAGCAGCATAAAAAGGAAAGATAGTTACAGACCTACACATTTATTTACTTTAATGTATTCCTCCCCACAAGCTAAATTAGACAGATATTCCTATTAAGGTTTTAGTGGTTCTGGTTTACTTTGTTTGTTTCTTTTTTATAATCAAGCAGGCCAGGCTATCTGCTACCCCAGACAGCAATCACTACCTGCCCTGCTGTTCTGCTCTTTTGTGCTTTTTTTCTTTTCTTTTTTTTTAATACCCATTACAAATACTCATATAAATACCCATTCCAACTAGGATAAGACCATACAAATGGAGTCCCACATAGCAAAATGCTCTCATGAACTGTGTCCCAACGGCTGGACCCTGTGCTGCTTCTCTCTTCCAGCGTCCTTCCTGTAGGAGACAAATTTGAAGCCAAGCATAAAAACTGAAAAGCACCATTCAGAAAGATTTATGATCCTGTTTCATTAGGGATGCATATGTGGAATTATTCCCTGCCTGAAAGCACTGACTCAGAGCTCACATGTAAATTGCCAGGATAATTCCACTATTCCATGTTTCACAGAATTGAATGTTCCGTGCCTTGCTTCAAGTGTTTTGTTGATGAAAGTCTTTCCATTTTCTCATAGAGTTTTGTAGACTGTTGAGCTGTAAGTATGTTGTCCTGACTTACAAACACACAATGACTGCCAGTCAAATTAATATCCTAATTTTAAACTGGACAGCTTCCTGTCAACACCACTCTGTTCTCTCGCAGTATTGCTTTTGAGTGGTAGCATTTCTCATATGTGTGAAGTTCTGCATGAGGGGAGATACTTGGGACTCAGCAAAGCTGTGTCCATGTTGTGTCTTAGCTTCATATCTCAGAACATTCAAAGTTGCAAAACCTAAGTTGGCTACCAAGCTAGACCTTGTCATGAGTGTGGGTGATCATAATACACAAGCACAATTCACATGTTTATACCACAAATAACTTAATTTGGATCTATTTACAATGACATTTCATTAAAGGACATTAAAACAAAGTGCTTTTTAAATTGCTGACGTAGGTTAGTAGTTAGCATCCAGTTTGGAAAGTGAGTGAGGTCTGAAAGGGGTTACAAGCAGGCACGCATGTGTTTGTTTATTAGATATTTCCCAACTGATTCTGCCAAACTTGTTAGGATCAGAACAGTCTGACCAAAAGGAAGCAGCCCACCTGGGTACATGCTGCACCCAGCTCTGTTTGACACAGCTTGCTGGGTTAGCTGTCACTGCTCAGGTGGCTTTCCATACAATTCATATTTCCCTGAGTTGTGACAGTTAAGTATCCACTTTTCTCTTCCTGGTGAGACTAATGCCTTTCTAGCTGTTGTATTTCAGAGGCCAGCATAAAGCAGGCAAGTGGTCTGGCAGAGTGGTAAACATTTGATAAAACTGCTTTGCACAGTGTGAGTGTGAACTTCACAATGTGGAGACAGCTAAAAATCAAATTATGCTGTGCATAATCTTCTTGAATTAAGAGCCCAGATTGTTACTGGTTTTGTTCACTGGACTCAAACAAAGATCTGAAATTCCTGAATAATTGGACAAATAATACATTTGGGCTGGTATGAATAGGAACACTCACCTGAATTACAATTGCATGTTCCTGCCCTATGTGTATCTGAGCCTTTCTCTGGGCTGCATTTCACACAGCAGCTGTTTGCTGAGCCTTAAGAGAGCTTTCAGGGATATTGAAGCACATTGTGTTCCTCTGAAAAACAGCAATCATCCTGTCCATATTGGAATTCCTCCCATGGGTCCTCAAAAAACTCACCCATTGAGCACAAGGAAGGGCTGGGGGAGGTCTCATTAGCTATCTGAGCCTTTTGCTAACAGGGAGCCTCTCGTCTTCTTTGGATATTTTCCAGTTGTCAGCTAACATATGGACATAGAAGAAAAAGCCCTCTTCTTACAGGGGAGAACAAAACAAACAAAAAAAGTTAGAAAGAAGTAGTAATAAACTCTTATTATAGTATGAGAAACAGTAGTTATCGAAGATCTTTACAACTTGTGCTTGAAGATGACTTTCTGTGATGGGACTGTGCTGCCTGACTGAGCCTCTGTGGGATCTGAGGGGTCCAAAATGCTGTTTGGGCATAAGTACTACAGTCCTAGCTGCTCCTACTGGTGGAGAATTTTGGAACAAAAAAGCAAGGAAATTTCTACACAGAATTTTTATTATTATTGTTAAAGAAGTGAAGCCAGCCCTGCATTTAAACTTTTAGTTATGTTGATCTCTGTCCCAAGGAGTTTAAAGCAAGCACAGATTTTCTCTTCTCCCTGGTAGCTGCAAAAGTGTCTGTGAAAGACACATGAAATGGAGAGGTCTTCCATGAACAGCAATTGTGTCAAATATGCTCTGAAACCTTCTCATATTAAAAGGAAATTGACACTTCTTAATGACTTTGTGTAGGCCAGTTGTCTCTTAGAAAAGGCTACAGTATTCAGTGTCAAAATATCAGGTTTCAGTCGCTCTTGGTTTTAGGCTCTGACTTATGATTAAACATGCATACTAAGCTGCTAGGAGTAAATACATATCATAGAAAAGTAAAGCATGCTTGTTTCCCAAGTGTTTGATAATAGAAGAAGTGTTTGCAGACACTTCACTAAAAAAAAAAACAAAACACACACACAAAAAGAAAAAAGGAGAATACTTGTCATGTTTCATAGAGGAGGAAAAAACGTACAAAGAAAACTAGATACACTAGAGACTTAAGCACAGCTTGCTTTGAGGCAAGTTTGATATGTGGGTGGGTGATAAATATACTGGGATTTACTGGTGGAGGTATTTGTAACTGTTTTCACTTGCTGTCAAAAAGCACAGCATGGAGGTTTGGAGACTTACAATCCTGCAGTTTCTGCTAACTGTTCCTGTTAATAAGTGCTAGCAGAGAACCCTGCCCAGTGCTGATGAAGAGCAGCAGAAGAACAAGTGAGAACATCCTGGACAAGCCTTAGGGACATCCAAGCTCAGGGAGGGAGATGAGCTTGAGGCTCATGCTAAGGCACCACTTTGCACTACCAGGAAAGCTTAAATCTAGAGCATGGGCAGGTCCAGGCTCCAGGGCCAGGGCAGAAGCAAGGACTTGGTCCAGTCACAGCAGTATATTGGAAGAAAAAATCCTGCCTATTTTGTTGAGTCCCTGCTATCTCTGCAAATTCACTGCACATGCTTTGGGGTTTTGTCCATGTCCACTGGAGCCAATGGAGGTCTGGGAACTGCTGAGCATGTAAAAGAATTTTTAATATACAATCAGATAGGGAAGAAAATGTTATTTAAATGTCTTTCACAACCTATTAAAATATTTAACTTTTCTTAAGCTTATTTACTTTATTCTTTGGTTGTGGAGGAAGTTTTCTAAAGTAAAATTCTATTATCCTGTCTCCTTTCTAGTTTGGGGAATTCAGAAGGTGTGACTAGATCCAAGTGCAGGCTCTTTCCAAAGATATTAATATGTAATGGAGCTTTTGCATACTCTCTGTATGAGATCCAGGCTGTCACACTTAAAATGGTCCTGTAGCTTTTCCTTATGGACAGACTGAGCTGACAATCATCACCATCTGCTGGCCACACTCCCCACCATTCAGTAAGGCTTGTGGGACAAGTATGTCATTGACCCCTGTCTGTATTCACCCTGGCCATCCTTTGCCAGTGATTCTGCTTGTGCATCAGAGAAGGATTGGGAAAAAAATACAGATTGAAAGGGTGGTTCCAGAGCAGCCAGACTCAAATGATGGAGAGAACCCTGAGAGTTTGCCACCTTAACTAAAGCAGTTTCCAACAAGTGAATGACATTGAGTTGCATCCATCTCCTGTGCTTTATGGGTGCCCCAGGTGTGACCAGCTCCTGTGCCACTGATCAGCCCCATACAGGAACATTCCTTTAAACACATACAGGCATGTCCCTTAAAATGCTCCTGGCTCTCCCTGCTGTGCAGCTGTGCCTTGGGACCTCCAGGTGCACCACTTCCAGCAGCAAGCAGTAGAGCTGTTACCACACAGGCTTTGGAGCTTGAACTTAGAATGGAAAATGTAAAAGTAGGTTAAAAATGCAGAGGCCAGCATTTGTCTCATCCTGTGCTTTAATTTTTACAGCACAGCTTAATTTGATGCTCTCTTTTTCATGTATGGCACATTCTAGTCAGCCATTTAATAAGAAATTCACCTAACATTAAGAGCCACAGTAATATAGTCCTTATTTACTGATAGATTTACAGCCCAGAAGCTTGCAGACAGCACTCTGTCAGCTGTGGGATGATTTTAATGTGCAGGCGGCATTTTCATGGATAAAATTTCCATTATTTCATAACCAAGCTATTGCTTTCTAACCAGGCACACAATGGGCATTATTCAAGAGAGAGGGGAAAAAATATATCTTTCGTTCAGAAACTATTCTGTGTGTTTAATTCATGATACTGATGATACCATGGTTTATTTTCAGGAGAATGTTTTTTCTCTGAAACTGGCTTATAAAATAATGATTTTTAAATATTGTCTTCAGCAGAAAAACATGGTAATTTTATTTTTAGTATTTTAGGCATTAAAAAATTGATTCAACAACACACAGCTTAATGTGGAACTTTTAATGTAACAACCTTTAAACAATTTCACTATCCAGTACAGTAGTACCAACTCTGATCTAATTTTGGCCCATTTTAGATAGTGCACTTTTAAGCTGTTCCATGAGGCATGAAATCCTGCATGTGTGGCTCAAACTGTGTGCACTACAAGGCTGAGCGATCCTGCGTGATCATGAAAATCATTCTGAAAATCAACCAGTCTGAATTTTCACTTATGCCAGAATGGTTTCTGGCAGATAAAGGGCAGGGGGAGGGGGAGAAATAAAAGGATATTACAGGGTTGAAAGGAGCTTGAAGTACACAATGCATGTAAAAGTAGACCTTGGGCAGTGATTACCAGCCAGACGATGGTAAGAAAACCATCAGCAAACTATGTCCACTGCTAATTGCCACATCCTGGCCATCTAGCCATGCCTAAAATGATGGAGTTAAGTGAGCAAAATTCCTTGGTGTTTCCTTGCATTCCTGCACTGAAGTGTCAATGCACAGAGATCCAGGTAGCCACTGGAAAGATCCAGATGGTCAGTGCTTCTTGTGGAATCAACACTGCCTTCAGAAATGTCCCTGGACAACTGACTATTAATAGGTCTCAAAAATGATGTCTCTTTACCTAATACCATCATTCTCCCCAAAAATTATATTCAGTTTCTCTTACAAGCCTGTCAGATGCGCTAAAAAATGGTGCCCTAAATTGCTGATTTTGTCAGCTTATTTAGGCATAAATTTCCCTTGAAGCCATTTCCAGCACACTTTCTATCCTTCATATTCAATTTTGGCAGATGTGTTGATGCATCACATACTTCCAGTTACCCTCCAATGCTAACCTTTTTGTGCCAGTGTTTATCCCTGATTGCATTATCCTTTGCACTGAATTCACAAGTGGATGTGGATGTAGCCAGCATCTTTGGAAAGAACCAGAATGTCTCTGATTGTGTAGGGATCTCTATACCTTCACATGTAGACTTTTTTTAAATCAGTGTCATCCAGGCAAAGAAAACTACTTCCTATGACTCAAAAACACTTACTTACATTTTTTCTGACATTTTTTGTTCCAAACATTACCTAGCTAAGGAAAAAACCATGACTTATGGTTTCAGGGGGATGAAAAGTGAGCTCTATTCTTTTAATGGCCCCTGCAAACTCTGTTAATGTCCTCAGAAGTGAGATATATTTAGCATCAGCAATTTTTTTTAATGGCTGTTGCTTCAATTACTAGAAAGTATTGCTGTTGTTTATACTGCTTCTGGGACTACAAAAAGAAAAGGATCTGGGTTTGGTTGAAGGAGAAATCCTGCTGGTGTACTTCAGTTGGACCAACCCTCTTGTTCTACTGTTCTTGAGACTTCTCAATGCATCATCTTTCCAGGATGCTCAGATAGACAGCAGTGAGCTCAGCTCTGATTTTCTTCAGCCTTTCCAGAATTCTCACTTCAGTGAAACTTTCAACCATCCCAATATTCCTTAAATGTTGCTTTGGGGGGTTGTTTTGTTGGGTTTTTTTTGGGTTTTTTTTTCAATTTCCCCTAGTCCTGTGATGCAGTCAAGCAGCAACACCACTCATCCCCAGGGGGAGGGCACTGGTCCTGACAGACCAGCGATGGTGAGAGGAGACACAACCAGCATTCTGTCTGAGAACGGCTCATCCAGTTTCTCTCTGGTTCTTTGCAACGTAGTCAAGCAATATGCACGCTATCACAAAGGAGCACTCAGGAACAGAGTAAAAATCCAGTGAGGGAGCATTGATGGAGCATTTCAGAGCTGCTGTAGTTGTGTAGCTGATGTGCTCATGTCCTTCATTTCTAGCCAATGCTTTCTCTTGAAACACAAGGTGAGGTTTCTCTTAATGTGCTCTCTCCAATGGCAGAGCACACGCACCTCTCTTGGACTTAACAGGCTGAGACACTCAAGGGAGGCAGTCAACTGCTTTCCTTTAGTCTTGGAGCCAGGACCCAACAGAAACATGGATAGAAGCCATATGAAGCTGGAGACAGAGCACATTGCCCTGTCATGAGCTAGTGGGAGGGGAGAGAAATTTCCCACCAGCAAGCAGAGCCTCTGAGCTCCCATTTTTAGCCCAATGCATTTCCTCAAAGCCCCACACAGGAGTGTGGGGATTGAATCCCTTGCTTCCTGTCCCAGCAGTGAATAGCCAAACCAGCAACCACCATTAGACACCAGCTTCATGGTTGCTTGCTTTCTTTGACCTGCATATTCCTTAGAACAAGCTATTAAAGACTGTGTAGAATGTTTTTACATGTTCTTCTGATTTAAGGGCATCAAATTCAGCCACTGTTGCTTAGGTAGTGCTGGTTTTGCCATTTCCCAGCAGAAATTAGGCAGAGGATCTGGGATTCAGATGTTTGAGATTAATGGGATTGCTCAGTCGAAGCAGTGACAAAATAGAAAGTTATTCCTAGTAGAAAATGTAATTAGTCCCCTTCAGATCTTCAGTTTGACAGTAGCACTAACATAAATTATTCTCTGTTGGGAATATTCCATTTTAACAAGGTTCACTGTAATATCATCCTTTCTCAGTAGTAATCGGAAGAAAGAAGGCCTTTTCAAATCATTGTCTTGCTACCTTGAGATTTTTAACATTTAAGCCTCCCACTTATCAGCTGATGCCTTGCATTGACTTCAGCACCTGAACAATTCCAATACTCTCAAGTGTCTCGAAATGAACTCTTTTTTTTTTTCCTCCCTCTCTTTTTTTTTTATGGCAAGAGTCTGCAGAGAAAATCAACAGTGTTTCCAAGCTAAAAGGTATTGTTGAAAGTAAAGTTAAAATCCTCAGGGTGGAGAAAATATGTCAAAATAATCTGGCAAAGGAATGAGCCCTGGTCTCAGGGAGAACAGGTAGCTCTACTGTATTGGTTTCAGCTTAATCATGAAGATCTGGGTCTCAACTCTGTTCCTGCAGGTGACAGCAGTTCTTTCAAGCAGAGCATGCCATCAGCATCTTCTTCCAAAGGTATTAAATTATCAGACTCTGAGCTCCTCAGGTGCTTTTTTTAAGAGAGGTGCTGCTGTCCTAGTGCATGCGTCTTGGGGATGTAGTTTGTGCTGATGTTGTTTGTGCTGTTTGGTTTTCTCAGGCCAAGGAGATCTTTCCTCCACGCCAGCATTCCTGATGAAGCCTTGCAGCCCTATGCAGAAGTCACACTTTCCCTTACTTTCTAACCTTAATGCTCCCTCTCCCATTTCACCATCTTTAATCCAAAAATCCCATCTCCAATTTGGCATCATGTATTTGAGACTGTTGAAACATGCTTAAGGAGATTTAAATGCACAGCTGTGTGACTCAATCCCCTAGATAGGTTTTATAATCAGCCTTTATGCATAGCTCCAAGTTATTTTGAATAGAGGACTGCTGAAAATAACCAGAAAAAGAATTAAAGAAATTTTAAATGATCTCTTTTCCCACACCTCCAGATTGAGATACTCTCTGGTTAAATATCTCTGAATAAAGCTGTTCTAAATTAAATACCAGCTTTGGTGGTATATAAGATGAAGCTGGCAATAAAAAGTACATAATACCCCATCAAGATGCTGAAGTCTTAATCCAGAGCTCAGTGGGAGCGGTGTGCTCTGCTGCCAGCACACCTGGCCACAGTAGCTGTCTCACAGAGTGCTGTACCCTGATGTGGCCCATTTTCTGCCTACCTGGATTTGCTGTTCAGATGTCCAGGGCAGATTGCCAGCTCCTTGCCCAAATCACACCTCGGGAGGTGGCGGGACAAAATTAAATCATTGTTGTGACTCAGACAAAGAGTAGTGAGGGCTTGATGAACCCAGTGAAGGGTCTGGAGCAAGAGAGTCTTATGAAGGGTCTTATGTAGAGCAGACGAGGGAGCTGGGGGTGTTTATCCTGGAAAAAAGGAGGCTCAGGGGAGACCTTATCACTCTGTACTACTGAAAGGAAGGAAATGTTGGTTCCTTCTCCCAAGTAATAAGCTAGAGAACAAGAGGAAAATGCTCCATATTCTGTCAGGAGACGTTTAGATTGGATGCTGGGAACAATTTCTTGACTGAAAGGGTTGTCAAGCTTTGGAATGGGCTGCCTAGGGAAGTTGTGGAATTGCTATCCCTTGAAGTACTTAAAAGCCATGTAGATGTGGCCCATAGGGACATGGTTGAGTGTTGGATTTGGCAGTGCTGGGTTAATAGTTGAAATGGATGATCCTAAAGAGCTTTTCTGTTTTCCAAGGGCTAAACCTTTCTGTGATTCTGTAACTGCCACAACCAGACAACAACCAGCTTCAGTCCCTGGGGCCTCCAGAAGGGCTACAAAGTAGGGTGTTCTTTAAGGGCTCTCAAAAACCTTTGGGTTCAGCAGGGAAGCTGTTCTGCCTCTGGAAAAGCAGAGGGCTCCTGCTGAGATGCTTGATCCTGGCTGCTATACTGCGGAGGCAGTCCAGTTATTGTAGGGCCTTAGATGAAAATAAAAAGGCATATTTGAATTCAGTTGTGCTGAATACTTTAACTTGAAAATCTGAAACATTTATATGATTCTATTGAAACCCTCATTTTAGTTGATGGGGTTGTTTTTGCAAATTGTTCACAATTTCAGGTCACTTTTGAGATGGAAACATCTTAGAATTTGTTGTAAAAGCATTTTAAAAGTAACTTATGTCTTATTTACTCTGTCACCAGATCATTTCATGTGCCAATGCACCGGGAATGTCAAGCTGTGCTAATAAGAACAATTTTCCTTCTATTTGTTGTTACTCGTATGTAAATATAATTAAGGCAAAAAGTGTCTGAGGGGTGCCTGATCACATGCATTAAATTAGCTTCCTTTTTGCCTCCTTAGGCAAACACACCCAGAGCTGCAAGGTCTCTGGCAGAGACCCAGGGCTTAGGGCAGCACCTTACCTGCTAGCCCCTGAGCTCATATCTGTGCTGGTTCTATGCAGGAAATCATGGAGGGTGATTCACTGGGAACTAAATATGTGTCTCATCTTCAGCATGACAACAGATCCAGCAACTGCCTCTGGAAGTACTGTCACGTTTCATGTTAGGCTTGTGCTGAAGGTTTGTGTTGCAGTAAGACTCCAGCAGACGCGGAGTCTTGGGGAAAACTGGGATTGGAAGATTTGGGAGTGAGTATTCCAAAATTTGTGTGAAAATTGAGATTTTTCAGCTATCTGCCAAGAACTCTGTGTTAGTCTTATGAAAGAAAGGTCTGCCAAGAATGCTGTGTTAGTCTTATGAAAGAAAGGTGTAGAGTGATATCAAAGGCACGTGTCTGCACATCTGGAGAACATGAGCCAATATGACAGCAAAGCTTCCATGTAGCACAAGGGTAAGTATACAAGGGCACATTGTAGACATCCAAGATGCACAGGAGGACAATCTTTGGGCACAACTATATCTTAAGGGTAAACTTTGAAATTTGAAAATTATTCTCCAAAGCACCACAGGGAGCTCGCAGTATTCAGTGGGATTCTGGCTGGGCATGAGGCATCCAAAAGGTGACTTCATCTGTCTGCTGGAGGCTTCCATGTGTCAGAGACCAGGCACACAAAAGGGTGGCTTGAGCCCAGACTACCTTGCAAGCAATCTTTTGAGGTACTCTCACATACAGACAGTCATTTAAGCATGTGCATGCTGACAACCCCTAACAAGCAGACTGGTTTTGATTAAGTACCCTAGAGTGGCTTCAGATGCCTGATATAAGACCTTTTCAGATAAGGAGCTTAGCGTGACTTGGTCAAACCACTCCATCACTGCACCATATAATTTGAAGCATATAATTTGACACTGTGTAATCCATCAGAGTTCATCTATCTCAACTAAAAATGACTTTTGTGCATGAATATATGAAACCCTAATGCTGTCCCATTTTCCAGTTCCCATAAATTAAATGTGTTCAGTAGAAAACTGAGAATATATAAGTGAAAGGATCAACCCTCTGCCCTTTTACACTGGCAAAAGGTTGTAGCAGACTACAATTAAAAAGTAGTCATAACTTGTGCCACAAAAGAACCTGGGGTGAACTCAATTAGAAAAAGAGAAATGATGGTACGTTGCCTCCATATGACAGAACTGCAGATGGACAGTGAAGTGTCAGTAACTTGAAGTGAGACTGGCTGCTGTTGTTGCTATTTTTTTTTTTCAAGCTACTCCAACATCCTGTGCCAAATAATTTCAACAGCTTCCAGCTATGAGGAAATACATAGGCAAAATTTATTGCTGTAAGCATATATTCAAGAGGAGGATGGAGTAATTCTCTGTGCTAATCACTGTGCTGTCAGCACACTGCTGAATTGTGAGTGTTTACTGGATGATGAACATAGTGTTAGGAAAAAAAGCATTGTTTTTCTGTTTATGTGCCTTTTTTTATATTAGTTTCACCATCTTAACAAAATGTCAGATACAGTTGCCTTACATTGGTTTCAGCAGAGAGATCAACTGGAATAACCTGTCAATACAATAATGCTCACAAAGATGCAGGGATGAAGACAAACCGTAGTAAGATTGGTAGTATAGCAGCATCGTTAACCTTTTTTTCTTTCCTGCACTAAATTTTCCACAGACAAGAGCGTTAGTAATTTTAACTTTGATTGAGAACTGCTATTATCCACTCACAGCATGTGGGAGCAAACAAGCACTTGGATAAATCACAAAAAAGAAAACCACTTAGCATGCTGCTTCCCTCAACAACACCTTTTTGTGGAGGTGCAAGGCCGAGTGCTGCAGTGAGAGCACGTGTGAAGACAGAAGCAAGGCTGCAACAGCCCCCTGAAGCATGCTCAAGGTCAGCCCCTCTCAAAGAAGAACAGAAGGTCACATTTGACTTAAAAGGTATTCTGATATGCTTAAAAAATTTAAGTAATTAAATAATTCAGTGAATGAAAGCCATCAGGATTCTCATGCAGTGTTAATGGGGTCTTTCAGAAATCATGAAGATGAGTTTAATGAGTGACACAACTGGAGCCATTAGCAAACTCATCCAAGAGGAATTGTCCATTAAAGGTGAGTGCCTGCACTGTCTCAGTGCAGAGGAGCATGAGGAGAAGCACAAGCCGTGCTGTTTGTGACCACTGCAGAGAGACACCTACAGACAACTTCTGGACTGCCTCACTTTGCTCCTGCAGGCTCTCAGCCCTCGGGTGTGTTTGTCACCCTTCAGCAACAGATGAAGCAGACGGTGACTCCACCAGCATGAGTGGTGAGAGAGGTCATCCTCTCTACAACCAGTGCTGCTCCAGGAGATTGCTGGGTGAGAAGCAAATCAAACTGATTTGAAACATGGAGTACTTCACACATGGTCATTGAGAAGAGCACAACCTGCTTCACAGACTCCACAGAACTTCAACACTCTTCTGGAATGGTATTTCCTACCAAGTGTGCCAACTTTGGCTGTCAGCGTGACAAAAGACAGCTAGTCCTAGGGGCTACAGCTGCTCCTTTGACATGGTTGGGACTGCCTCCAGAATAAAATTTTAGCTCTTACTGGCTCTTACTGGATGTATCTTTGACACCAAGGCCTCTGCAAAGTAATAAAATCAGAGGATGTTTGGAACTTTATCTGTGCTGTGTAGAATCCAGCAATAAATTATTCCAATAGAAAGGTCTAATAGAGTTAATAGAGCATATAAAACTGTCTACTATGTGTCATCATATTTAATTTGCTGCAATAACCTGGAGATGTTCAGGGTTCAGCCTCTCTTTTGCAACCATCGGGTGCTCTGAGAAATGTTGTGCCAGCTGAGGAGTCTCTGTGTCACCAGCACCTCTGCATCAACAGGCAGTGCAATGCTTCCAGAGCATTTGGCTGCTTCTCATCTTCCATTACGGTCCCAAGAGAAGTAGTGCCCTCACCACTATGGGGAGACCCACAAGGGCCCTATGGCCTGGTCATCCCCACAAAGAGTGGGCATGCAAGAGGGAAGAGCCAGCCTTTGGCCACTCACAGATACATCCTCTTCTGGGACATGAGCTTTGGGATTGCTCAGGCTGCGCAGAAGTTTGGTGCATCTCGCCAGGAATTTAGCCAGAGTTATCACCCTGTTGAGTTTTGCCCTTTATGAAGAATATGATGCACTACCCCAGCAGTTTGTCCTGATGCCTGTGCCCTGTAATAGCACTTAGCCAGAGAACAGTGACTCACTGGTGTCCTCCAGCCCACAGGATGGTGGGACCTAGCTTCTCACAGGAGCTACGGCATCACAGTATGCTACGGCATCCAGCAGGGGTAGAGCACTCCTGCAAAGGCCAGTCAGAGTTCCTCATTCCTTTGGACATACTCTGTTTTGGTGACTTCTGAATTCTAAATTCCATATCATATAAGCCCAGAAATAAACTCAGATAGCAGTGACACAGAATCACAGCAGCTCCTTTTCATAACCCAAAGTCTGCTCTGTTTCCTTTCATTTACAATGCCCTAGAGACTCTGCCTTGTGAAGGAAGAACATTTACCTCACACAAGTTTTGACAGAGGAGATATTTTTCTGTCTGGTAGGGTCTTCAGGACCATCCTCTTCAGAATCTAACTCTGTCCAGTTAATGTCACCCAGGTTGGTGTATGTTTGCTGTAGAGACAGAGAAGTGTTGCCTAGTGTGCACATCTCACAAAGCAGGAGGGGTGTCAGGCCTGGCAGCCTGTTCAAAAAGGATTAGAGCTGTTGTCTGTGGGGATGCTGCCCAGCATCTCCCATTGCAAGTAATGCTGGGCTGGGTATCAGCTGCAAAGCTGACAGAACCTAGGAAGTGAGACAGCCACTCTTCCCACGTGAGGTGAGAAAGCCTCAAATGCCCTGTAAGTGTTGTTCCAGCCCTTTCTGGGGTGAACAGAGATCATGTAATGACAGCTCCTTTCCTTTTGTTACCTGGGGGCAGATGAGTCAGCACAGTTGGGGCATTCAGGATTAGATCCAAATTCTCAGACTGATGAGGAACTTCAGATCCATGGACTTTCATTAAGTATTTAAGGAATAACATACTGGTCGTAAAATTTCATGGTAATACTGTATGTACAAAACATACACAATGCACACATTTTTAGTGCCTCTACGAGTTAAAGAATGTATGCTGCTTTATTGTTATGTAACTGATGAATTTTAAAACACTTTCCTGTATTTACCTTTGATCCCACAATAAGTTCTACCCAAGCCTGTATCTACCCAAGCTTCCTGAAGCAGGTGTCTGGTAAAGCAAAAGAGACAAACATCTTCTATCCCCTCATCTTCCCCTTCATTCCTGAGGCAGAGTAAATCAAGGCTTTGCTTGTGCTGCTGATTAAAGTACTCTGGTTTATTCCAGAAATTAATATTTTTCTTAGTAAGAAAAAATGTATTTGAAATGCACACAGTAGGTGTGAAATATATTATGCCCTTAAAATCCGTCTTCTACCATTGAGAGAAGCACCTGGAGGAGCACTGAGGGAGAATCATGGTTAATTCTTTTTTCTCATGACCCTACCTTTGTTAGCATGATATTAATATATCTTAATTGTTTTGAGTATGAACTGCTGCAGCAAAATCCAACCCAGGGCAGGACAAATGGTGACGCAAGCATTTTTCAGGTTAAAAAGGCTATGATGTGCCAGTCATCACAGAATGTTATTAGCATGAACCACAATCTTCTGTATTCAGCATAATCAATTTACTACACAAGGGGAAAGTATAAATTTGGTTATAACAGTTTGTAGCTGAAAAACAGGGGCATTGCCCTTTTTCTTTCTGTATCACACACACCAATTCCTGCTATTTTAATGTATACTACTTTCAACAGACTTTGATTCATCAAATTTTATTGCACCTGCTAAAGGACAACTCAGTCTTTGTAGTGTGTGAAATTTTATAATTACTCCATATGTGTGTTGTATCTGTGGGTTAATTTTAGTGTGCCTATGGTTTTTGACAGCAAATTATTACTAATTCATATAATGACATGTCTGAAACAGTTGACATTGAATAGTTTTCATAATGTTTTTTGCTTCTTCTGTATTTACATGATGCTCCAGATAAGTAATTAAAGTGCCAGTCATGTGAGCTTATTTGCAACTAAAAGTCTCCTAAAGCAGACACATAGTTTAGTTATTCCTAGCAATGCACAAAAGTAAACATTTTAGCTTGGTTGTGTGTATTGCAAGGGTTTCAGGGAAAAAGTATGTCTTCATATGAAAGCTACAGCTAGATGTGGCTATGGCTAAGGCCCTGAATTATGTAACTGCAGTGGCTTGTTTATTTGGAAAACCAAAAAATTGTTTGTATGTGCTGTCAGCTCAGCTCATGGCTTCCACTACCAACAGCAAAGTTCTGGAAATAAGAGCAGAAACTCTTTTTCATGGGATTTTTTAAGACCTTGTTCAAATCACAGCTCAGGACCTAACCCCTGGAGCATTTGCCCTAAGAATGCAATGGTAACATGAGTTCAGTTCAAATACAAACTTATACTGCCATAAATGTACAGCAGCAACTTTGGACCCTCTTCAGCTGGAAAACTGAGAGTGCATCAGGCCACCATGGAAGTCAGAGCTCAGCCAGTCTAATATCTGAATGCCTCTGCCTCAGCAGGATTTGCACCTAGGGCTTGTACAAGAAGTGTTTTCCCATACTGAACAGGAGTCTGTCCTTGACCTTTAGGTTGCTGTACACCACATGTCAGTAATTCATTTCTCCTGTTCTTGCAGCAAGCACACTGCCCAGATGGAAATCCCACGCTCACAGTCCCAGGCAGCAGGCTCATGCCATCAGCCCGGTGCTTCTCACCAACATGAGACATTTTTCTACATGATTAAGGACCCACAGCACCTTCTGCTACAATAAAACTATTTGTTCAGTCACACAGAATTTTCCTTTCAAAGCAAGTCTAGAGCCATTGTGTGAGTCATCTCCTTTATTTTATCAGTGCAGAATAGGGTGTATATTCACTAAGGCTTAATCTGAAATCTTTTTGCTCACAGTGATAACTTTTCCATTGATTTCAAAGATCTCAGATCAAGCTTTGAGAATTACTAAGTTTTAGTCTGTCAGATTTGTTCATTTGAGGCCTTTATGAATTGCAGAGCAGTTGTGTACAGAACCAAGTCATGTGGAGATTAAATAAACTCCATTGACATCAGTCTCCTGACACAGACTAGCAGCAAGAAACAAATATTGACTAGAAAAACAACACATGTACAGTGACATTTAGCTCGAATAAAGTCATAGTCTCCACATAAATGCAAATAGCACCATTTCCCCAGAGCTGAATAAATGATATTCGTCGGTAAATATTTGTGTGTCTTTGACATGTCTCTAAGCAGCAAGATGAGAAATTGAGATGGAAAATACGTTCACAGGTGAGAATTTGGTGCAGATTTTTTCTTAAAATTTTTCCCTCGATGCATTAGGGAGACCTTGAAAAGCAGATGCTTCGCTTTCTACTTAGTCACTTAAATGCAAAGCATCAGAACTCCAACAGACCATAGCAGAGTCAGCTCCTGTCAGTAGTTTCCTGACCCTGCCACTCATGCTGTGCTACATGGCAGGGCTCCAAGACTGAGAACACTCCTCAGAAAGAAACCCTAAAGCAGCTAATTAATTTAGGAGCTTCACACCGATACTCAGAAGGGATTTATGCATCAGGAAGCTATTGTTTAACTGTCTTTATGTGAGAGTTGGGGATTTTATGGACCAGGGTTTCAGTGACCTACGTGACCTAAGCATCTTTAATAATGTAGCACCTGTAGAAAGTACGTGCAGAGGCTTTATCCTCTGTATGAGGAGCAGCAGCACAGTTCATCAGTATGAGGAATGAGTGCTCAGGCTCTTCAGTTAGGAAAAAGAAGACTGGGAGCCCAAGTTAAAAAAAAATAGAGGTCTTTAAAGCCACAGGTGACACAGGAAATGTGGCTAGGTAGTAACTGTTCACCATTCTCATAGAGAATGAGTCTTCCCTACAAAGTTGCACTCTTAGAATCATATTTAGGTTTGCTTAAAATCATAAAACAATGAAGATTAAATAGGATGTGCCTAGAGATGATAAACCCACTTCATGAGCAGCTTACAGTGCTACTGAATTTCTAGAACTGTCTCAGCATTCAGCCAGCAGGAGCTGCAAAAAAAGTCAATCCCATTGTCTTTACATGGTCTCCCACTCACAAACTGCATTTCCCTCCCTGGAGGTGCTAGCGAATGAGGCAGTGGACTGTGCCTCCTGCCAGGCCTGTGTACACTATGTGAAGTGTTAGGCTTGCAAACTGTGTCAGAATCTTCAACTCAAGGAAGTAAAAATAAGGATTATCAGCGTGTAAGAAAACCCAACTGTTCCCACAGCAACTCTTTCAAGTTATATTGGGCATAGTCCTCTTATTCTTCTCCTCCTCAATTTTTAAGATGTTCCAGTGAGGTGCTTTAATAGTTTGCAAATGAAACAGACTTCTTTCTAATGAAGAATTCTTTTAAAAAAAATAGTTTTCCCTCATGGGATTTTGCTCCAGCAAAATAGTCATGGTTTACAACAATTTCACAAGCTCTGCATGATTTCTGTTCAAAAGACCACGGGAAGAGAGTCACTACAAGGCAGTTTTGTTTCTAGTTACAAAACAAACAGAACATAATTAATTCAAAGGATACTAAACTTCAAAACAACTCATATTATTTTAAAAGTTACATAGAGGTCTATGGACCTGGAGTTACCTGGAGGTCTGGAGTTCTGTGGACAGTTCTTCCATTCTCTACATAAATGCACCCAGGGGAAGTCAAGATTTGTTTTTTTTTAAGTAAACATTATTCAAAATGAGTTTGAATAATGGCTTTTCTTTTCATGAGCCTATTCCAAAGGAGAAACAAAGATTTTTTACTTGGAGAGATTACACTGTTAGTGACCAAGAGGACACTGAAACATTTTGTCCCTGGTGCCGGTTTTTAAAGTAAGACTTTTTTTCAGAAGAAACAGAATGAACCTCTCTCTTTCTGAGTCCTCCAGCACCTTTTCTGTGATTCTGCATTTCCTTCAATCACCAAGATGCTGTCTCTGCTATTCCCGGCTAAGAAACAGAGGAGGATCACTTCAGCACGAGTCTTCCAGTGCCCTGACAGCATGGTGTCTACAGTTGGAATTACTGTGGTTTTGTTTGGGGCTTTTTAAGGTGAATGTGACTGCTGTCTATTTTGCTTTGGCAAAATGTTTCTGGGAGCTGTTATGGATGGATCTTCATCTTAGCTGCTGCCTGGCAGACTGAGTTGTGGCTGCAGGAAGAATTGTAGGTTCAGGGGATGGACTTGCCTGCTCAGGACCTTTCAGATGTTGTGTGCCTTCACTTTACTGTTAAACCATGCTAACTAGCTTCATGAATACCTGTCCCTGGGCCACTCATCAGTGAAGCACCATCCCAAGTGTTGTTTTCCTGAGGAGGGCTGTAAGTGCTGGTGATGGCACACTTGTCTGCCCTCTCCCCTTACGAATTTACAGGGGGCGATCTCGCAGCTTAGATGCCAATGTCTGATAGCGTATCTCATTATCCAAGCTGTCCTCCCACCTGTATTTTATCTGATTGCAGGTTTTAGTCATACAGTCAATGAAGAAATAGTCTGAATGGAAGGTTGAGCAGTAGGAGGAAGGATTATGAAGGGCCCCAGGACCCGCAAATACCCAGAGTCGATGCTCTTTTCTTTTGTGCCTGTGTGCTCCTTTCTGAGCCATTCAGTGGAACAAAAGGGAAGAACAGAGCAAAACAGCCAGGCCAAAAGCTGCAGTGGGTGCTGGCAGCAGCACAAACCCCAGGACAAATGTCTTCTCTTGCTATAACTGCCTGTTCCATAACCAGTGGTTTGGGTCTGTCACCAGGTCTTTGAGGTTTTCATGTTTTCCTGAAGCATGAGAACAGCCATAGCAGGGATGGTCAACTTCATAAAACAACTTAGGCTAAAAAAAAATTTAAAACTTTAAAAATTTACTTAGAAGATAGGGAATTTTGGTGACACAGCATGTTGTAAAGATGCATGTACAAACTGAAGTAGGACCTAAAATACAGAGGAAGTCTTTAGTAGTGAAAAACATTAGAAATATGAAGTTCAAGAAACAGAGTCTTAACCACAAGTTTTATAAAACAAAAAAAATAATCAGAGAATAATGTCTCTGTGAGAGTGACTGCTAAGCATGAAGGTTGCAAGGGTCAGTAACAGGTACAGATTGTATTTTTATTTCCAGATGAGATGTTAAGTGTGTAGGTTACATGTCTTCCTGGCCTGGGTATTTACTAAACTGGGATATCACCAGGGATCAAGAGCACCTTTGCACTGAGAAAAGATCAGGTGAGAAACACAGCTCTGGAGCAGCTAAGTGCTGCTCTGGGGCAATCAAACAGGCTTGCTGCCTCTGTTAATATAGATGTCATGCAGGTACCAGGGGAGAGCATGTCAGCTAATTTTAATCAGGTTATCTCCTGTAACAAGGCTGTCTAGCTGTGGGAATCAGGAACTCCACAACTGAGAATTTACAGTTCTTGGCTGGGTGAATTAACCCATTCAGCACTCCATGCTAATGTAACGTGATGTTTCTGTACACAAGCTAGCTCATTTCAGCGCTTCTACAAATGCTGTCTGCAAAACAAATGGAGGCAAATCGAAACATCTTTTAATTTTCTGTTCTTTCAGATGCAGATTTATAGTGAAAGAAGGTTTCTATCTCCATAAATACTCTCTGGAGGAAGAACAGGTACAGGGAGAAGTTCTTTCTGCCACAATGTGGTGGAAAAGGCAGCACTTACATGTTTTGACAGTGCAGAGTTGTACAACTGATTACTATAAATTCTACCCCAAAAGATTTTGCAAGATCCAGCTACCCATGTCTCTTGGCTCTATGGTATGGGAAATTAGATCCTCTGGTGTCCATAAGTTACACATCTCAAGGTATAAGGTAGGGCATGAAAAGCGTATAGTGAAATGAACTACCAGGAATGAGCTGAAGTTTACATGGGTGTTTTGTGTAGTGTAAAATAAAAGAGACTTTTTACAAGTATGGTGCTAAGGGTCTGAAAGGATGTGATGATGAGTTTCAAAGTTATTTTTTCATTTTATAGTCCCTTGAAAGCAAATTATTATAAATTTAGAGTGTTATTTATTCCAAAATATTGCAACTAGAGTAGGGTGCTACTCTAGGTTTTTTTTAATGAGAAATCTGTGCGTTTCACTACCCCAGAGAATTTTATTTATGTCTGATGAAAACCAGGATTTAATCTGTATTGAGTCCTAGTTTGTATCACATTGCAGCTCAGCACCATCTTGCCAGCTTTCACTGCCTAAGATTTACTAACTTTCATATTGAAAGTAGATAAAAATGAGTAATCTGTGAATGATAATTATACCACTGCTTGTGGGAGGGAGCATGGTTTGAAGATCATCACTAATTATTGTTTCTCATTTGCATGTGCCAAGATTCTGCACCACAAAAGCTTACCTCTATAGTGTAATGCTGGTGGAATTATTTTTTTAAAAACCTGCAAAACTGCACCAAGGGTTTTTGGAGGCACCACCTCCCCTCTCCCATCATTTTTCCTCCAGGCTTCTTACTTGGGAAGGAAATCCTCCAGGCTGGCAAGGTTCAGTGGGAAGGAAAGTAAAGTCTTTCTGATATGAAAGAGGAGATCCCCTTTCCCATCCTGAGGGAGTTGAAACATCATGGTCACCCTGGCATTTTCCCTGAGAGACTAAAAGAGACAGAGAGTAACATCACAATATGCAGTGACAAGACACAAATAACAGTGCCTAAGCATTGCTTTGCAGCTTGACACTTTAGCAACCTCCTAGACAGAATTTAGTTTTCAATGGAAAATAAGCAGTGCCACGAGGGCTCCTGCACACACACAGCTGGCCTGCATGAACACTTGGTTTTGCTCTTGCAAGAGGACAAGAGGACACAGACTCACCTCTTTGCCCTGAGGAGGTGATGGGTAGCTTACAAAGCCATCAGGCCTGGTGCAGGCATCAACACAGCAGCACCAGAGTGCTGCATTCCTCTGTCCCCTGGGTCCTATGCTGGTTATAGGAATAACCCAGACCTCCCAGCCTCCCAACAATGGTGTCAGGTTTGACTCATGTGCTCTGATCTGAGCAGCAAGTTGGGTTAGTGCCCTGATTTTGGCTGTGGATGAGTAAGGCATACTCACTTTTCTCCTTGTTGTCTCTTCTTCTACTTCTTGTCCTTTTCACCAGACTTGTCACTCCCTTTCTCCATCTCAGCCTCCTCCCAAGAGAACAACTCTGGCCAAATCACCTCCTTCCCATCGGTCCCAGTTTTGCAGCAAGCAGTGAAATCTCTTTTCTGATAGACTTGATATAGGCACACTCAGCTTTATATGTGATTACTGTTGGAGCGACTGAGGTGCTGTGGGTTTTGCAAGGCTGTGCTCCCAAAAGGTCCCAGTGCTCCCCTCCACTCTTCTGTGAATTTCAACCTCTTCTCATGTAACTGCACCTGCAAAATCCAGCCATCCCTTGGGCCATCATCTGTGACTAGTGTCAGGCCCCTGTGCTGGTACCTGCCACGTCCAGCATGTTGTCTGCTGTGTTCCCAGTGCTGCCCACTCAGCCCATCCGTTCTGGCCAGGACTGACTGAAGCACAGATATCCCTGTATCCCTAGAAATCTACATTACACAAAGACAGGATGCAGGCCACTATGTGCTTGATTACAACATGCATGACATGTTGTAATCAAGGATACATCCCTGTATGACAGGGTCACTACATGTACCAACGTCAGTAGCATGCCCACAGATGCAAGCACACAGCTATGCCTCCACACACCTTGCTTGCTGCCAAGTCCTTCCAGCCTGTCTTTCCATCATGCTGCCTGTTTCACTGGTGTGCACAGGGTGAATCTTAACTTGAAGGTCAATTTTATAGGTCAACTCGTACAAATTTTGCAGTAATTTCATTCCTGGCCTCATCCAGTCTGTGTAGGAAAAGGTTGCATCCCTAAATCTATGGTCCCATAATGCAGCTAGGAATTCCTCAGACATGTTGCTGTAAAATTTGGGGTTTCACACAAAAATAGCCATTTCCTTTATTGTCCTACCCCGGTTTACACTTCTGTCAGGCAACCCCAATGCACCTTCTGATAGTTTGCTTTCATTTTGCCTACAACTGGCATCAAAATCTCATGCTGTGGCTGTGAATATGAGATGCCTGGGAGGGAGGCACTTTCTCAGCTTTTGCATGCTGCTTTTCCACATACAACAAGTTACAAACAGCATCAGTGCCTATATTAAATCCATAATGTGACCTCTGTAGCACTGATATCCTTAAAAACCCAAAGCAACACCAGAGTAGAATAGTAAGTATTTGGAAACCTATAATCTTCAGTTAAACTCAGCTGTATCATTTGATTACCAAGGAGCCATGAAGTCCAAGATTTGTTGACTCTACAAAAGCAACACTAGAAAGTTGCAAGTGAAAGGCCTGAATTTCAGGGCCTTTCTATAAAGTTGGAAGAAAAAAACCTCTTTGAAGTAAGAGAAAGAGCGCTGAAAGTTCAGCATCTTCTCATAGTTTGAAATATTAGCATTATCATAAATGTGCTAAGTCGTACTTTTCATAAACTGTCTCACAAATCATGGCACAGATTCTTGCCCTTCAGAGCTACAGTTGTGGAAATATTGAAAGTGAAAACCACTCAGACCAATTCAGAGTTTAACAGAACCAAACTGATTCATTGCTGTCTAGGGCACAAAGATGTAGCAGCTGTACAGTGCAACAATTGCTTAGAGGAAATGTAAAACCATGGATGTAAAGGAACTAACCTCCCTTGCACCTACACGTGTGCAATGCCAGTTCCACTTGTTTGGTCCAAGTGATATTATTCCATTTGTTATGAAATGGTGGAAAGCAGAAATTCAGAGTACTCTGCTACACTGTGGTCCTCTGCTGAAAAGAGGGAGTTTTTTTTGGCAAGAGGAGACGTGGACATTGCCATCTTACAGCCTCAAGTTGACCAGTTCCTTTTAAGGAACAATTAATCAAACTCTTTCCCCTTTCTTCCTCCTAAACAGCACTCAAAGCCATTACCAATAATCAGCTACATGAAACATGATTGATTCCCATTTGGAGGAAGCCAGATGAGTTTCTTGCATCAAATGTGGGAAATTAGTCTGTGTGTGTAAAATCCTCTCTGTAGGAAATGACTGACAGCCTAAAGCGATCCAGCTGCAAAACATAAATACAGCAGCGCTTTTAGTGAGTGCACTTAAGATAACTGTTATTAATGTCCCTTCCAAAATGTCACTTAGGAAACCACAATCAATTACAATAGTGATAGCAATACTATATATAGCAATTGTATGCAAGTGATGGAGATGCTGGAAACCAGCTATTATTGCTTAGACATAGTAAAGTTCTCCTTGTTAACACTCATGTTATGACCACAAACACACCTGCATTTTTAAAAGATTGATGAGAAGTAGCATTTAAATCCTGCCCTCCTAGCAAGGTCAATCACTGGCATCTCTTTGTAAATCACTTCCCAGTTTAAAACATCATTTCTTTCCTGAGCCAAAGTACTCTCTATCTGTGTCTTCTAATTCAAAAGTAGAGACAAGACAGTTGGGCAAGCAAGGACAATAGGAGAGTGGCGGGGGAGGAGGCACTGGGGGAGAGTGGGCATGAGCCCTGGCTGAGCCCCAGGAGGCAGTGCTGAGATGGCACCAGCAGCTCAGGAGAGCCTCAGGCTGCTCTGGCACAAGGAGGTGAGCTGGGAGGTGAACAGCCAGGGCTGCAGCCCACTAATTATAACTAACTAGTTATAATACCAGTGTAATTATAACTAGCTAGTTATAATGCCAGTGTATCCTCATCATGTGGGTGAGGGAGGACAAGAGACACAAACTTAAGCTGTAGAAGAAACCTTCAGCTCTCAAAAGCTGAAATTACTTTTCAGCTTTTAAATATACTTCCTTAACGATACTGGTTTAGTGCTCTTATGTGGTATTTATATTGTCTGAATTGCTAAGGGCTTACTTCCCATGAGGAACACGGGAATTAAAACTGAGTTAACTCTCCAGTGATGGGTTTGGATTACGATGGGCTTGTGGGGTCTGAGGTACCTGCAGGCAGGGATGATGCTTTGTTTATATTTTTCCCTGTCTTCAATTATTGCAGTGCTTTCCAGGCAAAAAAAATGTTGGCCCTCCTGAGCAGTAGCAGACTCATAAAGCCAAACTCCCCTGTGTTATCAGTGGTATCCTTTGTCCTAAAGGAAACCTCATGTTTGGATCTGATTAATTTTGTTTAAATGCAAGTTAATTAAGGAAAGCAAGAATTTATTTTTCAGAGTATCCTTGAGGTACAGGGAACAGGTAGAGCTCAGAAAGGATTTTCCTTGGAGCTCTATACATCAGTGGAGGCCAGCTGAGGGGAGAACCACAGCAATTCAGGTCTTACTGGATTAAACATGTATGTAGGCAGAGGAAATTGTGGGGACCACACAGGGTGGGGGGATGTCCCAGGGCCATGCAACTTCAGGGCCCCAGAGGAGTATAGGACAAGCAGAAAGAAGTGCTGCTTACATCAAGAAGCATCACAAGATCCCCTGTGTTTGTGCAACAGATCAACGAGTGGTTGTGAAGGAGATGTGAATTTCATGGTGTCTTCCCAGTATCTTTGAGTGTGCTTGTAGGCTGGGGTGCACTCACTAAATGATAGTGCTGAAGAAAGGATATTATTGATTGCACTGTGCTAGAGATGACTGCTGGGGATATTTCTCCTCAGAGACACCTTTAGCTCGCAGGCAGTTGCAGCCAGGCACTCGGAATAGACCCAAACGAAGTAGAAACTCAGTTTATACCTCTAGTGGAAAAAGTTCAGGCGATGGTGAAGAGAAAGAGAGCGGATTCCGACGGAGGGTTAAATCCAGAGTTTATTCCAGGGTGACACAGTTCTGAATCTCAGTACAGCTCCAACAGACCCCGACCGCATGGTTCCAGCACCTTTTAAACTCACAGGGAGGTGGGAGGGAGAGGATAGGTGAGCCACCAACCAGGTGGGAGGGGGAGGGTTTCAGGGGGCAATGACACCTGGACAGGCCAATGACCCCAGGTCTGAGAAGCATCTTTTGAACTTCTGCCAATCACATGATGCCCTAGCTGGAATGTGGAACTGGACAGACAGCAACTAGGAAGAGGGCGGTGGGGGGGGCAAGGAGGAAGCAGAGCTTCACACCACAACAGGATATGGATTACAATTGGGTTTGGTCTGTGCTCCAGGAGTGTAGAGAGGACAAGAAAGCCTCTTTGTTTCATCCTCCGATCAAAGTATCCAACATAATGAGGGTGCAAACTAAGGAAATGAGAATCTGGCTTGACACAAAAGACTCCCATGGACAATTTATGAGGAAGGTTTGAGCTGATATTTTGGCTTTAGGCCTAAACAATCAAATTGACATTTCCATGTGTGGTAAGCACTTGAAGACTGATGGATGGATTTCCATCTGACTTCTCCAGTCAATTTTCAATAAGCAGGCCTAATATTTTCTCCAAGGCTATTCATAGTTTAAAGCTGTTTAAAGTAGTTTCTTGAGAATGGAGTATGCTCTGGGAGGAAAGCAGTTCTGCTGTTCCTTGAGCAGAATTAAAAGTCACATTTTGCTAACCCAGAGACTACGGCCGTCCGGATCTGCTTTCCTAGAGCCTATCCACAAATAGAAGTTTTTATCTAAAGTTTCTATTTTTAATTTTTCTTCATTCAGCTCATTCTGAAATGGCACTCCAGTTTCTGAAGAAGAGCATATGTACACAGATCTAAGCAGTCAGTTAGCTTTAAATGCGTAATTCCTCATTCAATTTCTTAATTCCTCATTAGCTTGCATGTGCAAACCCAGAGCCTAATCCAAGTCCCACTGGTGAGAATGGGTTTCACCTCTCAGATTTAGCCATCTAAAAACCAGGCATGTATTCTAAATGCAACTGTGGAGGAGCCACTTTTAGTGAAAATAGAGACAGATCAGCATTTCCAGGATATGATTCATAGCATCTTCCTTAAGGGCTTGTCTTGGGTGGGGACAAGTGTATTTCCAGCAGCCACTATCTTTTTCCCCTGCTTGTAAAGGGAGCCTGTACAACTAACCTAGAAGCCTCCTTACTCTGATAAATGAAGCCAGGGGAAGGAATCTTTCTATTTATTTCAGTGGATAAGTATTCTGACTTTCAGTTTTCCACATCCTTTATGCCAAGATAAATTACAAATCAGTAATTTGTCTGATTAGGATGACCTCTGGTCCCAGAGGTCATCCTACGCTGCATCTCATGGACTGTTAACTCTGGCTTCAGTTAGCATTTGGGATGTATTGAAAAGACATGTGAACTTCTGAAATAAAATTAAACTTTTTGTTAATTGTTGTTCCTTGCATCACGCTGGACTCCCTGACAGGGAGCACAATTAGATAGACATCTCAAAGCAATAGCAGAAGCTTTTTGTCTGTCTCCTCTAAAGACACTCACAGTGGGATATGTGAAATGTCAGGAATAATTAGACAAAACTATATGAGCTCCTAGCAACACTGATGTGCTGTGTAAAACCAAGCATTTGCCATAAAGCTTTAAACATTGTTGAAAACCTGCATGATAAAAGTAACCCGAATAATTTTTAAGTACCATTTCTAATATATTAATACAGACATGGATATGAAAAAGCAGAATAGAAAGGTGTGAAATGCTGGCATGACTTTACTCAGGTAGGCTGCTCTGCTGCTTTTTTTCCAAAGGTGATATATAAAAGTAATTGATGCCGCTCATAGAGCAATTAAAATGAAGAGGCAAATTCCCTCAGCTCTTCATCTGCTGGAGTGTATTTTAACAAGCAGGAAAGGGGCTGGCTCCTGGTATCAGTATCACAAAGATCACAGACTTGTTTGTGAAAAGGGACCAGTGGAGGTCCCTTAGTACAGCCTGCTACTTTAAGTAAAATCTCCAAAATGAAGAAGGAATAACCATTTCACATCAGCAGGAAATCTGGCCCAAATTGCCCTTTAGAGAAGAAAAAAATGAACGATGAATGCAGAGAAAAGGAGAGAGAAAAGACAAGACAAGAGAAGGGAAAACAGACCAACATTTTACTTGAGATGATAATATTAGAAATGCAAAACTTTTTTTACCAAAAGGTGGGATTATCCTAGATTGACTAACAGATGTGTTTTTATCTTCTAGGAAAACAATGAACAATTAATTTCTTCTTTCCAGGAAGAAACCTGGAAGCTTTTTTGCTGCTCTGTTGAATATGGGATTATAAAAAAAGAAATTAAAATTGCACAAAGAGCATCTCTTTCAAATGGATAACTTCTGAACCTGGAACTCTTCATTACCAACTTCTTGCATCCTGAAGGGGAAAATGAATTTCACAAATTGCACCACTGAAGCCAGTGAGGCTGCAAAGCCAAAGACAGTAACTGAAAAGATGCTCGTTACCCTGACCTTGGCCACCATCACAACCTTGACTATGCTGCTGAATTCTGCTGTAATTGCAGCAATCTCCACAACCAAGAAGCTCCACCAGCCGGCAAATTATCTCATATGTTCACTGGCTGTGACAGATCTCCTTGTTGCTGTTCTCGTCATGCCCTTGAGCATCACTTACATAATGATAGATAGATGGACTCTGGGCTACTTCATCTGTGAGATCTGGCTCAGCGTCGACATGACCTGTTGCACGTGTTCAATCCTTCACCTGTGCGTCATCGCGCTGGACAGGTACTGGGCCATCACAGACGCCATCGAGTACGCCAGGAAGAGAACGGCAAAAAGGGCTGGGCTGATGATAGCCACCGTGTGGACTATCTCCGTTTTCATATCAATGCCCCCCTTGTTCTGGAGAAACCACCACAGCATCAGTATTCCCAGTGAGTGTCGCATCCAGCATGACCATGTCATCTACACCATTTATTCCACATTCGGGGCATTTTACATCCCCTTGACTTTGATCCTGATCCTGTACTACAGAATTTACCACGCTGCAAAGAGCCTTTACCAGAAGCGGGGTTCGAGCCGCCACCTCAGCAACAGGAGCACTGACAGCCAGAACTCTTTTGCCAGCTGCAAGCTCACACAGACATTCTGCGTCTCGGACTTCTCCACGTCTGACCCAACCACAGAGTTTGATAAAATCAACGCATCCGTGAGGATCCCTCCTTTTGAGAATGACTTGGACCCTGCTGGCGACCGGCAGCAGATCTCCACGACACGAGAACGAAAGGCTGCTCGCATTTTGGGGCTGATTTTAGGGGCTTTCATTTTGTCCTGGTTGCCCTTTTTCATCAAGGAACTGCTTGTGGGCCTCCACATTTCCACTGTCTCTCCAGAAGTAGCAGACTTCTTGACCTGGCTTGGGTATGTCAACTCGCTCATCAACCCTTTGCTGTACACGAGCTTTAACGAGGATTTCAAGCTGGCCTTTAGAAAGCTCATCAGGTGTCGAGAACATACTTAAAAGTACTGAGAGATGATGATGCTGGCATGACTCCTGGCCTTAAAAATGAGCAAAACTATTTGACTCTGCCACTGTTTCCCTTGATAAAGGAGATTTTTGTGTTTGCCTATTTGCTTGACTGTTCTTCAGCCTGTAATTCATTATGCCATTTTTTAATCTCTAGTGATATTCATAGTAAAGGGTTTGAAATAAATTTATTCTACAAAGAAAAAGATTTTTTAGAAATGAAACAACAAAAAAATGTTATTAGTATTAGATACTTGTGTCTCTAAGACATTTTGTGTAATCAATGATTCAAGAAGCAAACAACAATATTCACTTTTATACTTTTTCCATTTAAGAATCAAACATCTAAATTATGTACTGTATAAACTAAACCACATAAATACATATTCAAAATTAATAAACACTTCATGGTCATGACAGCTAAACAGCACCTCTTTACTGTGGCATTGTGAGAAAGCTGTAACAGCCTTTTAGGAGGAAAATTACCACCATTTCTACCTTGGGTTGAGGCAGAATAAACCATTCCTTTCTTCAGGAACACACTCCCAAAACAGAAAGCAAAATTCAGTTCATTGCATCTGGAAATGATCCCATTTCATAACCCAAAGGAATTTTAAAAAGTGGCTCTCTTTGTGTAATATTCCAGATTTACATTCAAGGTGTTGGGCAGACAGCTGTGCAAATTGTTTGGCAATTGAGAGGATGCAGCTAGCAAGTGTCATACTTGAGAAACTAACTGCACATCTGAGCACTCACACTTCCAATACCACTAACCCTATTTCTTCAGGCCTTGTGCCTTAGTCAGTTCTGGGGTGGTATTTTTCTCTTGTGCCACACTTCACCTGAATGTTGTGGAGCACAACCCCAAGGATCTATGGGTCTTACCCCTTGGTGGGTAAGATCAACTGGATATCTTCTCGGCAGGCCAGCTATATGCAGAAATTCAAAAACATCTAAACCTAATTATTTCTGAATATCAGGAAAAAAAAATCAGTAAAGTACTTTATTTTCAATAGCAGTCTGCACATATGCCTTGTTCTGATCTCACAATTTGAAACGGAAATCTTGCCCACTTAACCTATGGTCAGGTGCTCTGGTAGGATTTCTTACTCTGGGAGTCCTTCACATACCTACTTCCTCTGTCCTGAGAGACAAAAAGTGCTTTGTATCCTATATTTTGTGCTTAATGGAAGTTAAAATTTTCTGATTCAAATATTGTGGAAATCTATCTGGGAAGGGGCAAAATCAAAGGTGAGAATTTGGTATTGCCCATTAGAAACTCTTAAGAACCATTTAAATATTTTTTACTGCCTTGCACCCTAATTTTCTTCCCTGACCATTTTTCTCGTCAAATCCTTTTTGAATTACACCAATACACAACAAAGGTAACACCACATATGTCAAGCTGACATCCAATAACTGTGAAAACTATACTATGGCAGCTCCAAATCCATCAAAACAAATACTAGAGGTAGCAAAAGTGTTGGAACAGCACTGGAAGCCATCTCTTAAAAATGTTTTGAAAATTTACAAGATGACAATCATTTTTCTTATCAAGAGTCAAGGAAGTGTAAAGTAATATGTGCATAATAAACTGCAAATGGTACTGGGAAATGACATCCTTATTGGTGAGAAAAAGCATTTGGCTGGAAAGATGCAGGGCCACAAGCTGAGTGTAAACCAAGTCTGAAGGTGACAAAAGCATGACCTGCTGCTTACCCACATGCAGTGGGATTCTTCTTCCAGGACTTCCTGCCTGAATTTGGGAGGTCCATCTCCAGCTGTCCTGCTGAAGCTACTGTTGCAGCTGCCTCCACCAGATATCTTTGGATTCCCTACTAGCAAACATTAATACCTAAAAAGAGAGGAAAATTATTTCAGCCACTGAACATTTCTTTTAGTGAGGAAGCACAGATATCCATTATAGTTTTTCCTTTTTGCAGCTTGTTGATTGGAATCGGGGAAGTGTGTGCTGACCCTGCCTATCAACAAAGCTTCCAAAGAAGCTCCCCAGAGTTGATATACTATTAAGAAAAAAAAAAAAAAACTGGAAATTAAAATAAAAATGTGGTATTTGTAAGAAGTGCTACAGAATATTTTTTTTCTTTCAGAAAGGGCAACAGAATTTATTATTAAAGAACAAAGACTTGGCACAATTTGTGAAACAAGTTGACTGTGGCAGGGAAAAAAGGACACACAAGCAGTTTTGGCTAGAAGAGAGCAGATTTTGGTGTCCCTTGGGTGTACAAGTGTGCCCAGCTGCTGTGAAGACCAGAAAGGGAAGAGTGAAATTGCAAGACTGCCCCAGCAGACTGTGTGAGCCACCCCAAGGAGCTCAGCTGAGGCAGAAGCTGCACCTCTGCCAGGTTCTTTGGGGGGGCTCTGGCTCAGCTGTGGGGTGGGCTGCACAGGGGTCTTTGCTAGGAGGAGGGAAGGGGTGGGAGTGACAGTGCTGGTGAAAGGTGTTTCAGAGGGGAAAACCAACAAGATGAGAGGTGCTTCCAGCACCTAGACTGACTCTCATTTAAAGCTGTAAGTGTGGCTGGGGGGCTGGAAATGCTGAGTGTGACCTCCACAGCAGCTGTCATAAGCAGGTAATAGTGCTTCAGAAACAGGGATGAAAGCTGTAAAATACAGGAGCTGCACCATCTTTATTTCTACTAAAGGCTTCCTTTTAGTATGTGAACACTGCTATTACCACTCCAACTACCAATCAGGTTGAAGGCTGTATTCAGTTTTAATATTTAGAGGTAATTAACAGGAAAAAACAGATGGATGGCTAATTTCCGTGCTTTCCTGTTAAATAAAGACTCACCATTCACTGCCAGCTGACTACTGATTTTCTAATTAAGTCATTAGCTAAACACAGAGAATGTTTTCCAACAAATGCCGCTAGGTTGATGAAGATGTATGTTTTCCCCATGATCAGAATCAAAGTCAGGAACAATATAAAGGATTGGCTACTTAAAACAACTCAACTTGATCAGAAATTACCAGTCTTCTCATGAAAATGAAAACTTTTGCTAGTCTGACACCACTGTTTGACAACATCTTTTTTTTTTTTCCCTGTTAAGCTTTTGCTTCTTTTACAATGGGTTTGGAGACATTTCTTGACCTGTCCATGGCAATTCCCCATTCACACCTATGCTGGATCAGGCCCACCCACTCCATGGGTGCAATACAAGATCTTCCCAACAAGCTCTTAGTGATATATTCAAGACCTACAGACTACCTCCATCTTCCTCAACCTCTCTAAACCATCCTGCAACCTCAAACCCTTATTTTGTCTAATCTCAGAGCCTCTGTGGTCGAGATGATATCGAGGTGTTAGAAAGTCTCTCTTTCCCAGCCCTGAGATGGAAGAAGGAGTCAGGAATCTTTGGCTGTGGTTTTCAAGGTTGTTTATTCTCTGTTATCTATAACATTCTTTTTGTGACCTGCTGAGGTCTGTCTAGCAAGTCAGACTGTGGCACACTGACCGCCCCAGAGGCAGTGTTATATTTTTATGCTAAAAACTACGTGTACTTTATTTACAATAATTTCCCAATACCTATCACCTGTGTTAGACAGTGTGTTTCTACTCAAAACCAATCCAAAAGTGCCACCATCACCCAGAAGATGGAGGCTAAGAAGAAGAAAGAAGGACAAGGCATGCCCAAATCCCTCCATCTTGGCTTCTGAACCCCCGTTCTAAAACCCCAAAATTTTACTTTTCTACCTTGTGACAAACTATCATTCTATTTAAACTCTCGTGGCTCGTAAATCTTCACATAAAGTTGGTAATTTTCTCCATGGGTTACAATCAAAGGCACAGGTGTCTTCACCTTCATGCCAAGGTCTCTGAGCCTCCGACCAGGGGCTCAAGACCGCCAGGGCAACCAGAGGGATGTCCTGGGTTCCCACACTCCAATGGTGCCCTTGCAAATGTGTCTTGCTTTACAACCCTCACTTCCTGCCTGTCCTGCCTTTGGGTTTCTTGACTCTCTCCAATTCCTAAATTTATTGTGGTCCTACTCGAGCAAACCCTTGTCCTCCCCCAATCTCTCTGCAGTTATCAGAATTCTCATGATTGTGGCTGTTCAAGTCTGCAAGATTTTACTGTCTTACTCGTAGCCAGGACATATCCAGCAGATTTGAAGGTTTTTACTCTCTGTAAGCAGCCAGTGCTTTGGAGTGAGTTCATACATCCCTGAAGATTGCACCAATCAACAAGCTGTCATCCCCAAAAGACAGACTCTTCAAATGCTATTTTACCTACTTTTTTTATCTTGTTGCCTTTCTTCTGTACCCTCTCCTTTTGTTCCCTTTCTTCCACATTAAAATTGACCCTGGTTTTGTTCTTTTATGGGCCTGTATCTTTGCTTTCAGGGACCTGTCCCTGCACAGGTGAGTCAGGTTTTACTCAGCTCCCGATCTTGTACCTGTGCCAACCACTCTCTTCCTTACAAGCTTTGTCCTCACAACCTCCATGATCTTTCCACATCTCTCCTGTTCCTTGCAGCTGATGGGTTTTTTTCCTTCTCAAAACCACTTCTGATATGGTAAAACTCCTGAAAGAAAAACAGTCACTGTGGACAGTGGAGGAATTTGTGTGTCTCTGTGTGTGTATTGCCTGTCTTTTTTTCTCCACCTTTCCAATTCAGATCACATCCTCTTCTGAGGTGAGCTATCTCTCTCTAGTGCGCAGCATACACAGACACAGCAAAAACACATTAGGAGTTGCACATGTCCTGAGCCACTTGGATTTGGCTCATGCACAGTACTTTAAAGTTGTGGGTTCCTCACCACAATGATGTACCAAGTTGTTCACAACACAGGATTTATTTTGTTGATCTTCCTGTGTGGAGAAAGATGATGGGATTGAACTTCCCAAAAGGTTTAAAATAAAGCCCCTGCCTCACCAACTTTACATAAAACACTGTCACAATTCAGACTTCACTGCTGTGCACCTGAGCTGTCCAGCTTTCCAGTTTTTATCACTTATTTCTTTGTCCTTTGCATGTGCAAGGAAGGAACAACAACAACAACAACAACAAAAACAAAACCACAAAAACAAAACAAAAAAAATCTCAAACAAACAAAAAACCAGCTTAAAAAAATTGGTTTCTCCAGGCAAGATATTAAAAGAATAAAGGAATCTTTTCTAAGGACTCGATTTCCACTCCTCTGTTTTGAATTCCAGTTATCAAAAAGTAAAGAGCATTAGAGTGTTGAGGGGAAATAGAAGCTTCCAGCTTAAGTGCAGAGATAGTCCTTGTGCCTGGTTATTGTTTAACCATTGCAAATATCAATAAGAGACAAGCTGGGTTATGTTCATCCTTTACACACCCAAATGATTTCTATGAAGGATTATCTCAAATTGCTTTATTGCTTAAGTAGACACAGTAAATCTTGTGATATCTTTTATTGTTCAAGTAGTATTTCATAAGGGTCCTGTGCAATATATAGTCACCCTTTCTAATTACTGTTTTTCACCTGGGGCCAATTTTATTTTTTTTTTTTAATTATCTGACTTTGGATAAATTCCAGGTTCATCAGCAGTAAAATTATTCTTCAGCTTTCTCTATTTTACTCTATGTTCATTTGCAAACATTACTCCCTTCCTCTCTTATACTGCCAGGGGATCTTTACTTCTTCATTAATCCCATGCAGGTAATCATCTATAGATGAAGTTATATGATTAAATTACTCCTTCCGACTCAGCTAATTTTTATGCTTCTATGAATCAGTGCTTAAATATAAATTTTTGATGTTGCTGCTGTGAGTAGATGTAACTATGAATGAGCTGTGGGAAAAAAATCCCGATTAGAAAATTATACGAACATTTTCTCTAAGACCTAAGGGAGAGAGACTCATTTCAATTTTTTACCTTCTTAATCACTTTTCTTTCCTTCTCATTTCACTGTTTCCTGACCTGTGAATCCTGTTTGTTATCTTTTTCCTGTGTTTATCTTTCTCTCCCTCTTTTACTTGGCAGCCTTCCTCAGCACCACAGAGGCATCTGGTAACCTGTAGCAAGGAGCAAGGCCAGGTTGTGCTATGTTGATGCACATCACCTAAGCATCTGCTCTTGGTTTTAGGAAATCAGGCTGCAGGCTCTGTTCTATGGCATTGCTCTGCACAGCCTCTACTTCAGCTTTACTGCAGTTTTACAGCAAATCATATTTCTAATGTGCATTGAGATTCTTCCAAGTGAAAGATGCTTGTATTAAACCATGGTTTCTTCCCATGTGTCACAAATTTTGAAGATATCTTTTTAATAATTCTCTCTCTCTTCTACTCACCCATGGGGCTTCTTTCAATAAAAACTAAAGCCACAGCTAGCATGGTTTCCAGATGGAATCAGTGGCACTGGAAATGCCCACTCCACTGCTCCCACTGCCCCTCATATTTCACAGTCTTCCAGTTGCTTCCACTGCATACTTAAAACACATTAGCATATAGAGCAGCTTTCTGAAGTTTTTGTGGGTTAATTTCCTGCATGACAAGTTCTGAGCCTCATTTCTATCTGGTGCAGGATCCCTTGTCACTGGGGTACTCAAATCTTCTAATGTGCTGCATCTCCCATATTCATTTTGTACACCACATGACTGCAAACGGCACACACTTCTACAAGGTGAGGCATAAAGGACTGCCTCCCTGCAACTACACTTTATAAAAGATGCATGTTTTGTCAATTAAGAAATAAAACATAACTTTTGGGAAAAGGGGGGACAGAATTCCTATTCATCTGTAAATTGTTTTGCGCACAATTTGAAATGACTTCTGAATATTAGTTTTTTAAAAGAGCACCAAGAAACAAAATATAAAATCACACATGCATGCCTGAAGAGCTTGCAACAGGCAGAGAGACCCTCCAGTGGATTTTACAATAAAATATTGTTTCTCTCCAAAGCTTTCTACAATGACATTTCCAAGGGGATAAAAAGTTCCACTCAAAAGACTTTCGCCTTTGTAATGCCACAAGAAATATTACCTCAGTCCTTTATAGGAGGAACAGCCCACCAAGCTGCTAGACTGCTGGGTTAAGCCTCAACAGCCTTTTTTCTTCAATAAATAGAAAATGAGGCTAACACCTCCAGCTTGAGAGTTTTAAATTGAACTGACCACTAAAATAAAGTTTATCAGTTAGAGTTTTCCTTTTTTTCATACATATTTCAGTGCAATTCCTCATTTGTTTATTGGTAAGCCTGCATATGAGAAATTAAAAGAATCACTTTTTAAATTCAGAGTAACAAGAAAGTACTCTCACATTTTTCTGATTTCAAAATTTTTCTGTATTATGACTGGACAGTCATGTTGAAGCTGGCAGAAAGAAAAAATTAATCCAATTAGATTCACAGAAGTTAATCTAGGACTGCAAAATTAAGCGTGGTTGTCTTGGTCTGCTGCTTGCATACGCACACAAGTCACAGATCAAAATCTTTTAATTTTTCAGTACAGCAGTTTCACTACTTGCTGAAGAGCAGGTTATCTGTGGTTTTAATTAGGATCAGTAGGAGGCTGTACCCTTTCCTACCATGCATGCAAGCCCACAGCAGGAAGGGGACTGAGACCTGGGGCTTTATGGCTGGCCTAGACTGTGCACTGGGGCATGGTGTCACCACTGCTCCCTGCCTTCCTCAGAGTCTAGTCTTCTCCCACACAAACCATGGCTTCCACCTTCACCCAGAGGACTCAGGGCACCTCTGACCTAATAAAAGTGAGAAGTGTGAAGGACTGACCCACACTTCCTCCTGGGCTGTGCACTAAGCACTGAGCTGGAATTGTGTTCCCCAATACCACCAAACCATCAGGCGCGTGACAGAGCAGAACAGGCATCTGGACAGTGACAGACTGCAGATGAGCCACCTGCACAATCACCACACCCTGGGCACCTCTCAGCAAGGCAGTCCCCAAAGCAGTCACTGTCCTTCTCCCTGCAACATGGTCCAGCCCACCAAATGTGCTCCACACCAGCAGCTCTGTTCAGACCTGCAGCAGGGGGTCCCAGGAGAGTAGACCTGCCTGAGCAAGCCCATGCTGCCACGTTCATCAAGCCCTCCCAGCACACTACAGCAGGGCACACAGCAGCCAGGGCTCAGCATCGTCCCTCAGTGGGGTTGTGCTTGTGCATCAGCCTTGCAAAAGCTTGGGCTGCAGCATCCTGACCAACAGTACCCTGGCTAATGCAGGAAGGACACAGCACATGCTACAGGGATGCCTTCACCCTGCTCAGCTGGGCTGTATTCCATTGCCAAACCCTTCCTTGTATGGCCGGCAGGCACATGCCCCTAGGGCAACACCAGACCAACTCACGGGGTAAAACAGTCACACAAGGGACAGTTTCTAAACTTCCCATTCCCTAAAGCACACTAACAAGTTCTGACAGTCTACAGATCAAAACAGTCCCAAGCAGGAGATTCAACCCCCCCGTAAAAGGAAGCATTGCTGTCCTCCACATCCAGAGGTTCTGGCTGGAAACAAGGCATGTCTCCCCTACAGACACTGCAGTGACTGCTCTGGCTGACAGTGCTGACAGTGTTACTGGGACCAAACCTGGCTCCCACACAAAGACAGCCAGGGCACACAAAGACACTGAGACAACTGAAAGGTTGTGTGGGCAAAAACAAGGGAAGGGCTGATAAAACCCACCATCCAGTGACAGCATTAACCCCCAAGCTCCGCGGCTGGGATTCCTGACACCTCTCACAGCAGCCACCAATGTTCCCAAAAACAACCACTGCCAAGGCCTCACCAGTCTTTAAGAGACTGTTGAGGTGACAGCAACTTCTCAGTTCAGTGCCTAGATTGAACAGCTGAGGAAATGCAATGGAAGACACCAAATTCCCTATTTTTTTTTTGCCCCAGGTTGGGGAGCAACAAGCTGCTAAGACTGCAGCCCCAGAACAACCACAAACTTGTGGCTTTGCTGCTCTCTGCCCTCAGGATGGTCATAAGTATGGAATAAGGTAGTTTTGGTCCCTACAACTGATAGTTTTGTTTGCCCTTAAATGTGTTATGTGGCAATCACCAAGGGCAGCCTTGGCACTCAGCAGCATTCAGGCGTGTAAAAGCTCGTGGGGCACAGAGAGCACTGAGCAGCTCCCACTGACTCTCCTGGCTAATTGACATCCTCTCGCCTCCTTCCACCTCGAGGTTTGCTCCTTTTCCTCTCCCTCTTTTGAAAAGCAGTCATTACTGATGGATCCTGCTTGAGTCAGCACAGTCTGACATTGACACATAAGTCTTAATATCAAACCCCTAAAGGATTGAATCAAACTTTGCAATATTTTTAAAGTAGCTGCAGCAGGACAGTTGTGATTAAACAACTGCATTGTGAACATTGTATGCTTGGCTAATCTCTTGTTTTAAGGAAAAGGGAAGACAATTCCAAGATGAATGGGCTGTCTGTCTGCAAGCCACTAGGAGTGAAGTCAGCAGAACTGAGCATTAGCTGAGGGAAAGGTAATTCTGGCAGTGGGAGATTGCAATCACTTGACCATCTACTCAGAACAGACCCCAGACTCAAATGGAGGGGAAAACTGCACAGGCAGGCTAATTAGCATGAGAAACAAGAGATTTAACTAGCAAATAGGGATGCAAGTACTAATTTAAAAAAAAATTAAATAATCTCTAACCAATGAATGCTGATGCCTATGTTATGAAAACATAATAGTGTAAAGTTTTGATGCCCAGTAAGCCAGCCTTTTGCTCACCTAGCTCCCTACTTTGCACAAATTGGAATGAAAAATGAATGAAATGAATGAAAAAAGGAAATACCTCACCATGGTGCTGTGCATCAGGTAATGAGCCCACATTTGGGACAACAGTCTGACACTGACACTCTAAGTCAATGGTAATGACAGCACACAAAGTGTGGAGGTCCTCTGGGCCAGCTGCACTGCCTTTGGAGATTACAGTTACTTCCATACTAAAGAAACAGCTGAGGTGTCCCTAAAGGAGAATGTTTTGAGAGGACAAAGTACTGAGAAGTTCTGGAGTGTGGTGATCTGTTTGTAATGTTTATGTTTCATATATTGTACACCCATACAATTTTGGAAACTGGATCCAAAGTCAAAAAAGTCAATGTTAGACCTAGTACTGTCCTCAACTACTTTTGAATGAGTCTCTTGGTATGCAAAATTTGGAGCAATTTTTGAAGGCTGTTTGAAAACTTGCCTTATAATCTGCATTTTGAAGTTACAATAACCAGTAATGTCTGGATGCTGAATTATCTTAGATGAGTGGCTATTTCTTGGTCCTGTCTGTTTTCTCCCTCTTTCACACATTCCCTGTGTATTACAGGGAATGTTATACACACATTATACTGTTGGATTAATATTTTACTGTGAATCATTATCCTCAATCCAGTGGTTCAGCTGGACTTTGGCAGTGGCACAGAGATTGGAATGTGCATTCCTCAAACTTTAACCAAAAGCCACAAGAAACATGAGAAGCAGGATAAGAAACAGCAGCAGAGGTAGGGCATACCTTGGATGAGGGCTGACGTGCCCTCTAATATGCTCCTTACATGTCCACACTGAATTTCTCAACAATTTTGTATCTCTGCAAGGCACTCTGCACTTGGTGGCACTCTGAGATCAACCCTTCTGTCATCATAATGACAGGGGAAAATGCCAAGCAAACTGAAGGAGTGACAAGTGAAATGTATTATGCTTTCACATCTATATGTGCACCATGAGGGACAGAACTGCCATCACCAGCATGAAACCCAGAGGCTGCTGTCATCTGAGCTAAAAGGAGTGCTTTCCTAGTAAAAAGCCTTGCCTCCTTGGCAGGCCAGCAGCTGGAGGTAGAGGGAATGTCACGCCCCCACAGAGACCCTCAGTGCAGGAGGCAGGGAGGGCTGCCCAGCCCTGGCCCCAGCCCTGGCATTAGGCTGTCAGGGAACAGACACTGCATCCCCCAGCTCTCACCAGGGGTGCTCTGATTGAACAATGACACAGCTCGAGTCTGGGTTTAATTCACAGTTGCTGAGTATTGTGCTCCTCTGCACAGGAGTGTGATTGCAGGGTGGAGACGACACGCTGCAGGGAAGACAAAGATATGGAAGTGAACCTCCTGCCAAGCACTGCTCCACATTCATCCAGCTGCGATGGACTTTGCCATGGGGCTGTGGATCTCAAGGAAGCTGGATAGAGTCAATGCATCCTGGTGGCTCATGGGCTATAAGCTAGAGAAACAGCACTTTTACCTATATGGAGTTTGACTTTGTTTTCCCCATTTCAACAGGCATCACAAATTTTTAACAGCATCACTGAAGAGTTTGATTTGAAGAGGCAGCCAGGAGCAACCCCACCAGGCACAATCCCTGGGTTCAAAAGCACAGCTGCCAGCCCCTGTGCACATTGGTGTCATGGATGTCACCGCTCTGAGCTGGGGCAGGCAGTGGGAAGGCAGCAGCTCCATGCCCAGCACTTGCACCTGCAATTCCATTTCTCAGGCTGGCCATAAGCCATCTTCAGAAATACTCCTAAACACCCAGCCTGCTTTGTAGGTGTACAAGTGTCTGTGTCAGAGCTCCAGTACCCTGAGGGGAGCTGTGTCTGAAAAAGGAAAGTTACTGTTTGTTAAGTTAACTAGTAAGTTCTGTTTATTAGGAGGGTGCATTTCACAAAAAGGCTTCAAACATCATTTGTTAGATATGTAACTTGACAAAATGTTATCAAAAATGAACATGCACAAGCCTGATAATCAGACAGAGCCTGAAAATCATTATTTTTAAAGGGAATTTTGAGGTAAGTAGAAGGAAACAGCCAGGGGTGCTCCAGAGATGAATCTTTCCTACAGGCTTTCACTTAGGTTGATGAACTGCCTCCATGCTCTATTGTTCCACGTTACTTTACACTTTACACTGCATACTTTCCAATGGTAGTTTTCTGGCTTTTAACCAACTTAAAACACAAGTTGTTTCCACAGCTCATCAGGTCTGCTAGTCACACAGTTCTTCACATAAGTCTTTCCATTTTTCCTGGTAACCCACCATTTCATGATCCTTTTAACCTATCTACCATTATATGTAAGGTGATTGACAAGTAAGCATCTTGAGAAGCTACATAAATTAAAACTAAAATCAAATACTTCCATAGATGTAAGACCTCTCTTTGGCTCTAAAGCAGCTTTGCCACTTATCTTTCAAATTCCTGCCAATGTAATTGCTACATTTTGCCTTACAAGAAGCTCATTTTCTTGCTAGCACAGGAAATGTAGCACTTGGCTTTCTTGGGACTCAAAGCTTTTTGGTGTCCAGTTCGTGAATGCTTTATTTTCCAAAGGCAAAAAAGGAAAGTTATGATCATTTCACTTACCCTTCTGCCTAAAATGAAGAAAGCTCAGTTGCTCTTTGCCAGGGATACCAAACATATTGAAATACCAAATTGTCAAGGCTGCATCATACCCCCAGCTTAATGAGGCTGAGACTGGGAGCACAAGAGGAATGTCAGAGACTGTCTGGAATGGAGACAGAAGGGACAGGATGTGGCTGCTTATGAAAACACAAAATTTAGATGCACAGAAACACCTATAGGTGTGCTGGGTTTGTCTGCTCCCTTTACATCCAAGAGGGATTTGTCCAATGCAGCCTTTGGAATCAGAGGCTGTGATTCACTTCATCCTGGAAGATACACCTGCGCCCAGGCATGACACAGGCCTCACACACAGACCTGCAAAGCAATAGCAGAATACTTTAGGGCACCTCAGGAGTCAGTGGATGCCTACCTGGAGCAGTGGTGTTAAACCCTAGATTTTCAATGTTTCCAAAGGGAGCTTGGACTCCTGCAGGCAACAGCACGTCGGCTACACTTGAACACTGAAACACAGTCAGGCAAGAATAAGTTTTTTCCTTTGACCTTTTAAAAACAAAGTCTTTTAAAAATACTCCGCACTCTCTGTGAAAAGCCCATTTCTTAGGTAAAAATAGTTTTCTTCTTCTTCCAGCTAAGCACTTGCTTTGGTCTGTCTTTGAATCACATAAAAGAATTTTCTACTGCACATTTTCAACTTTGTCATGGGAAGACCAACAGGGTGCTGGGAACAGCAAGGCTATCCAAGGAAATAAAGGTGAAAAAATATGTTCAGATGAAGGAAATGGCCACCTTTTTGTAATGAATACTTGAACATGCTGGAGAAAAGGGATGCAAACAAGGCCAGTCATTCAGATCACCTAATTCCAAAACCTGGAGATAAGAATAAGTTTCTGCACACACACAAAAAGAGAGGCTTAAAAATAACTGTTGAAAGGTAAGGCAGTACAGCTTCTCTGCTCACTAGCCCATGTGATACATGTGGGGCTGTGTTAACACAATTTTTATTGAGTGTACTTTTTTATCTGATAGTGTATCTGTGTTGTTGAAATATTTGTTAATGGTCTTTTGGTCTATAGGCAGAGGTAGGAAATGCAAGCATGGTGGAAGCTCCTTGTCTTGACAATAGCCATGAATCCATGTGTGAGCTCCAGCCTTCTGCCCTCCAGGGCAGCCCAGTTTCCTCAGCTGCACAAGAGAGAAACACCAGTGCTTTGGGGAGCACCATGGTTTGGGGATTTTTCTCCAGGTCCATGGCTTCACCTGGCTCTGTCAGGTCTCCAGGCCTGCATCAACACTGATGTGGTCATGAATGCATGATATGATCATGCACTACCACAGACAGGGTAATATCAGTCACAGAAGCATCCCCGCAGATGTTTTTAACATCCCAGTTATTTCCCATCTTTGTCTCATCTCCATTCAGAGGCTTGTGCCTACCCACAGACTCCTGATCTTGCTGTGTTGGCCTCCCCACCTGCTCAAAAAGGGAGAGAAAAGCAGCAGGTAGTCCTTGCATATCCCAGGTACAGGGGGCATGCCACAATTCTCTGTCATCTGCAGATGTCTGCAGGTAACTGCAGATACCCCAGGGCTATTTTAGGAGCTGGAGCTCCAGCACCAGCACCAGCCAGTTTTTCACAAACCAGAAGTATGGCCCATTGATGAGAGCTGTGGCCATCAACTGTAAATCTGCTATGATTTACCACTAGGGACAGCTCAAGCACCTGTTGGGAATACCATGTACTCCTGATTCAGAAGAGTGCCAGGCTGCTCACCTGAGGATGTGGATCTTCACGGTCCTGGGCTCGGAGCAGAGCAGCCAGCAGCTTTGTAGTGTCAGCTCAGCAATGGCCAGCCTCAATCCCTCAGTACAGATACAGCTAACTGCCTTCTTCTGAAAGTTCACATCAGCAACCCGTCCCCACTGCCCCATGCAGGTGCTAACCATCCTTAGCACAGCAGCCACAGAAGTCATCTGCTGCCACTGCAGCTCGCTCCCCCTGTCCCAGCCCAGGCCTCACCTCCCCCTCCCATGTAAGCAGTATGTCTGACTGGTTTGGAGCTGTTGGGACTGGACATCCCTCCAAGTGAAGCAGTGGTTATCACAATCACAGTTTCTTCTTAGACCGAGGCCTCAGCAGTCACTGCCAAATTCACTCACAAAGCCTTTCACAGACACAGTGCTGGCTTACTCTGGAACCCCGTTCTTCCTCTGACACGTGTACCTACAGTGACACCTAGGGTGCAGTGGAGATGAACTTGCCAATTTCACTACCACTCCTGTCATCCCAGCAATCATCATGTTCCCTGGGAGACCAGCCTTGTTGTCATTTCCCAGCAGATGCTCTCAAGCACAGATTTTGGTGGACAAAGGCCATCTGGCACTAACTACAAAACCACAGAGAACTGAGGAGGCTGCCTAGATCACTGTGACCAAACTGCAGAGCACACACCATGGGAAACTGGGGGAGCAGATGCTGAGTGGGTGGAAGCTGACTGGATACTGGGAATGGTATTTGCCCAGCCAGCTGACCACCCTGGACACAGCTTGGGTCCAGGTGGCTTCTGTAAAGACATACATCATGTCACCTTAGGCTCTGTTCAAAAATCTAGTGAGAGAAGGAGAGACAGCAAGGGAAGCACAGGGAACATAAGGGGAAGAGACATCATGCTCCAGCAGTATCAGGAAGATGCTGCAATTCACACAGGTCTGCTGGACACCACTCAGGTCCTGAATCAAGAGTAACCCACACCCAAAAAATAACCAACCCTCCCCTCTCCTGCACAGTTCTTTAAAAACTGTATGAGCCAGTCTGCAATATTAGAAGCAGTAAGTGCTACACTCAGACTTTTTAGAATAGGCTTTCTCCATCCCTTACTTCATTTTATGAAATGAACTTCAATTAAATGTGAAGCATTAAATTCATGTCCGTTAGGCTGACTATTTGTACTCACAGTGCTCCAACAGTCTGACAAACACATTGTTGTGGTGGTGTTTACTCCAACAGACTTGTCTGAATTAGATAATCCATCTCAGACGGAGCAGATCATAAGGCTGGAAGGGCCTTATCCATTCCCTAGCCTCAAGGCAGGGTCACCAACAGCTATGTCACTTCTGACAAATATTTGTTCAATCTGTTCTCAGAGTTCTCCAGTGATGGAGATACCTCATCTTCCCCAGACAGCCAATTTCCCTGCTTCATTTCCTTCAGCAACAGAAAGCTTTATTCACTATCTAACCTGAATCTCCTCATTTGCTACAATTGGGTCATGTTGCTTTTTATCCCATCTACCACCAACAGAGAGAAAAAAAAAATGCCCTACTCTGTGCAACAGCCTCTGAACCCTTACCATCTGACAAATCTTCCTTCATATTGTGGTTATGTCTTGCCCATAAGCAGATTGCAGCTATTTGGACATTACAATATCAAAAATTTCCCTCAAAATGTCATGCATTTTAAAAGCTTCCACTGTGCAAACTGCTGCTGTGCTGCATTTGCTTCACAGACCTCCTGAGACTCGTTCTTCTCAGCTCAGCCATGGAAGGAGGCACTAATACTGCAGTCTCTGCTGAGAGTGTTTGCTGACAGCAAACTTCAAATTTGCTTAATATTAATAATTGCTGAGTAAACTTTGGCTGCACAAAAATATATGGAAAGCAAGCCAGAAAAGTTGGCTGTAGAAAGACACTTGCTGTTCAGTGGAGGAAATCATGCACTGCAGAATATGGTATTTAACGGCAGTATTCACTATCACTTCCTACCTGCATCCTCATCCAGGGTGGGCCTCCTGAGATTCTCAGTAATCTCCATCTCCTGACCCATCAGCCTTCCTCTTGAGGCACCATCAACAACCTCATCTTGTTCAGTGTCCTTCTGTCTGCCTCAGGCCCCAGGCAGTGTCACTGCACAGGCCAAACTAGCAAATTCAGCACTGCTCAGCAGGGTAGATGCTGCTCTACCATCAATGGTGCAATGGTGGCAGCACTTCCAGGCTCATCTCACCAGTTAGCCAGCACTCAGGTGGGATTTATTTCATTTCACCTATTTTGGCCACCCAGAAAAGAGGCACCTGAGCTACTCATGTAATCTTGTTCACAACACAAGGGCACAAATGACCCCCCTGTACAGGGACACGCCTCTCTGTACTGTTTATAGAGGCGATTTTAAAAATTCCCTTCCTATTGAAGAGAAATAGTTTCCTTCATCAGTGCCAAAGTCATTGGACTTCACACGGTTTCGAGCAAAATTCAAACAAGAAGCAGTGTTTGAAGAAAAGATTACTATCTCACACCTAACAATGGAGGGGTCAAGGTCAGCATCAAAGCCTCGCTGCATAGACAATTACTTTTTCTTCAGATGCCTGCTCTTCTGTGGATCTCAGTGCACAGGGAGCCTGAGGCCCATGAATTGCAAGTGGAAAAGGATCATCAACTTCACCTCAGGTCAAGGTGAATAGAAGACAAGAAACCAGCCTACATTCCGTAAACAGTTCAGAATGACATGCTTTCTTATTATTCCTCTGCAGCTGGGTGCCTATTACAAGAAGTACTTACAAGTTTTAAATGCTCCATCCAGTCCACACTTAACTATCAGAGCACTCTTCAACAACTCTTATTCCTGAAGATAAGTATTATGGGAAGCACACAACTTAAGAATGGATGTGCTTACCAGAAAAAAAAAAAAATAAAATCACCTTTAGCAGCAAGAGAAGTCTCTAATTCATACATCTGAGCTGCAGGCTTACAGCCAATTGTTTTTCATATGCCTCACATATATGCATGAAAAAGTTGCTTTTTGGTGAAGTACTTAAGCTCTGCACATAAAATAACCATTTATCCTCAGGTGGCATTCCCAAATATCCCAGGCAGGCACTGATTAGGAGAGGAAAGCACAAGTGACTCCCTGCTCAGCTAGAAGATGAGTGGTAATCCAGGCATCCAGCAGGTCTAGGACTAACTGGTACGATAGTGACAGCCCTTCTCATTGGAGATGGTTGTTACTTACGCAGAGGTGGCTTTGACTAGTTCTTTCCATACTTGTTCAATCAGGCATGCTCAGCCTGACATCAAACTTACATGTTCTTTACCCATTCTCTCAATTACTTTTAGTCTATCCTTGATCACTTCTTCCCCTTTCTGACCTTGATGTGGAGAAAAGCAGAGAAAGAAAAGAATCAGGACTGTCCTCCCCCCACAAATATGTACTTCCTCACAAGGGGAAGAGGAGGGGCAGGCACTGATCTGCTCTCTCTGGTGACCAGTGACAACTACATGAGGGAAAGGTCTGAAGTTATGTCAGGAGCGGTTTAGGCTGGTTATTAGGAAAAGGTTCATCACTCAGAGGGTGGTTGAGCACTACAACAACCTCCTCAGAGAAGTGGTCACAGCACCAAACCTGACAGAGTTCAAGAAATGTTTGAAGGAAGTTCTCAGGTACATGGTGTGAGTCTTCAGGGTGGTTCTGTGCTGGGACAGGAGTCAGCCTTTGATGATTCTTGTGGGTCCCTTCCAAATCAGGATATTCTATGATTCTATGTAGCTTCTGATGTTTGGTTAGTTTTGATGGCACCTGCTGGCAGACACAGGATATGCCACTGCAAAGCAGAAAGGAGCCAGCAGACAGACACAGACTGTCAACAGGAATACATGACAGAAACCAAAGTAAGGCAGAGCTGAAAGGATAGGTCCTGGTGAAAATCATGATGTCTTGTAAGGAAATTATCTCCACCCAGCACTCAAACTCTGTGCTGGTGGAAACAAGACTTTAACTGTACTACATGCAAATAGAGAGGAACACTGCAAGCAGCTCAACACTACCCAGAGTCAGAAATCTGAGGAGAGGCTCCAGGCTGAATCCCAGCTGAAAGGCAGAAAATACAACTGTGGGGCAGTAGAACAGCATTGGTCTCGATACGGCTGCACAATGTATCTGTCAGCTTCTTCACACATGAGAACCACGGCCTCTGATTGCGCAGGACTGACAGAAAAGCCCCTGTTTGGCACCTACTGCTAGGGCCAGAGATCTGTGCTGCCTGCTGTATTGCCACCACCCTGAGCACCAGCAGAACAAATGAAAATGGCTGCAGAGCACTGTCCAGGCAGGCACAAACACCACAAACATAGTACCTGTGTCAGGACTATCTCAGTGTAGCAGTCACATTCCTTCCCTGCTTCTTGAATCACCTTCCTTTACCCTTCTGCTTGGAATTAGTGGCTAACACTGAAACCGGAGTGACATACTGAACCCCCTGGACAGCCTGAGGAGCCAAAGGAGATGGTGGAAGGACCACAGGCAGCCCTGCCAGTCTCTGCTTGTCTCTCTCCACATGAGTGCAAAGCAGGGAAGATTAAAAGTATGGTGCCACTAAGGGCTGTAAAACTAGCAAGCAAATAAACTTACAAACTATTGCTGTGAATAATTGAATTACTTCTACACTACATTCTTAAATGTTGAGACTTGATCTGTGCTTATTTTTCAGCACTTGGAGAACTGCTATAAATCCTGGTTTCTAGGAACACTTTGTTCCTTGAGAGACGTGGCAGACAAAAGAGAGATGCAATTTGCCTCCTCAAGAGAAGTGCATGCACGATCCTAATGGAAAAGGCGTAGGGAATGTGGCTGTCAGAGGAAAGAGTAGAGGAAAGTAACACCAACAGAGCTGAATGATACCTCTTTCCTGGGATCAGTGTTCAGTGACAGGCACGCTTGGAGTATGAATCCCAAAATGTATGCCACTGTTGTTGCAATAGTTTCCCTGAAATTTTTACCTAGGGAATTAAGTGGCACTTCTGATCCCATAGTCCCCAACCCATAGCAATCCTCACAAACATGCAAATTGTTTTAAACACTCGGGGTGAAATGAAAATTTATTTTGTGCCTCACTACAACAGCTGAGAACTGAGTAGCCATTAAGGCCAATGCCAAACATAACTATAAACAGTGTCTAGGATTCAGGAGATGTTTGAGTACTATATTCTAGGAGCTCAGGACCTGTACACAAGAAGTACAGACACTCAGCCATCTAACACCACTAGTCCTTGCTTCCAGCTCCTAAGGTGAGCTCAGGAGTTCTCTGTCCCTCTCCAAATTTTCCCTCCAAAACAGGAACCATACTGGAACAGACCCAGGTGTTTTCTGTTGAACCAGATCTGGGATTTGTGCTACATGGCATAAACTGACACAGTGCCCTGGGTGTGCCAGCAGGCTGCCAGTATCAATGTCCAAGTAGATGGAATCTGCTCTGGTAGGATCTGATAGCAGCCAGGGAGCAGGGAATTGTTAGGTGGGAGACCATGAATATCCATTCATCTCTGCCCCCCAAATCCTTGCAAGGCAATCCATGAGGAAGGCTCACAAGCCTGAGGCTTCAGAACAAGGGCTGACCCTCATTGTTGAACTGGTGGTTTAGCACCAGGCACCATAACTGGTCTCAACCCAGGGTGCAAGTGGGGAGTCCCACTGGAGGGCAAGAAATCTGGGCAATAATCTCACTGAAAATCAGAAGTGACTGGGTAGAGAGTGGTTTAAATTAAAAAAAAAAAAAAAAATCCCCTAATGTAATGAATTTTAAAGGAATGAAAATTCAGTTTTGTGGAGACAGAAGAAAGAAGATGCTCTTCCGTGTTAGAAGAAACAAGAAAATGAGGATTTGCTGGGGTTTCTTGTTGGTTTGGAATGGCTTTTTGAAACATTTTTTCTATTTTTCCAGCCATTTCTTCTTTGTTCATTCTATATTGTCATCATTAAATGGCAGTGGGGGGACAAAGCAGAAACTGTGTGAGGAGAGAAAACAATGAATGTGCAACTTTAAATTGTGGTTTAAGAACTGAGCCACGATACCTATTTGAAGAAATGCACCTATTCTATATGTTTGCTGTTTCAGGCTTTTTAATTAAAAAAAAACCCTACAAAATATATTTCTGACTTCCAAACAAACCTGGTGTTTATTTGACAGGCTGAACTGTCTTTGTTGTTATCTGCAGCCTGTGTTTTTGAAATGGCATAGAATGGAATACTTACTGAATCCACACACAGGAAAGGCAGAAAGTGCTATCATTCGGGTAACAATGTACTCTCAACAAGGCAAGTCTTGCAATCTCTGCATGTTAAGTTTCCAAACACCCAGGTATTCCAAAACCCTGCATGGAAATAGTTAACAAAGCTGTCTCCTTCCATGGCAGCTCACATTTTAGCTCTCTTGAAAAAGCAAATCCCAAGAGAATATTCTGCCTTAAAAAATCATGATGATGATGAAAAAGTCAGCCCTTTCAGTTGTTTGAAGCCTGAGCTTTAAAGCCAATTATAATTTAAATTATAAATACAGTCTATTTCTGCCTCACATTTTAAAGAACTGTGAAACGCCAGATGGCTTTTCTGTCGCTGTGCCCTGCCATATAAAATATATTTTTATGGTTTCTGATCTCACTACAAATAGGGCATGAGAATGATAAGCTGTTAATGTAAAAATAATTTTCCGTGTGAACTTGCCGTGTCTGGAGGCAGTTTCTCAGCAGGCTGGGAGATGCCCTGCTTTTCCACCACTGGATGGCATTCAAGGGCCATAAATACTCACACTGGGAACTGCAGCAAAAGAAAATTAAAACATAAAGTGTCCAAAGCCTTTGGATTCTTGGTAAAGCTTCTGTAATGTATTCATGCTTTCAAGGTTCCTAGGAAATAAATCTGGAAAGATAAAAAAACAGTTTCGGAGGAGAAAGGAGCTTTCCTCTGAGACGAAACTGAATATGCATGTAGGATGTGGGACAGGAGATCTGAAAGCAGCATTCCAATTAGGAGAATCCAACAGTCATATCTCGGCATCTCAGTCTACATCAACATTAATACAGGTTGGCAGGAAACAATTCGACGTGTCTTGTGTTTTTCCTACCCAATATGGACCCAACAGGGAGAGAAAAGGTGAAAAGTATTAATTTGACCTTGGGTCTACACAGACACAATGCCCTGGTCGTGCAACACCTGCACACACAAAAAGCTCTTTAAAGCATTTCTGTCTTTGTATTCCTTCTTTAAAGCTCAGCCCCGTCCTACCGGCAGGCAGCATCATTAAATGCAGCCCATCTCACGGCTGAGCGGCTGAGCGGAGGCTGGGCTGGAGACCCCCCGGGGCCCCTTCCCACCTGAGCCGCCCCGCACTTCCAGCCCCTCATTAACCGTAAGGACAGACTGGCGTTTCTCATGGATAAGACGAGCCCCCCAGAGCGGTAGCAGCATTGGTGGGGGTGTAGCCGTAAGGGCCTGGGAGTGCGAGCAGGGTCGGTTTGCCGGGGAACAGCTCTGCTGCACAGCAGCGGGTGTGCCCGGAGAGCGGGGTGAGCGCTGCGGCAGACCGGGGTCTCGGCAGGGCCGGAAGAGCGCAGCGCGCTTCAGGCGGGCAGCGTTCGCTAACACCTCTAAAGGAACAAGTACAAAGGAAAGTTTGGAAGAGGAGAAATGGCAGAGCCACGGCCTCCGCTGAGTAAAGACGGAGTAGGAGCAACAAAACACTCATCAGGAAAAGCTGTGATATTCTGGGCAGCCAGTGCAGCTGCCAAGTCTGTAGGTTTTGCTATGAAGTCTAGCTATGAATTTTTGTTCCCTCTTTAATTTTTAAAGTCTGCCTTGGGAAACCAGCTTTGCTGCCGCTTGCTGAGAGCGTGGTTGGTGGTGGTTCTGGCCTCACTTGCCCAAAGGTGTTTGTGTTCCTCAAGCTGTTTGTGTTCCTCAGGCTGTGCTGCCCATGGTGACGTGCCCAGGACTCTTTGCTGCAGTTTAGTTCCATTTGGGGTATGATGGCAACAGGATATGTTTCCTTCTGGTGAGGATTTAACTCAGGGGACAGGTGCCTGCAGGTAAAAAGGGGTGAGGTCTAAGAATACCTAGGTTAAATTGTGATCTTCTCTAGCTGTTCTACAGGCTGCTTCACAGCAAAAAGAAGTTGATGTGACTTAATCTTCCTATTGCGGTGAATGTGTTTGTAGTATTCAAGTATCTCACAAATATATATATATACTCTATAATTAATGCATTATATAGTATTTCATAAACACATAAATATATGTTTTGTACTATATTTGTATATTATATGCTATATATTTAAATATTCAAGTCCCTAGAGATGTGTCCTTTGTTCAGAGAAGATCCCCAGTGCCATCTGGGGTAATATCCTCACAACAGCCTGGTGGAATCTTAGCACCCAGTTACAGACAGCTTTTAGTGGTGCTTGGTTGCTGGTTGTCTGGAGAGGCTCACGTGGGTCCCTGGATCTGATATGATAACCTGTCATTATCTCTCTAATGTAGCTTATGAGGTCTAAAAAGAAAATAGAGGAGTTACAACAGTCCTGCCTGTACAACCTTGTTCTCCCAGCCTGGGCGCTGTTGTTCAAACCAGGGCTTGAGGGTAGGGAGAGGCTCCCAGAGAGCAATCTTCTGGTCTTCTTTCACAGCAGTCTGCTCAGGAGACTCTTATCAGATACAGATCTTGTCCAAACCCTCTTCTTGTAAGGCCTATTTTATCTTACCTGAAGAGGTGGAAGGGGTGGAGTGGTTATCGGTCTTAAACTACTATCGACCATGCACAAGGTTTTCTACCCAGCCCCTTGAAACAGGGTTTTACAATAACAGAAGCAGAACGACTCCTTTTCTTCCTGTGGAAGAAAACAGTAACCATGTTTTTGACACTTAGTAATACAGTGTAATGTAAAACAGAAGAAACAGGAAATATCAAGGGCAGAGTTTTAACTCTAAGTATCAAAAGACTGACTCTGAACTGGGTTTTAGAAACTACAAAGCACAGTTCAAATACATAGTAATTTCTCAACAGAGATTATGCACACAACAAAGGCATTGTGTTATATCTGACACATTCCTCATGTAAGAATCCCAGCAGTATCTTTGCCTCATGGCCATTCTCTAATCAAGCAGCTGAAAAGGAACAGATCTTCCTCATCACCTACAGTACCCTCACAGCCCTATGGACACCCAGAATCAGCCACTGGGATCAGCTGTTCTGTGGTCATCACCTTTTGCCTGTAGAGCCCTTATATCCTGACCAACAGCCAGGAACTCAGTTTGTCCTTGAGGTGATCAGCAACACAACACTGGATGGATCCAGTGCATAACCACTGGACTCATTTCTATTGTCACCAACTTTCTCTTCCCAAGCACTTTACAGAAATCTGTTGCATCCATGGCACCAGCAAAAAGCCACTGGGCTGATGCTACCCAAGGATGGAGAAAATGAAGAGCACAGAAAGGCAAGTTGTTATAGTAAATAGCACCATGCTGTCTCCATGTTTATTATTATGAGCACTGCTGGTTTTCAGTCTCCCCACTGCTATACCACACATCTAGAGCAAAATTATATTTTTTCCTTCTGCTTGGGACAGAAATTATTCAGTAATGCTAAGAAACTAGAAGACATCCTTATGAGGAATACTGTTGCACTATGAAACTCTGTATCATATTGCCCCAGCAATGGTTAATGCCTCATGACCAAGGAAAGGAAAAAAAAATTAATAAAACCTACCAGAAACAAGTATTTGATCTGACCAAAAAGCAATAAAAAGACCCCATTCCTTCTAATGCCTACAGGGCCAAAATCTTTATTTGTTTATGCTTCTCATTATCCTTGCATTTATGGCTGCAAATGTTACTAATGGCTATGCAATTACCCATCTCTTTTAAGCATTAACTTAAAGCTCTTTCAGACTTCTACCTCCAGCTCTGTGCTTGGAGGCCCCATCAGCTGGAGCTATTTCCCCTGGGCTCTCAGGCAACTGTGCACCCTTATGTCTTCCAGTAATACATGGCTCAGTGTTCTGCCCTTTTATTTATTTTGTGACTTTTCAGAATTGCTTTGCTGTTGTATCCGCCTCTGGGAATATATTTACATGAAAGGAACATTACGAACCACTTAGTATAAAGACTTAAAAGAAGTGAAATGACAAACACATGTACAAACATACTTATTCCAAATCAAGCTAACTCAAAAACCTGCAGGGGAAAGAAAAATCATTCTCCCTTCATGCCTTCATCTGGCCTTACCTTACTTAAATTAATAAGTGTACACCTGTGTTAAGGTGTGAGAACAAGGAATAACATTCTCTATTCCTGTCTGGTGAGGATGACACCTGATAGGCCTTTGCACTCACTAGAGTATCACTATGAAGAAGATGGGCAGAAAATTATGATGGGGAATAAAATGTAAATTAAAAATAAAACAAGAAACAAACAGAGAAATAGAGCATGTTGGCTTTTCCTCTTTGAACAGATTCCCTTAGCTGTGACTGCATGGTAGAAGTTACCCTGTTCATACAGGCTGGCAGTGACTTATTAGAGTCATTTCTGGAAGTAGGAGAAACAGGGACAGGAGCTGTGTTTGGAGTGCTGGTTTTGTTTCTGGACTGACCATTCTCCAGCCTGTCTCCATGCAGAGGTGTAGGAAGTTCAAACCTTGCTGTCTCTGAGCCAAACTATGGCTACTCTTGCTCCAAAAGAAAATACCCTAACAAAATTTTCAAGAGATGAAAACTAACTCTGCTGTGAGGAAGCCTGACTCCAAACCCCGCAGCAGGGTAAAGGCAGTCTCAGCAATCACCAGGGGATTGTTCAATCTCTATCAAGCAGCAACTTGAGACAGCTTGAACTGGATACTGAGACTTGGGGTGTTTTACTATTATAATACTGCAAAAGATAGAGACATGCCAAAATAATGCCTAAAGAGTGTTTTTAGAGAAGCTTAAGTTGCCACAAGGTTGGAGAAAAAGTTTTTTTTACAAACCAAAAGCCAGCTATATGATAGGGTGTACTTGGACCTTTTACTTTCAATAATCAGTTTTACTCAACATATTAATCAGACAACTAGAGAAGGAAATCCTCTGTGACATTTCCAGATTCATAGATTGTACTAAACCCTTGCTCAGGCAGCCAACACTTATGCTGAAGGTGAAGAAACCCAGAAAGACCAGACAAACCAAAATGGTCAAACAGATGTTGGATAAACTTCAGAGCATATAAATATAAGTTAACACAATCAGGGAAAAGTATGCCAAACCACAGATGATGCCAAATGCAGAACTGGAAGTGGCATGTCACAAAAAAAAAATTCAAGAGTCATTATGTACAAGCCTCTGGTCTCACAAGTCTCTGGGCAGCAATATAAGATAAAACAGTATCATGAAAAAGGGTATCAGAACAAGACAGAGGGCATAATTTTGCTGCTACATGTAACTTTGGTATTACCACACTGAAATACAGGTCAGGGTCTGCTCTCTGCATCTCAGGAAGGGTGAAGTAAAGTTAAAGCAGGTATGGGGAAAACCAACCAAAATGATCAAGCAGCTGCCTTTGGAGGAAAACCCTAAAAATACTGAGGTCTTTGTGGTAGAGAGGATAATGTTAAGGAACTGTTAAGGAACAGCTGAGTATTTCAAAATAATTAAGGGAGTATCTAGGAAATTAGTTTAAAATAGAGTAAGTAATTTTTATATATCTCTAACTTATTGTGACAGGAAGTTATAAAAGCACATAATATCAGCAGGTTCAAACCAGAGTGGATAAATTAATACAAAGAAGTGCATGGGTAGATCCAGAAAGAATAAGGCAGAGATGTAATCCCTAGCAGCCCCCAGTAAACCAGGTTGGATACTGGCACATGTGGGAGTGATTCTGTGATACTGTGGGAATGGCACAAGGGAAATCAACTGCAAGAAATGGCCAGAGTCTTGTAAACCCATAAAAAGCATCTGATACTGCCAGAGTCAGAAACTGAGTGCTTGGGTAGAAGGGTGACTGATTGGACCTGAAAGATGTTTCTTATGCTTTAGACCATCAATATTATGAAGAAAGACAAATTATGGAGAAAGACAGATTATTTTAAAAACAAATTATAAAATCAATAAACTCCAAATTCTCAAGAAATTAACACTGAGCCAAAGTCCTCTCCCAAAGTAAATTTCCTGGGCTTTTGTTTCCCTCTACCAAAAGAATAGTGGTTTCCCTCACACCCCCAGACCCAGAATGGTTTGGTAGAGCAGTAGCTGTTAGATTTACTGCTTACACATGTGTGCAGATAATGAGATGGCATCTCTCTCCAACCTGACAGCAGGCCAAGTGCTGGGTTAACATATGTCAGAGACATGGGAAACTGCAGAGCAACAGGGAAACCCCTTAAATAGTGAAATCCTGCAGACACCTGTTATAACAGACACCTGATTAACTGTTAGTTTTATTTCATCACCAAGTGAGTTTGCAAGTTTCCTGCCATCATCTTCAAATCAATCTTTTTTCATGGCAATTTTCATTGATGCCCTTCCTTCCACTGCAAGGGACTCCTGCTATGTATGCATATATTTAAGTGAATTCCAATTTAGCAAGGAGCTTTTTCCCAGCTGTAAAAGGGAGACAGCCTGTGCTTTTCCAGAACAAGCCCTAGGATAACCTCTTTCCCCCTCATCACCATTAAAAAACATTGTTTAGGCAGGGTTAAAGGCAGGGAAAAGCACTGCTCACTTGGAGCTTCTCAGTCTTGCTAGGAGTAAGAGGTCTGGTCTGAAACATCAATTCATTAAAATCCCTACAGCTTGAGAGCTTTATCCTTCTGCCAAGAAGATGCCCTTCCTGTTCTCACCAGCTGTGGACTGGAAATTGAAAGGTTTTTCAGCCTGGCACCTGGCAGCAGTGTGGCACTCACATTGTCTGTCTGTCCACACAGGTGTCCAACAGCTGCTCCTCAGCAAATGTTTAACCCTGTGGTCAGTTTAACCCTGTGGTCAGTTTTGAGTATTTTTGGGTAAAGGGTAATGACCTCAGCTCTGGGAAGGTCTTAGCAGCTCTGTGAAAATAAACACCTACTAGTGGTAAAATATAAAAATTGGGATCTGGCAAAAAAAAAGTTGGTAGCACTCCTAAGAAAACATGCTGGGTGGACAAACAGCAGCCCTGGCTCATGGCTCTGCAGCAGCTCGGGAGGGCACATGACGGGGCCACCAGCTGGAAGAGGGGTTTGCTGAGGACATGGCAAAATGGATTTTCAATGAGACATGGCACAGATAGTCAGCCCCTCTGCTCACAGAATGAATTTGTTATTAGGGCTGTGGTGATGTAAGTTTATATAGGTCACTGTGACAGCAAAAATATATCATTTTTATCTTCAGTCTGCTTGATCTTCAGCATTTTAAATCCACAGTATCAGTCTGACTGATTCATTGTTACTTATAAACCACACTGACAAAGACTTCATTTTATCTCCATGCACAAATACCCTGTTCCTAAAATATAGAAGATGTGCATTGGCTATCTACATAAACAAGGGATTAGTTTTTCTTCTGATTTTATGACATTGTTTGTCCATGCCCTCTTGAATATATATGACCAACTGAGCTTCTATTTCAGCCATTTTATAATGCAATGAAATTGTGGGTTGTTTTCTGTTTTTCTTTTTTACTGCAAATCTGGTATTTAATCCCTACAAATATAAATCTAGATAGTCTTCTAGCACTCCTATTCATATCCCATTTATTCTTTATTATGGTCCACTGTATGAACTTTCTAATAATGTGTAGCATTGTTTTTCCTAGTCCTGACTTTAAGTGGGCCCATTGATCTACCCAATATTGCCACTCTTTCAGCCATGGCCTGGATTTTTGCTCTTACTTTCAAATGTAAAGAAACTCATTCTGACCTCATTCCAACAATGGCCAAAGAAAATGTATTCAAATAATATATGCTAAAGATGTAAAGGTTGGCTGCTGAATCCTGTGGACTCCAGGACCTAGGGATCCCTCTGGGCTGACTGGTGCAGCCCAGATGTGGGCACACAGGGACTCTCCATCCCAGTCTCTTGGACACAGCTCCCGTCCTTATGTGCAGGTTCGTCCAGCAGAAAAGATGAGCATTTGTCCCAAAGAGGCACCAAGGAAACTGCACAGAGATTACCCAGCAGACCACTGCCTTCAGCCACACTCACATAAATTCAAACAACCCTCACCCTCCTCCCTTCCAGCTGATAAGGATTGAAATCCTCTATGAAAACACATGTGTCCTCACTTTCGAGATTCATGAGTGCAGTTACATTCACAGATCCTTGAATAGCAGTTCAGCTTGTAAAGCCCTCTAAAACCCATGCCTAGGCTCCCCTACCTAGACCAACTGGGTCTCCTCCTACTCTACAGACAGTCCAGCTTGAAGTTTGCTAGCAAGAAAATGTGTGGACCACACACTCATCTCACAAGCCTCTCCACAGTCATGGATTCCTTGAATTTAGCACAGCTCCTCTGTCCACCCATGCCCAGATCCTGTGTCCCCTTATTCAGCATGACCTCAGACCTTGAGTCCTTCCAGGTTCAGGCTTCCTCCTTCTCATCAATTAGTCCAGCTTAAAATTTGTCATACAATTACACATACATGTCCATACAGGATTAAATTAACTAGGGGAAAAAGAAGTGTATTTTGTTATTTACATGTGCTAATATTTAAACCTCTCCCACATAATATACATGCTGGTCCCTTCAATTGCTGACAACTTGACCTACCCACTGTCCCTCCAACTGAGACAACCCTGATGTCTAGAAGAAAATAATACCACCCCAGATGATGAGTGTTCTCTTTTAGAATGATAGAATCATTTCAGATGGAATAGAGCTTTCAGATCATCTAGTCTAACCATTAACCGAGCCCTGCCAAGGTCCCTACTTCATCATGTCCCTAAGTGCCACATTTACATGTCTTTTAAATACCTCCAGGCTTGGTGACTCCAGCACTCCCTGGGCAGCCTGTTCCAGCACTTCACAAGCTTCTCTGAGAAGAAATGTTTCCCATTCTTCAGTCTAAACCTCCCTTGCTGCAACTTGAGGCCACTAGCTCATGTCCTATCCTATGTTACTTGGGGAAAGAGACAGAGCCTCACCTGGCTACATCTATTTAGGCAGTTCTAGAGGCTGGTGAGGTCTGCCCTGACCTTATCCTGCTGGCATATTGGTCTCACTAGTTGCTGTCATCAAGACCTATGGGTTCCTTCTCCAGTTCACTTAGGCCTTGCAGCACACAGACATGGGATACAAAGTTTTGCCCATTCCCCAAGCACCGACAGGAGGCTCATTCCCCCTCCCCGCTGCTTAGGAAGCCCAGGATGCCCCCCACTGCCGTGCCCGAGTGCCATCCCTAATGGCCCATCAGGCAGGGACTGAAGGGGTCTGGTCTGTCTTCTTGTTTCCCTTACCACCTGCTGATAAGTTTGTGTATCTGCGTGCTTATTCCATCCCTTTCCTTGTTATGTGTTGCTACTCCTGAACCAAAAAGATAGAGCCAGAGAACTTGAAGAGGCCAGCGCTCCCCCATTCCACACAGCCTCACAATACACACTCTGCAAGCTCTTGGTGCCTGAGGTCACCTCAGGGGGAGAGGGATCCATGAGTTGAGGAGGTCACAACTGAAAGCAAAAGAAAAGCCCCTGAAAAAACACCAGGCATCCTAGCAGGACACAGGGCTAGAGCATCTCTTTTTTTTTTTCCCCTTCTTTTTTTTTTTTTTTTTTTTAATATATAGAGCATGGGTTTCACTCTAATTGGTATTACTATGGTTTTACAATCCGAAATATGGAAGTTGATTCAGAAGTTGCCAACAAAAGTATATTGTGCAGCTACTGTGGGCAGCACAAGCATAGGCAGACAAGCAAATGTTCGATTCTGCCGGAGGAGACTATTTGAGTAAGACGTCATCCAAGAAGGCTGGCAACAGAAAAAGGCACATCACTCCTGCAAGCAAACTTCAGGGAACCTGTTTCCCTGCTCCCCTTTTCAGTCCTGTCAAAGTTATGAGCAAATACAATACCATTCCCTAAGGTAATCATGCTGCAGCTTCAAATCAGTCCTCTCTCGTTGCCCAGGAATCCCAGGTAGGACCTGGCTTTCCTGCAAAAGTAGCCACATCAATCACATTTAATAAAATTGTACAGAAGCTTGGAATTGTGAGTCAGCTACAGTAGCTGCTTGACATGTATTCCCACAACGTTTGAGTGATGATCCAGAATGAGAAATTAGACTCCTCATTGTGAAATACAAAGCTGTGTTTCGTGTCAGGTACATACAGGCAACGTGTGTATTTGTGATTGTGATATGTGTGGAAACCAACCATGGGACAGTTATGGAGATGAATTCTAATAATGACTGAGAAAAATAAAGCATGGAAGGAGGCCTTTGAACCTATCCTTTGTTTGCAATTAACCTTTATAAGTCTTAAGTTGATTTATGAGCATTTGAATTAAAGTTTTCAGAAGATGCTTTTTGACAAGAATTTTCTGCTTGTAGTTAAGCCTTAAAGAGTTCTGCAATAATAACCTTTTTAGAATATTGCTTGTAGTAAGGATCTTTTGAAACTATAGCTTTGGAATGTATAGAAAGGAAATCTGCTTATCTTACACCTTAACAAAACAGTGAAAAGCAGCTTGAGAAAGGAAGATGGACATCAACTCAAGGATTAATAGCCTCGACCAAGGGAAGCTGGACATCACTGTTATGAGATTTATGGTCCTTGCAAATCAAAAGGTGGACCCACATCTGGAAGCTGGACTTCACCAGATGAAATACTCCTTCCTTTTTTCAAGAAACTAGACCCCACCACCTGGGATACTCCTGTTGGGAAATACATCTGAGAAAAACGAAATCACTATAGTGTATAGAATTGTGACGTAAAAATTGGAAATAGAAATTGCTGAGAAAGCTTATGAGTTCCCCTACAAATACCTGTAAGCCCCAACCATCATTGTGCAGTTGGAGGGAAAACTTCCCCCACTGTACCCAGCACTGTGTTGTTCATACTTTACCATATTAATTAATCAATTGATAGCTGCTTGAAGGTTGGCCTAGTCAAACTTCTTATTAATAACATCATCCTGAAAACCTGTGCTGCTGGTGTTACTAAGCTAATCCTAAAGACCATCCTACTGAGCTTTCTATCCTCTGACCAAAAGTAACGTGGAAGCAACTGAGGCTTAGGGAAAAGCTTTCCAGAATAGTAAGAACAGTGAAGCAACGAGATCACTCTCCTCCATAAAACCGGGGTTTTTTTCAAGAGCAAGTCAGGCAAAGCATCTCCCAGGAAAGGCTCGGTGAAGCTAGGACATAAGAGGGGGTTAAGGCATGGAGTTCAGGTTAGTAAGGTTTATTGAACGTACACTGAAAAACGCTTCTCTAAGATCCTCATCTCCTCTACATACGGAAAAGCCTTTTCTTCTCCACAAAGCCCCGGGATTGTATTCTTAGCAAATAGCACTGAATTTGCACTCCAGTAGACAGAAGGCGGGGGTGATTGGTGGATTTAAACGATCATTAGAAGCCGATCTTCAGCTCCTCAAGTTGCCCATCACAGCTTAGCCCTGGGGGTCCATTTAAACTACTTCAGTCGTTTGGCATCGGCACAGGTATCAGCCACGGCCCTGGCCAGGGACAGATCAGCCACCCTCGCAGCGTCACTCAGGAAATCCTTCCTATCCCCATTGGAATCTCTTACTGCTGTTCTCACAGCTTAAACTGCAGGGAAATCCCCCACAAATAGATCTGAGGCTTTTTGGGTCACCACACTGAAACTCCCGCAGCCAGTGACCGAAGCAAGGATGTTCTCACCTCAGAAATTAGGATGAATAGCAAAGAAATTCATTCACATCTGTTCCCATGGGCAGGCTTCAGACCTGTGAGCAGTTCCTCCAGAGCCCCCGATGCAACCCACTACAACTAAAGTTTTTTATACTAATGTCAGGTGTTATGAGCACATATTCTGTGGTCCCCTTCCCCCCAACACATTCCTTACCTTTTCCATTTGTATACCTGGGTCTAGCACAAGGCATTTGGGAATTACTAAAGCTCTGTGTCTTGATGAAGACAAAGAAAAGGTAAGCAGCTTAAACAGCTAATACACTTGTATGACTATTCCACCATTTCTACCTGAAAATGTTCAAAAATTCTTCATACTGTTTCATTTTGCATCATTTGCCTATCTATATGGTAGGAGATTATATTCAGAGAAATATAAAAGACGGCACAGAAATACAGGGTACTATGCATAGATTATATACTACTATACTTTCTGCTCATTAGGTAAAATAAAAATGGAAGAAAAGCAGGGGGAACAATACATTGCAACTTCAAAAAAGGTAATCATTAGGTGAATAAAGGGAAAATAATTATTATTCTGTTCAGTTTCCCATCCCTCTCTCTCCCATTAAAAAAAAAAAATCTAGAAATTTAAATTGCATCAGAATCTATTTTGGTCTGTTAAGCTAATAAATCACCATTTTCCTCAGTAAACATTGATGATTTAACTGACAGTTTATTTCAAAAATAGATCAAGCATTTGGTCATGCAAGTGCTGTATTTTATCCCTAATGGAATTAATTACACTTACTTAAATGCATGAAGAAGCAAGGAGGAAATTAAATAGCCATCTATCTAATCCAGAGGTCTACCCAGAGTCTTTACCAGAAAACATAAGGTTTTACACTGTGGTGCTGTAAAAGCTGAAAAACAAATGTTCCATTCACTGTTGTCCTGTTGTCCTTGACCATTAACAAAGGGACAGGCTTTAGGATTTATGATAGTAGCAGGTACTGCAGTGACAATCTGTATGGTTCTCTATCTTCACATTGTCCTTAAGGGTAATCTTAAAAAAAGAAAACACACACATACAACAAATAATTAGGATTAGCTGCAGACCAAAAAGAGCATTGTCAAGTAAAACATGTCTGAAAACTTCTTCTTAACTACAAAGTACCCAGGCCCTTTGGGGTACATGTACTAGAATGACCTCATCACCAACATATGAAGCTGCATCATCACAGTTTCTGGACCTGTAATGTGAAAGTTTTCCGTAGTGACATGCACAGTGACACAATATGCTGCTCTTTAACTTCAACATTCCTTAAAGTGTCTAACTTTCCACAAGTGTCAAGTAACCAATCTATGGAAAATCAGGAAGTGCCCTTCAAACACATCACATGGAAATTACAAAAACAAAGGCAACAAACTCAGGAGTCACCTTTATGCTTTATCTCAACCAAATTCTAGCTGCTGCCTCAGGGCAAGTACAGCATTGTCAGTGTAGAATAAGATCTATGTTCTCCTCAGGTGAAGAGCCAGGATTGGTTCAGCAGAGTTTAAAGTCAGGTGTCCGGCTCCCATCACAGCCAGTGGGGACTCAGCACTCTCCTCAGCTGCACCCACTGAGCTGTCAATTGTCATTTGAGGGGTCAGAGGGGATCTCACCCAGCCTCCAGCTGTCACTCTAGAAACACTTTCATGGGTTCTGTGTCTGCCAGCCATACCCATATGACTTCAGTACCCTAAGGTATTTCAAATGCACCAAATCTGTGAGTGGGTAACTCAGCTGAGCCTCTAGCTGACACATTTAATGAGCCTGATTCAGGTCACCACAGGATAGACACCTTAGCTTGTTACAACTAGCTCACCATTTATTACATAAAATGTAAGGTTTCTTCACTTGGAGCAGAAACACTCCCAAAATAATCAGATTTAGAAGAAATTTTAAAAGATCCTTAAGTGAATGCTAAGTGTTCACAATACTTGGACACATTTACAGGTCCCTCTTGGTTATACTATGCAAAAGTAAAACACCATCTCAATTAATCTAACAAGCACAGATGGTTTTGGTCCCTCATTCCCATATATGTAATTGATAGTATTGATCAGACACCTTCCCAGAGAACTCCTGAATATGCAGGAAAGGCACAAGGCAATTGACTTATTCAAATCACATGCACACTGCATAGCATTTAAGGGGAGGGTGCACACCCAGAGAAGTTGAAAATACTGGGACAAGTCCACCACCAGAGCTGCAGGTGTCATAAGACAAAGCAGTTTCATAGAATTCAGTGGCACTGCACCAATTTCCTCATCCCAGCTGAATATCAGACTCATTACTGGTTGATGATTTAATTTCTTCTTTATAAAAAAGAAAGAACCATGGCATAAAGGACATAAATGCCAAGGATTCTTCCCTCCAACTGCTCTCCAGTGTCCTCCAGCAAAACCATATTCTTTACTATTCACTGCTCCAGCTAAATACTGCATTCTAAAAGAAGCTAAAGCAGACCTCATTCTCACCCTCACCTTGGTAAAAGCCTTTGCTACGCAGCATGTTGCTTCTGATGTAATGTTCTTTGGAACAAGCATGGTCTTCTTGGACCTCATTGGAGTGGGATAGGCACGGGAGAAACAGCACCCAGTGCACTGGTAAATGGGTGCTCCTGGCTTGGAAAAGAATCTGTTCTCCCCTAGCTTGCACTCTGGACAGCCTGCCATAAAAATAAAAGGAAGAGAATTTTACTTGGTTTCCAGCTGTATTGTCATTTTCAAAAACAAAGGGAAAGTGCAGGCCATAAGAGGAAGCACAAGCCACATTTTGTTGCTTGATGTCTGCAGAACAGAAAAGCACAACACCAAAGCTCTCCTCTTTAGGTTTTTTTCAACTCTGCAACATGCACCAGCTGTAAAACTACGCTGTGGCTTTCTAGGTAAACCACAAGCACTACTGGATCTTTTCTGCTCTTCTTTTCAATTTTGTTGATACTTGTGAAGGTTTGTTTCTGTCTACAGCACTAGCTATCCCTAGAAAACTTTCTTCTAGCTGTAGATAGTTAAAAGCACCAGCAGGATTTGTAGAGTTTCTTGAACATTGCCTGGTTTTAGACAAGATTTTGTTATAGAGCACTTTTTAAATGTTCGGTGGTACCAAGAGTTTTGTACATCACATTTTTTAATATTTTATTTCAGGCTGCAACCTCCAAAGTACCCTTAAAATCTAATATATGTCTTTCATAGAATGCTATACCACCAGCATCCCATGTTCTGCAATCTACGTAGGAAAAATATTCTGCATATGGGGAAAAGCTGTGGTTCTGCTGTTCCTAATGTTACATTGTAGTTTAGTTCACAGGAGTACAAGAAACCAAACATTTCTATTCAATAGTGTTTCAAGAATTAAGGTTACCCACATCAACTTGAGGACATTGTCATCTGAGACATTGTTGACCTGGAGAAATTAAATTCAGGGAAGAAATAGGAGGCATGCTCATAGTGAAATTATCTTGGTTTATTATACCCTCATTGTCAATAAATGCAACCGAAGGACAAAATTTATGACATTTATAAAACGTGAAAATTTAATTAATACTCTTCATAATTGTTCTATTTCTGAGTGCTGAAAGCAGCTTACCCTGCATGAGAAACTCTCCGTCTGGGAAAGTATGAAGAAGATGTAGAAATACAGACAAAATGGTCAATGTGACAGCTGCATACTTCCCATAGCAATCCATGATCTGTCTAGAAATACAAATACACACGTTTTTGAAGGCTGAGACCAAAGGCAGCATGAAAAGAACATGGCCCCTGCCTGACCAGGGTTACTAAATTGGAAAGAAAAAAAGTTTGTGAGAAAAACTGATATGCAGTGCTTTCCAGGGCAATGAATGAGGGCAGTGGAAACAAGCATCTACCTAATTAAGACAGGAAAAAAAAAAAAAGGAGGAAAGAATGATCTGAAGCCCAGCTAAGCAGAATGGCTAACAGGCTGATGATGTGGTAGTCACCAGGTGGCAAGGCTGGGTGCTGGGTACAAGTAACATCACCTCCTTCCTCCCACCTGCCCAGTGAGTCAGTTCATGCTGGCAAAAAACAGCGGATAAAGGAATTAAAAGCAGCCAATAATGATCAGGAAGAAAAAACATTGGCAACAATTTTGGAAGCACTAGAAATAAACATTTAGAAGAGGCATCCGAAATTTCAGTGTATGCATGTAGGTATGCATATGGGCTCTATGCAACCTGTGATTTTCCTTCTCTGCTTGAACTTTTCCTGAAAGCTTTGGAAGCATTGAACATGGCTATCAGGTTCCTGAGAAGCAGCAGCCAACCCCCTTCAGCAAGAGTAAGCTCTGTCTGCAGCAGAAAGGTGGACCTTCACAACCTTAAGATCCACAACCTCTTACTGTCCTGCCAAATATTTTGGTAACTGAATTGAACTCAACAGCATCTATGGAGCCAGCAGAGTGGATTGGCTAGATCCCTCCCTCCAGAAAATAAAGCACTTTTTTTAAGGTTGTTTTTTGTATATTCTCTTCCCAGTCCCTTAGAAGGGGTGTGACTGCTGGCAGACTTGCCTGCCCTGGAACACAATTCCACAGCTTAATGTTAAGCCCTGCTCCATCCAGAGGAACATTCCCCAGAGTGCAAGAAGTCAGCTGGAGGGTCTCATGCACCAGCAGAAGACAGACAGACTTTTCCAAATGATCTGTTGTTACATCATCCTGAGCCCTTTGATAGCCTAAATGCTTCAATGGCTCCAATAAAGGAAGCCAGCCACAGGAATAACACCACAACACTAGACAGATTATCCTGGTTTTCATGTTTTTTTCTGAAGGCACTGTGGCATCCTTCACCTTAATTTTTCCAAGAAGATATAATGTTATAATTTGGTACATAGCAATGGCTCAAGGGAATCCCAGAGGGAAGGTTTTTTTACATTATATTAACCAAAAGGGGAATTGAAATTGCAGTTTTGCACTTCCTCTATTGAGTCCGATTTTCAGGCTCATACCAAAACCACCAAAGAGACCTGACAATAAACCACAGATGTGACCTTTTCTACTTTTCCAGAGCAATAGCTGTTTTGTCTGATGGTCTTTCTTGAATTTTCTGACTGTACCCATGCTGTTATACCAGTTAATGTTCTCATCACTCATTTCATCTCACCGTCAAATCCAAGTAAGCTTCTACTTGGTTCTATTAAATATTATCTTTCTTGAGCTACTGGAACAACAAATAATGCCCGAATTTCAGAAGCTATTTAGAAAGACGGTAATTTTAAATCTTTCCCAGCAGATTAATTCCCACCTCATCATTTACAAGATCTTGTCTTTTTCTGTTAAAGACTTTAAAAGAGGCACTAATACTACAGGTTGTGTAATGTTTGATATTTGACATCAATTGCCACCATTGAGCAGAAGAAAAACCAAAAGTTATTATCGAAGAAGTTTGGGACCCCATCGGAAATCAAAAATTCGCAATGTTTAACCGCAATCTAATTCTAGAGCCTCATTTTCTCTTACTTAAAAAGTAAGCTTAACTCTAAGCATTGATGTTTCAGTCCCAAAGTAATTTTTAAGTTAAATGTTCAAAGCAAAAACTTTGACAGAATGGAAGGAGGAGGAAACTTTTGGAAAAGAAGGGAAAGAGAATGCCAAAACATATGCAATTGTTCCTCTCTAACAGTAATGAAAAAATAAAAATAAATTACCTCCCTTGTTCAACAAGAAGAAATCAGAGAAACTGCAGGATGGTGTTGGAAGATGAGCTGTCCTCAACGCTTGGTGGTAAGTTCCCAAAACTGATGTAGGAAAAAGTTGCACCTTTCTTTTATACCAGTAACAGCTAGATCATATTCCTCGCCCACATCTAAGCCATCGGATCAACTGTACATTTTCTCTAATGACTGAACATCACTTTATGTAATTACCAGCCCACCATGCTGATCTTATCTTCAACCTGACTTTCATAAGGATTATTTTTTTTTTCTTACATTATGAAAAAAAGGTCAGATTGAGAGCACAAAGTCAGTGCTGTATGAGTTTCCTGGGGAACTCAAACACTGAACATCCATTTTTTTTGCTACAGCTTTCAATGAACAGAAGCTCATTTTCAAAAAAAGAACAAATTAATGCTTTCTAACACTTCTTTTTAAACTGGGGAATATTATTAAAAAATATATTATAAAACACTACTATAGAAATGGCATTGTTTTAGCAGAGAATAAAAAATAGAGCAACAGTGATTGATGCAAACATTTAGAAGAAATGTTAGTTTGTAAATTCTCCATTTGAATCTAATGCACAGAAAATGAATGCATGGATAAACATAGAGATGTAGAAGGGATACATTTATAAAGGTAAGATTTCTGGCAGGATCTTCTCTTGTTTTTAGAATAAAGCTAATGAAATGGAGGCACTTCTGAAAACTGCATCAGAGTGCAGGTTAGAGACTTGTAAGCCCTTAATTTCAAGTGACAGAGTCTGTGTAGACCTGGCTAAATAGGACGGGTCTTCCTCTGCCTTCTGGCACTGAGGCCAAGCGGTACAGCCAGGCTCACATCCACTGAATGTTTCCCTTCCTCTTCTCAAAGGGGAGGCTAACATTCAAACACCTTTTGGGAACAGCCCCTGGCAATGCAGAGAGCCTTTGGTCCGTGCTCAAGACCCTGCTGTGTTTCCAAGTCCTGGAGAGTTGAGGGAGGTTCACTTCAGAAGAAAAAGCTCACTGCAGAAGCGAAGTGCCTAAACCCTAGTTACTCACTCTGGATTGCCCTTACAGACAATGCAGAGAAATAGCCCTAAACATCTATTTCAGTACAAGATTAAGCCACTTTTACTGCGTGCCTATTTTTCATCATTGAGAGCCCAGGGTAGCTACCTTGGACTGCTCACTGTTCTACCCAGAAAGATTTACAAATGTTTTATAGTTTAAAAAAATTCTTAAACACCCAAAGGCTTAAAATTACCATTTAAGGACCTGATTTGTGTCACACACTGATGGAAATGGGATATTGAAAGAGACCCCCTGCAGCTTCTCGTGTTCCTATGAAAATGAGGCTTTTATTCACAAAACAATCAATCAGTCTCTTACAACAAGTTTATTGTATAGTTAGATTTGGTGAATTCTAGATTTCTGTAGCTTTCTGCTCTTCAGTTTTCTTCTCCCTTGCCCTGACTCTCTTCTTAATAACAGCAATACCCCCAGACTCCATTTGCTATTTCAGACACATTTATCGCAACCTTTATCACCTCTGCCTTCACTAACAACCTCATCTGCTTCAAGGTGTCAGACACCTTTTTCTCTTCCATTTGTTCAACTCATCACTGTAACAAAGTTAAACTCAAAACAATTGTCCCCAGCCTACGCTTGGCTCGAAATTGGCTCCTGTTTCACAACTGAAGATGGATTTCTATACCTGTAAGTTTTTTCTGGTTTTTTATTTTTTTCAAAATTTGTGCTGGTCTAATAAAAGATAAATAAATTTTTAAAAAGTCTCTCTCCCCACAATTTTTGCTTCATTTAATTACAAAAGCATACAGTTGAAATTTGAGAGCTATCAGTAAACATAGTTTTTTGAGAAGTGCCTTCCTGGAAGACAGAAGCTTAATATTTCTTGTCATTCAAAGCAAATTGATGAAAATTGCTGCAATTTATGGAGTGCCTCTGTCCTGCCCATTTCATACTCATCTCAGCTTGCAGTCCTTTGGGAAAGCCAGGATGGCTTGCAATCCTTCCCAAAAGCCAGGAAACTGTTTTCATAACAACGAAAAATAGTAAACTTTGTATTGTACATTTGATACTTTCCCATGTATTGTAGCAAATCATCTACTAGTATTGTCATCATATTTCAAAAGTTCCATACTTTCTCAGTGATTTTTTTTCATGGGCAGTCCTCCACAGCACAGACTCCTTCATCACAGCTAACAGCTCTAACTCTCTTCTCAATCAGCTAACCCACTCTTTTGCAGCACTCTTCTTCTTATTGGACACAGCTGTGGCCTATTGGGGGCAGGCCTGTTCCTAATCTTTGGTGATTAGTGCAGCTGCAACTCCTCAGGTGTGAGACTACCTTCTCCACTATCTTTATTTTCTTACATTCTATCCCTCCACATACTAGTAAAGAGCAAAAGTTATGCAAAATGTTTATGTCATCAGAAGGATTCAAGCACAGTGACAATGTTATCCCTACTGTGGGGGGGGGGGGGGGGTGGGGAAGTGCCCACAACCTGCTACTCTTGCCCTGTCAGAATGCATTAGGAAAAAATCTTGTGAAGTCAATGGAATTACACTGGTAAAAAAGATAGTTTTAAAAAAGCCCCTATATTTATTAAGAGGATTTCTTACTTTAGCAGCTCCAAATCTCCAACTAAAAATACTTGGTCAAATCTGTCTTAATGTGTGACTGAATGAGAAATGAGAGAACGTAGCTCACTGTTTTGGAGGGGGAGAGGGCACCCTCTAGTTTATTAAATCACTTAGTGATACTCTCACAAGTACTTTTGCCACACTGATAACATGATTTTATGGTCTGTACAAACATATGGATGAACATATAGGTAAATATGTACCCCAAACTGGACTATCAAATATGCTTTGCCAAGATCAGTATTTTGCCATTCTGTGTTAGAAAAATGCAATGAATTGCTAAAATTTTCAAGTTTCTTTGAGGCCAGTATGTTCCTAAATTGGACTGGGACTCTATTAAGGAACATATGTGACACTAAATATAGCACTTGTTAAGGCTGAAATCAGCGTGAACTCAGAACCTAAATATTACGGAGTTGCAGGATTTTTGGCTCTTTTCTAGGAGCTGGGTCCCTACAGCTCCTTCTCTGGCTGTCTCTGGAAAGGAGAGCTCACGTCTCCTCCCTTGCTCTGCCAGATGCTGTCTCAGGGTATCTGTCCTACTTCCCTACTTAGCAAGATCTGCTTATCTGCAGGCTGTTTCCTGATGCTGCCTCTTCCTTGCTAGAGGAAAGCTTTTCTACTTTGCCACTCAGCACTGACACCCAGCACGGTCTGTAAAAGACTGGGGAGGGGCTCTCTTGCTTCGGAAAACAAATGCTTCTATTCAAAAATAAGTCCACTCTATTAATAAACAGAAACAGACCCTCCAAGTGTGTTTACATATTGACACTGTTAAACAGAATCTGCCTATTTTGATAAGGTAATACAAGGTTTACTATACCATAGCCCCACAGAAAACACTGTAGAGCACACACCTAACTTTTGGGTTTTAATTATTGCTGTGTTCATCCCGGCCTTCTTTATTGGTCTTCCTAATCCCTGCTGACAAGTAAATGAGAAGGAAAAACCTTTAAAATGAAGTTTTGATAGCATTTTTTGCTTGGATGGACAATCAGGTTAAGGTTTGGATGATTTTTTTTCAATAATAATTAAATTACATTTCAAAACTTCCTCCAAATGCAGACAAAATACACCCTTCATCATTGATGCAAAATCAGAAAAGAGCAGTCCTCCATCCGAGCAAATGGAATGCTCACCAAATGCCAGAAACTCCTCTTTCCTTCTCCCTTGCAATCCTCAAATGCCTCCTTGATATCTTAGTCCAGCCCTGCCCTAGAGGCTGACACAGCACCCACAAGTGAGAGCCTGCACCATACCCTGCACCAGAAGGCATCCTGAAGCACTGGTACTACCTTTTGCATTTTGGGTGTCACTTCCTTCATTTCTTATGCTATCTTCCAGGTGTTCCTAGGAGGAGAGATGATGTCACATATCCCAAGTCACTCTGCACTGACTTAACCAAATTATCAGGATGGCTGAAGAGAGAGAACAACCAGAATGAGAGCATATCTTGGAGGGAAAAATATTGCTGGGGATTCAAGGAACAAAAATAACTTGAATGTTACATAAAGAGATTTGCAGGTATTTCAGTATTTCACCTAGTCTCCCTACTCCTCAGTTGGATCCTAATTTTTTCAGCTGCCATCAGTTTATTCCCAGAGAAAGTAAAACCAGCTCAGTGCATATATATGTGTGTGTGTGTATATATATATATATATACACATTTATATCTGTAAAAAAGGCCCCCCAAGGCAACAGAAAAAACAGAAAATACAGATACACACAATTAGGAGCTCCCCTCTGCTGAAATACTTCATACTGTATTATGTAAAGAGTGAAAGTCAAATTTTCTATTCTTTTACAGGTGCTTTCAACTGATTATCTAAAATTATCTCTCAAAGCAATACTTCTTGGCCTTAGCCTCCTTTGTTTAAAATTGACTGGAGTTCTGTCATTATTTCAAATGTCACTTGATCAAGACTTTTAAGATCAGCCGTTAGTGTTCTCAAGTTTCAGCCAAACATTGATTATTCTGAGATAATAAGTCTTTCAGTACTTATTACACATAAATAATTGACTGAAAATCCTCTCCTATTCTAAAACCATAGTGTAAAGCAGGTTCACTAATATATAATTTTTTGTTTGTTTTTAAAGGAATTAATATTACAGACTATGGTACTTCAGATATACCTGCAATAAACATTACTTCATGCAAGCTAAGTAAAAACTATGGCACTGAAGAAAATCAGAAAGATTATAAGGACTAGATATATTATTCCCCTTTCTTATTGTGATTTTCAAGGTCAAAATGTTTAATCATTGCTTGTTATTAGGCAACTTACAGTACTAATAGGATGATGACTCCTGTTTAACTCTGTTTTCATGCTTCTTTTATTAATGGGTTTATTTGAAATCCAATTCCTTTGAGCAAATTTAGAATAGATAATATTACAATTCTCACAGCATTGTGGGACAGCAAACAAAATGTCATTAACATGTAGCTTTAACTTCAAGGGCTTTGAGATTGCATTTCAATATTCTTATTCTCTACTTTAAATTAGTAAAAGTAACTACACCTCATATGATGACTAAATGAGATTACAAGGTCTGGAAGGTCTGTTCCTGTGATGTATAATGCTGCTGAGTTGAAGTAACCAGGTTTGTTAGACTCCTGAAATATTAACTATTATTAATTTATTTTTATCAGGCAGAGGTAAACCACTGGACTGCATAGACTACTCATCAAAACAATTATGTCAATGAATATGTTCCTGCACCACAAGGGTAGCCCCACAAGGGTAGCCCATGAGAGATGGATAATGCTGCTTTACTATAAATGTATTTCAACATTTATCCCTTTTCTTGAAAAAAACCCCACAAAACACACACACCCCCCAAACCATATGAAGGTTTCAAGGAACAAACCATATGAGTGCATCATTGCATGTGAGGTTTAGACTTGATAAATAGCCATGTAAAAGTGAAATGTACGTCTCTAGTGCAGCTAAAGCAAAGAAGCCTGATCAATAATGCAGGATGTCTCATTTATACAACTAGCTATTTCAGCAACTCTCATTATCTTATACAGTAATAATTGCTCAGACAATTAGCTATTATCCTTTTCTAGTCCCAAATCTGAATGCTTTCATTTGCTCACTGTATCACCTCTTCTGTTAGTAGAGGTTTATATTATTAATTGCTTTCACATTTCATAGAACTGTATTTCTTGATTTAAAAATGAAAGCAGAAAAAATGCTCAAGTTCCTCAAATTCCAATCAAATTGCAGAAAGCCAGAAGTAGCCTACATTGCTGATAATAAAAAAAAAGGCAGTGACATAGAAACTTAGCTGGGAAAAGGCTTCTGAAGAAAACAGATTCTTTCTATCACATCACGAAGAGGTGGCTGTTACCCTCTCTTCCTGTCCCTGCACAGAGAAACCTGGCTGCCAGGTAATCTGGCTGAATAAAAAACTCGCCATACTTCAGTTCCATATTGCAGCAGCACCTAAGAAACCCACACAGAGAACAAGGAGATAATTCTCCCCTGCCCTGGAGAGCTCACCATCTCATACTGTCTTTGGGGGACTAAAGTCATTCCCCTAAACTCCTTCTGTTCAACCCACTTGGGCATTTTTCTTAAGCCATCAGATGTTAAACTGATGTTCTGGGCATCACCAAAATTTTCAGATGTGGCCTTAGGTCTACCTAGTGCAGCAGGTCATTTCCCTCACTCACAGTGGTATATTCTGATCATTTCTAAGCTATCTCTTCATACAGCCACCTGCCCTTTGGAGGAACTGTGCACAGCATTTGTTTCACATTTGCCAGAGACTATCAGAGCAACTAATAAAGAAAATTAGACATGGTATTTGTCTATTGGTGTGAGTCAGCACATGAAAAATGGGCTAGAGAGTTATAATTAATGCCATGTTGGAAAGCAAAGTGGGCCAGTGTTGCCCACCTCCGTACAGTTGCCTATCAGAAATAAAAAGGGCTTACATTTACATAATAGCACTTCAAAATAGAACTTACAGTGCTTTGAATGTTAGATATTTAGAGTTTATTTTCCACATGGTTGAAATTTAGCCATTCTCACACAGCAGAACTATAACCATTTGCTGCCAACAATATTACATGGCTGTCTTCAGGGGCAAGCAATCCATTAAATTTACATCTCATGTTTAGGCTAAATGTCTATCTAAGTAGACTATAAAGGTCTAAGCTGTAAATTTTGGAGGACGGAGAAGGCAGGGAAGGCAGTCTGAAAACCAGGAAAAATTGTGAAGTTGCTATTTTATATTTTTTGATCCACACTATTTCTTAAGGTAAGTTAGAACATGAAATGAAATGACTGAATAAAGTCTCCTGTTCAGATGGTCTAGATGGTGGGTGTGTCCTCTTTTCACATGAGAAATAAAGTAGGAAATGCTTCAGGGGATCACTCCCTGCTTCAACACTCCGGAATTACTTTGTTCGTGCAACATTCTGTGTGCAATTCAATAGTAAGCTGTCAAGAAGTATAGATTATTGATATTTTACCCTTGCACAAATGCACAGAAGGAAAAAAGCTACCACAGTGGGATTCAAATCCCCTCAGCTTTAGACATCTGCAGTACATATGGCCAATGTCCATGCTGGCTGCTCTGGCAGTCGGTTGAAAGACACAGGCATGGGCTGTCTTAACTCTCACCTTAGAATAAAATGGGTGATGCCCTACAATTGCTTGCTCCACTGGTTACAGACAGGTCAAGAAAGCTGGCTTGGATAGTCATACCCATTTTTTAAGATATTCACAATGAACTAGATCCAGTGCAAAGCATCTTTAATGTTTTGTCTAACATGCTGGAATGAATATAATCATGTTTTTTCTTTTGCAGTCAGATAACTTAAGAGACAAACTGTAAGTAGTTCTCTGTAACTTCCCACAACATATCCAGGAGGTTAGAAGGGGAGGAGAGTGAGGATTGATCTTATCTGCTAATTGCCTCCCAGATTCTTTCTCTTTGTCTGTGTTCTTTTTAACCTCTTGTTTTAGTGGGTACTTAGCTTGAAAATTCTCTGAAGCAAAGGCTATCCTTTTATCCAAATTATTTTCATCCATGATGTATGGTCCTAGACAGTATAACAACTACAGACCAACACTCTGCCTGCTTGATACGGAGATGGGAATGCTCTGTATCCTTTGAGAGGATGGTGCTACAAGTGCAGCAGACTTTCAGGAACATAATCACCTTCCCAGACCTATTCACAGGTAGGAGTAACTTCACCAAGACCTAGAGTCTGATAGGCATAGACAAGTCCACAGACTAACACAAAATGCATTTAACAATATGAGGTTTGAAATCATAGAAATACGTAGACTGAGGATTGTCAGCCTGTTGAGTCTTTGGTAGAGGCAGATACTTACAGACTGACCAAAAGTCATGCTGCCAAGTGCCATACAAAATCTTTAAAGTAAACCTTCAGCTCCAGCTTCATGATGTTGATATCTGAGAGTGCACTACATGCTACTCTAAGAAGGCTGACAGACCTTTTGGTTAGCAAGCTAATAAAAACATTTCAGTGTCACCACTTGTTAATTGACTGTAATTTTTTTTTTCTTGCTAATATCCTTTACAGTTAAAAAAAAAAAAACACTTTAAAAGCCATCTCTAGATATTAGGTGGGAAATTCAGAGATAGTACAGCTTTGCTACTTCTACTGGCCAGGACCAAATACTACCAAGGGAAGTATGACTAGGAAACAAATGTTAACATTTGATATGCCTTGTCAAGCTGAAACATAGATTTTTAATTTAAACAGAGCTTCACTGCAGCACTGAACCAGCCAGAGTGCACTGGCCAGTGAAACCATGTTTGCTGCTGTTTGACATGCTGCAGAACACAGCAATATAAGTGATTCATTACAGCAAATAAGGTCGCGAGTTTACCATTGATTTATTGGTTAAAAAGGTTGTGTGTGTGAAATCAGCTCACTCTGACAGGGAAAAGTAAAACTCAGTGCCAATATCTTCGTGTTTTAACAGTTTCCTGGCTGTTTGCTCTAAGTCCTCCACCAATGCTGCTTTAATGTGCAGAGAAAACAGAGGAAGAAACATTCTTGGGAACTTTTTGAGACTGACATCCATAGCAGTATGCTTTAAAAACCTATTTTAAGCAAATCATGAACTAGTACTCACAAACATACTATTACTATTCCTCAGAACCCCACTTGCAGAATTGCTCAGTGCAAAGAGGGAGGACAGGGAATGTAGTGAGTGATGAGTTCAGTTTCCTGGGGTGTACAAGAGTCCTCTGTGATTACCATCGGTTTATGTTGGAGTCACTCATCTTGCTGTCTGTGAAACAGTACTAGGTCACAAGTTTCTGGGTGGTGGTCTAGCAAATGTTTCCAAAAAGAACTATGAATCCTATGCACATGCTTTCCCTCCCACTCAACCAAATCCTACATACAAAGCTGTGATCAGTGCCAGTTACAAATGAGGAATGAGCAAGCGCTAACCATGGAGTAAGTGATTCATCAGTCTAGCAAATTAAAGTCTAACAAAATAAAATTGAATGCAGAGGAAAGAGTGGGGAAGGAAATTAGAGGGGGGGGGAAAGCATGCATGGATATTAACTGATACTTTCATTATTTACCGTATTTGGAATAGATCTGTGGCTAGACATAATCTGCAAAGTTTACTTGAATGACCCTGAGATTTGTCTCATCAGACAGAGGCAACTGCAATTCCAGACAGACACCTGAACTGACTTTCTAGATTCCCTCAGAAACAAAGTGGGGGAAAAAGCGCTTTTAGATCTATTTTTGACAACTATCTCAGGCCAAGACAAATTGGCCACTCTCCTTGGTTATAAGTGGAACCTGACATCTATCTCAGATGTAAACATGTGCAGCTGCACTTCAGATTCTTACATTTGGCCAGATAAGGTTCACAAGCCCCAAAATACCCAAACCTCACCTTGTAGTGGCCCACCTAAATTTACTCTATCTACTCCCTATTTCAATCACTACAGTTTCTGTCAGAGCATCACTACAGGCATCAAGGTTCTGAAAACAGGTTTAAAAACGCCCGGGCAGGTATCCGCAGAGGATCCAGAGGCATTCTGCAGGCACCAAACGGCCCTAGGATATCCACCGCTGTGATATGGCCCCGTATCCACACACCAGTCCAGCCACAAAAGCAGAAGAGACTCGGCAGCGCGCAGCCACATCTGAATTACTGTGCTCAGCTGAGAAGCAAGGCTTGTCAGGGGAGTCCCAACAACAGCCGGTGCCGTCGGATTGCTGCTGTGCTCGGGATCAGCACGTTGCAGGCGCCTCCGCACAGCTTCCCCCGCTCGGCGTGGAGCTGACACGATCGATGTGCCCGCGGCCACGGCCAAGACTCGGTGCTTGGGGCGAGGCTGGCACACGCCCGGCTCCAACGCCTCGCAACAGCCAGCCGTGCCTCCGCCCGCCTCTGCGCGGCCGCCCGGCCAACGCGCCCTGCCCAGCCCCGCCGGGGTGCTCCGAGGTAATATCCGACAGCAAGCAGACATTCAAACACGGCTCAGGGCCGGGATCACACCAGGACCCCAGGCGAGCCGCCTGCATTGTGCTCAGTGCAGGCGCTGGTACGAAGTCTCATTAAGCTCGGTAACGTCGCAAGTCCCAGCGATTTCGGAGGCATTTGATCATGTACTTACACGTTGGCCGAGCGGGGTGTACACAGCGCACACGCTTTGCTGATTACAACAATTTTTTGACACTAAGCACACATGTTGCAAAATGGCATTGGGATTGTCAAGTACAAGCTTAGAGAGTCCAGCCTTTGATCTCACGATGCTTAGGGCGGGGGAAAGTTAGAGGTGGCTAAGTTAGTGGGCTGTGACAAAATTAGCCACGAATGTTCAGAGAACTAATTGAAGTAATTCTCGAATCATTAATGACGATTTTCAAGAAGTAACAGCTAGCAAGGAAGGTTCAAACCGTAGAAAAGTATAAATGCAATACTTATTTTTAGAAGAGAGAATAGAGAGCATAGAGCATTTTATATTGTCAACCTAACTTTTATCCCCTGAAATGGAACAAATTATTAAATAAAAAATCGGTAAATACCTGTAAGATTATGATAATTATTAAAAACCAGTTGAAATGGGTTAGTCATGAGAAAAATTGTATCAATTGATGCTAATCTCATTCTCTGACAGGATAATTGCTTCAACAAATAAGTGCAAATAGCAGATATGATGCATCATGACAATGACAAGCTTTTGACATTGTTCCACACAGCATTTTACTAAGTAAGTCACGTCAGTGCATTCCAGAGATAAGTAGCAACCCTGTAGGTGCACAACATTTGTAAAATTGTTCTCAAAGCGCAGTAATTGATGGTTTGTTGTCATTCTGGGAAGCTTTCTCAGGAGGAGTCCCACAGTACGTCATCCTGGGAAGAGTTTTATACCCCACATCCATTTAACAGCCTGGGTGATGGCATGTGAGTGCACTGACACAGTTAGGCAGCAATAGCAGCTTGGGTAAAGTGGCAAAGTGCTGTGAAGGATGGAAATAGCACTAAAAATGGGTCTTGAAGAATCAGCCTAAAATCAATCAGACAAAATACAAACCAGGCAACACTTTGGAAAGAGAAATCTAATGAGGGCAGAAATTTAAATATAGAATAGGAAACGACTGTGTAGGCAGAAAACAATGGGGGAGATCACAAACTAGAGCCAACAGTGTAATAGATGACACAAAGAGTAATCATTCCACTTAGCTCTGGCAAAGTGCCACCAAATGAGAACTGAGTTGGGCACTGGACACTGTGCTCCAGGAAATAAAAACTGCAGTCCATCACTGAGGGTGAGGAACACATATGCCAGCAAGGAAAGTAGGAAATACCAGCTGTGAGGAAAGCTGAAGGAATGAGGTTTATGTAGCTTAGAAATAAGGCAGTAAATTGTGAAATAAAGAGCTCAAGGAGAGGCATTATAGTGGCACTCAAAAATGTAGTAAGCTGCCATAAAAGATTTGGTGGCTATTGTTCCACCGTGACAACTAGAGAAAGAACAAAGATCAGATGAATTTCCAGCAGGGATTTAAGTAGAATACTGTGAATCCAATCAAACAGTTCAGATTATGAAGCATTTAAACAAGCTATGTTAGAGGCTGTGAAATCTTCCCTCCAGAAGTCCTGAGCCTGCTTCTTTTGAAATGCCACACAACAACTTTGTTGTGCTAATAAAAATACTAAAGGTGTACATGGTCAGCAGTGAGTTTGAAAGGCGGTTTGGTCTCTGTCAACCAAAAGTTACCCAGTATTGCTACATCATTGCAAGCCCATGGCACATTGATTTGCTGCTCCTGTAAGCATGGGCTTGAACAGCAACAGGATCAGACCCACGTTTTTCCTTGCACAATGGTGCCTAAGTAATGGCATGCACCTCTCAGATCTTTTAATGTAACATAATTTAATGCAGGTTTTGTCTTTGAATAGTATGCATAAATCACTGCAAAAGAATTGCTATCTCACTATAAGAAAGGAGCTACTAAACTGTGTGTACTAGACAAAGGAAATATTTTTCAAAAGGTTTGCCTGAGGGAGGATTTAACAGAGGAAGTTAATGCATTCCAGCAAGAATCTCCATCACTATACCAGTGGATTAATTGTAAGTAAATCTAAGGCTCTGAGTGAGGAAAATTTGTAGCATAAGGAACGTAGATGAAAAGTGTGGGATGGCTGTTGAAGATAAATACCTAGTTTGAAACAAATTCTTGACTGGCTATATTTTTTCAGCATTTTGTTATTTCCATGACTAACTCTCAGCTATAATAATGAGGTTTTGATTTAATTCCAAGAAATCATTTTTTAATCAAGAATTCATTAAATGTCCATCTTTTCATTTTCACTGCAGTGGTTTCTTTTTCTGTGCAATGATTTTATTATCTGATTGCAATCAATAGTGCTGTAACAGGCAGTATATGTAGTTCATCATCAGAGAATGGTAAGGGATTACAGAACATTTATACTATCACTTCTTAAAGTCCATCCCTCTACCTCCTCCTCCTGTCATTTGCAGGTTGTACCATTTTTTCCTTCTATTGACACAGGGATCTATATTTTATCAAAGGCCTTCAATACTAATTTGCTGAAAAATTCAATTAAACATTTTTTTAAAAATAAATGTGTTGCTGTAAAACATGCTCTTGAGAAGCAGCTTTACACTTTGTCATAGCAAAGAGCTGGGTGTCACCACTAAGTAATTAACTGGTTATAAACCAGCTAAATCATGAAGAATCAGGAATCATGCAGAATGCAGATCAATATGAAAAACAAAATGTTCTTTTAACTGACCTTACACCTACACCTGAAGTAAATTCTTCCTTTACCTATTAGCAGGATAATCTGTTTTTTTTTAAATATCTTCTCTCCACTCTCTCCCTAACTTGTTCACAAGAACTGCCCTATCCTAGTGCCCAATCCCTTACTTCCATTTTCCATACTCATGAAAAAGATTCAGTTCTTAGACACAAAATTAAAAAAAAAAAGAAAAAGAAAAGTGTTTCTGTGGAATCCTCCTAACTGAAAAGCCAAATCTTGCCAAATGGGGAAGAGAAAGAAGAAAAGAATGTAATGATGGGAAAACACATCTCCAGGACATCCTTTCTTTCTTTTAATAATTTTTTAATGTATAGCTAGAACTCTGCTAGATTCTCTTAATGAGAACTAAACTATTGAGGATTTAGGCAGTGTGCACCGGGAAGCGAACAAAGGAAAATGATAAACAGAAAACACAATTGGAAAGGTAGAAAGGCACCATTAATTACAGGTATTAGCACTGTGGTTTGTATTAAATTATGTAAATGAGAACATATCCACTCCCTCGCTTTTAAGATGGCTCTGAAAATATTTTGTAATAGTTCCTTCTGAATAAAGGAACTATAACACAACCCAGGTTGTGTTTTAAAATGTGCTGTCCTCCCTCATTAATTTGCTCCTTTCTGCAACCTGAAAATGGATATTGTAAAACTTTTTTTAATTTTTTCCCCCAGCTCGTGAAAAGACAACATAAGACCAGGCTCTGCCCAGTTGATTTTGTTCTTGCTGTCAGACATATAGGTCATGTTGATAACTGAATAATGTATAGACCTATATCAGTGATTTTGAATACAGGTGAATGTGGGCCCAGCCTTGACAGAAGGCAGCAGTATCATTAAGGAAGATGTGACTACACAAGATTCATTTTCTTGCCTCTTTTGGAGTTTATGTTTTATTTGCAATTAATTTTCATTATCAGATCCCTTTGAACAAATCTACCATTCTACCATTTTCATGAAGTTTCTTTTCTAACCTTGTGAAGGAACACTTACATGCCTCAGAAATAGCACTATTTATTGCCTAAAATGATAGCTATGTCTGTTTCAACATATTCAATAATCAGTTTTTCTCCACACACTACCATCTTTCAGCTTGAAAAGCTTTTGTCCTAACTAACTATATGCTTACTTTCACTGTTTCCAGACTGAAATTACACTTTTTTTCACCTAGGCTGAATAAACCATTTTTATTCTCTCCTCATGAAACACGTTCTCCATTTTACTGACCTTTCTTTGAGTCCTTCTCTGTACCTCCTGTGGTGCGATCTCATCTTTTTTGAATAATAGTGACCAGAATTGCATAAATCATTTCAGATGAGGTGAGACCAATGTTTTTATCTGCAGTATCTAATGGAAATAGCTGACCTGGCATGTCATGTGATTTTAGTAACTTTTTGCAGCTGGATTATATCTATGACTTGGTCATCCTCAACTAAGCAACGAGCACTTCCTACCCACTGTTACTTCCAACTAATGAGGTTCTTCTCCAGCAGAAAGTATTGCTATCAGTCTCCTTGCATGTTGTGTTATTAAAATTAATCCATTCTGTTATTAAGGTTCTGAAGGTCATCTAGTCTTGATCCTTCTCATATTGAAATTGTCTGTTTTGTATCATCAGCATATTTCATTATTATAGCTCATTTTTTTCCCTCAACACCATTAATGGAAATTTCTGGATGAATAAAGATCTTCTGATGTTTCAGATGCATATGTGATAGGTTTTTTTCTTTCATCTCAAATGTGGAAACATTTCATACCTTCTTTCTCATTAGCCCCTGCTTTAATTTCCTTTGTAAAGGAAGCTGAGTTTCTCAAAATTCTCACTTTACTCTTACCCTTCTTAATATTTTTTCAAGTAATCATATTGTTCTATTCCTTTCAAGCTTTTGATTGTCCCCAATAACCCTTTTGAAGTGGCTATTTATCAAGCTGAGGGACTGACTGTTGCCCTTGTTTGAGACTTGAATTACAGATATGTTTTTTCAGAGAGATTTAGCAGCTGCCAAACTTTTTCCACAAGCAAGTCCTCAACCACCTAGATGCATTTGTCATCACCAGCTCATTCCCTTAATTTCCTGAAGTTTGACCTAAGAAATTAAGAACCTTAGTTATCCACCTACTTTTGTTAAAAGTGGTATTTTTCCTAATTATTCTTCTAAAAACTATTTCTCTCCAGACTTGAAGCCAAACATCTCCAGCACATCTTCATGCTCTCTAACAGAAGTTCTTTGACACACTTTCCCAATACCGACTCAAACAAGTTCTACTTTATTTGTCCTGTCGCTGTTTGTTTCTTAAATATCTATCTGCAAATTCTTAAATATCATGCTGCAAATTCTAATCCTCCATTAATCCCCTTAGCTTCCCAAACACCATGAGTGTTTTAATATTTATGTGATCCCATTCTAATCTTTATTCTCTCATATCTTCTATTATCCCTAAAAGATCTAGTTTTGTTGCCAGGGCTCCAGTGATACACAAATATCACAGCTCTTTCTTGTTAACATGACATTCTTCCGGGAAGAGTTAGTCCTTCTCCCAACTACTAGCTACATACAGTCCAAGCTACACAGTCACCACTATTCCAACCCTCTCTCTTTTCTGTCATCATTCTAACCTCTGATACATCTTGTGGTACTTGCTAGATTTCCCTCTTCCACTACCTAAAATCAAATGGTGGGAGACTACTTTTTTTCTATATTTAAAGCTATTTCAAACAACTGGTCATGAAGACTCCTTTATCTCTAATGCATTTCTAACCAGGTCCTGCATCTCAAAACATAAAGAGTATCTGATGTGCCCCCTCTAAATGACAGCTTTGAGACGTGAGAATCAAAGTATGGAGCTCGGAAAACACCACACTGTGGAAATAATGATTCAGTCAAGGAAGAGGCAAGAATAAGAGAACAGGAAAGAGTGTAATTGAACCCCAAAAAAATTTCTGATGGTAAGGAATAATTACTGCTATAAGCCCTTATCTTAAATCTTTATTTCTAGCACACCCAAGTAATAAGCCTTTCAGGTCTTCTTGACAAAAAATTCTGTCTTTGAACTGGTGTAAAAGTCAGGTCCTTTCCCTTCCACTCTTCCATCCTTTTTTTGTTCTTTTTCAACATCTTCACAGTCTTTGCTCTTGGACTGTTTTGGTTGAGTTCATGTTTTTCATCCCTCCTTTTAATTGTCCTTCCTAATACATGCATCTTCCTCATATGCTTCTCTCTTCTCTGTATTTTCCATTTTAACAGCAAGTGGATTATTTGACTATATTTACAGTTACAGTCAATGTTTCTTCTTCTGGAATGTAAGCCTCCTCTCTCTTATACTCATATTCTTTCGCTGTCATATAGCCTGCCCCACAGGTCCATGAAGAAAAGAGGTGCCTGAAAAGAACCTCTTCTCTGCACAATCTCTTTCCTCTGTCACCATTAAGCAACAGCTCTTCTCTACCCCGAGATCTATTCACCACAGTGTAGCTTCTGTGAGGAGTCGAATATGGGATGAACAAGACCTCGTAGTTTCTCTTTATTCTTTTCCTTTTCCTCAAGCCATTGCCATGCTTGAATTATTTGCTGTCATCACAGTCTCACTGTTGTCAAGAAAAAAATAACTCCTTTGTTTTTCACCACTATTTGTGGTCATTCCTTCTACATAATAATTATTTTCTGGGTCTCTTAGATATAACATTAGCAATTCTCTGCCTGCGAGTCATGATTAAAGACAGGAGTCCTCCCTTGCACAAAGCCCCTGGAGGCTTAAGTGCAAGTCCTCTTCAGGGTAGCACTGAAGGACTGAAGCACAGGCTACTTTCAGCTTGACCCTGAGGAGAACAAAACAAACAACACTTACTCTACCCTCTCCAAGTGCTAACCTTTGGCACGATTGAGAAACCCATACTCCCTTTCTCCTTCCTTCTTGGCTTGGGCTCAATTCAGAACACCTCCTGGTCAAGGCAGAAACAATACAGCAAGCTAAAGCAAGGACAGACTACAGACTGTCAATTGGGGTATTGTGGTTCACCCTTAAGTGAAAATAATTGCAAATGGCACAGTACAGGACGGAGTTATCCAGAGGAGGAGGTATTTTAGATCCTGGAGATATATTAAGTGATTGAGAAAGAATAAATAGGTCTTCATGCCATTGTTTCTAGCATTTGCATGACTGACTAGTACTGGTATTAAAGGCAGTTTGGTAGCGAGGGATACATACAAATCAGATTTACTGGTACTACATTAACCTTAAACTGAGAAGCTGAAAGTTTTCTCTTCTTCTGCTTGTAACAGAATGGATTCCCTGTGCAAAAACTGTCAAGAAAGTTAAAAATGTTTCAGGCTTACAAGTCGCAAACAAGGTATCTACTTGAATGCTTGTATGGAAAACAACAAACATACTACTTTGTGTTCACTGCTATGACCCAAAATGTGGTCATTTTTGGACCAGATTCCCAAGCCTGTCTCCAAAATGCTGCATATTCAGTGCTCTCACCGTGAATGTCTACACTTGCAGACTAAAATTGCTGCAGTTCTGGAAGAACCTCTTTTCATCCCAGCTCTGATTTAGTGTTCATTTCACAATACGCCTCAGCTTTCAACTGCACGCAAGAAGCAGGTAGTGATTTGTCTTTTGTGACAAAAAAAAAGAGAACATCAAATCAATCCCATGGTCATACAAGATAAGGTAGTGGGTATGGGATATTGAGTTACACCTGGGTCAGTGCAAGACTGGAAGGCATGTTTAGGGGTCTGCTGGTAGCCTCTTCCAGTCAAAATACTGCTACACCCAATTTAAGTTTGTGTAAAGTACCAGTGTTCCTCATTTTTCAGATGATGTGGAATGCCCAGCTTAAGATAGTGCTGGCTGGCTATGACAAATGATTCAGTTCCGTTCAGGCAGGGCTCTCGCTGCTGTAACACATTTCCTCCTCAATTCCTCAATGAGGGCTGGCAATGTGAAGTGTGAAGCCATCAACACCCGTCAACCTGTGCAGCCTCGAAGACTGCAAAACATGTATCCATGCCGATTCAGTGTCCATCAGATTCATGTTTTCCTTCTCAATCCTTCTCAGGTCCATCTCCAGTACTTCCAACACCTCCTCAGCTAATTGCGTAGATGCAGGGAAGGACAATGTCCATCACAGGAGCTTTCCACTATCGTGATTATGCCCCCAGTGTGTGAGAGGGTGCTTGGCCTAGCATGCAAGGGCAACAAAGCCCTCCAGAACCTCCAGATCTCAACTGCTTCATTTGAACAGGCAAGCTGCACTTCCCATTTCCAATTACGAAAGCAGAATGATCTAGGTGTGAAGACAACTCAGTGGCATCCTTGAGGTTAACACAATTCCTGCAGAGGAAGAAAGGTGAGGTAATCAACAGCCACAAAACCTCGGTGGGGTGGGCCACGGCCCATCCAGCAGTGGTTCGTGCCACATGGTGCCCTCAGGTGGAAGGATCGGATGTGACCCTTCGTGCCATGGTCTAGTTGACGTCAGTTGGTGTTCACCCATAGGTTGGATTTGATGATCTGAGAGGTCTTTTCCAACTTAATTGATTCCACGATTCTGAACTCGAGGGTCAGCAGAAAAACGGGACCGATCCAGCCCGCCCCCACCGCTCCCGAGGCCGCCGCCATTTGCGGCCGCTTTGCCGCCAAAACGCGTCGCCGCGCGGGCGGGGGAGGGCCCCGTCACGTGGCCGCGCGGGGGCGCGCCCCGCCGCGCGTGGCACTGCGTCACGTGAGGCGCGGAGGCCCCGCCCCCTCCCCGGCCCCAGTCCTTTGCGCCGCGGGGGGACGGCGGGCGGTGCGCGCGCGCGCGCGCCGCGCGCTCCCGCGCGTCTCCATCTCCTCCGCACGTGACCCCCCGTCCCTGGAACGTGGCATTGTGTAATCACGTGACCCGGGAGCGGAGCGGGGGGAGCCGGGGGAGGCAGGGAGGGAGGAAAGGGGGGCGGGGGGGCTGCGTACGCGACGGAGCGGGGTGCGAAGATGGCGGACGAGGAGGCCGAGCGGGAGAGCGGCGGCCCGGGCGGCGACCTCCTGGAGCTGCGGCTCCTGCGGGAGCGGCTGCTGGAGCTGGAGACGGGGCTGCGGGAGAGCCGCGAGCCGGCCGTGCAGGCAGCCACCGAGTACTGCAAGCAGCTCTGCCAGGTCAGGCCGCCTCTTCCCTTTTCCCTTCCCTTCCTCCGTGCCCTGCCCCCGCCCGCTCCCTCCCCTCCCCGGCGGGGTGTGTGTGTGTGTGAGCTTGGCCAGGCCGGAGCGCGGGCGCCGGGCGGGACCAGCGCCGCCCCCGCCGCGGGGAACCCGCAGCCGGCGACCCGGTGCTGCGGCCGGCGCGGGAGGGGGGAGCGGGGACCCGGTGCTCGGGACCCGGCAGGGCGATCGACGCCGCCGCTCGTTGTGGGCTGAGGCGGAGTGGCCCCCGCGCCCGCTGCCGTTCCGGCCCGGCCCGTAATCCCCATCCCCCGCTTCGCCTCCCCCCGCCCCGGTTCTCGCGGTCTCCGGGCCCCTTTGTTGTGCTCTGCGGCTCGGCTTATCGAAGGGCCCTTTGTTCCTGGCGGTGGCGGACCGGGCCCCCCCCCCGTCCCCGTCGCTCCGACACCCCTCCTCCCCTGAGGGCGAAGGGAGGGAGGCGGCGGTCCGGGAGGTGGGGGCTCTGCCGCTCCTCCGAGGGGCCGGGCAGAAGCTGTAGTCCGTCCCGCGTCCCTTGGCGCGGGGCTCCTGCTCTCCGTCCCCTTCCTTCCCCCGCTCCCTTCCCTATCTCATTCACTGGGGGGATAGTGGAGTTTCTGCCATGCTGGGAAGGTGAGGGTGGTGGTGGACTATACAGAGTCGCCGGTGGTGGTGGCAGGTCTGTGATGTTGCTCCCCGTTTTCTTGCCCTATCAAGGGAGCGCAATTCCACCTCGGGAGAGGGCTCCCGAGCCGGCACTGTTTGAAGCACCATTGTGTGTAATTATTCAGCCGTCGGGAAAAGGCCCGCTTCCCGGAGTTTGGGCAGGTTATGAGGCAGGGTTTGTTTGCAGGTGTTTCTTCTGAGCTGGTGAACCTGCTTAGTATTTGTTCCTAAACAAACTTTGTGGTACTAGCTCCACGGACTGCTGAAAAAGCAGACCATTTTAGTCATATCTGTGTCTATACATGGCCTTGATTTCCCTTAGATATCCTTTCTTGGATAGTATTAGGTGCATCCCAGTGTATAAAACAAGTTCTCAAATATTTTAGGCCACAGAAACCGCTACTTCTGTAGCTTTACTTTGTTTAATAGTCTGGCTGATACAAGTGATGGTGTTTGTTTACACATTGCTGTCACCCATTCATGGACGGTCAGGCAAATTGTTAAAAGGTGGAATGGGTAAGAGTGAATTCACATAGTTAGTTTGAAATGTGTTTTATTTATGATTTTGTATCTGGTTTCTTAAGTTGATTCTTGGTGGCCATTGTAGCATGCTAATTTCACATCTGTCGCTTCTGGATTAAACTGGGTTCTACTTCCTACTAACCAGGAAGATTTGCTACTAAATATTTTGAGCATAGTTTTATTTTATTTTGTATATGCAGAATTCATATGTCAGGTTTGTTTTTCTCTGGTCAAAATTTATCATACTGTGCTTGGTTAGAATGTCCATGTCAATGCACAGAAACATTGGTTTAAGCACAGAGAGGTTGGTTTATGTTGGTTCAGATCAGTGTGTTCTTAGTCTATTTTATCTTTGTGCCTACTTTCTTAACTTGTTACACTGAGAGGTGGAAATCTGCCTTTCCTGGCTCGGGCTCGACTTGTGAATGAGCTGTTCATTGAACTGAAGTAGTGTTGGGTAGGTGGGAATGAAGACACCATCCTTGACATGTACAGAGTAGATTACTAATGTCTAAAGCAGATTTATCACTGAAATCGTGGTTACGTGTTCTTAGCGAGTGGCTTCAAGAGTTGATTGATTGATTTAAAGTTTAACCAGCATGAATATTCTTCTCATTACTTCAATGACTGTTACAAAAGTCTGTTGTAAAGCCCAAGTTTACTACGTTTTTTAACCATGCACCTTTTCAAAACAAGTCTCACTGAGCAAATCAGTTGTGTAGAAGCTGACATAGAAATCATGCTGTTTTGAAATGAGTTCCTTCCATACCAAGATTTATAGTACGGCCGTATCTGGTTTTGCAGGCTGATGTGTTGCACTGAGGGTTGAGACATGCCATTCAGTGTTGAAAGATCCTGCTTTTCAAATTTTGAACAGAGGACTAAACAGATGCTTAATGTATTAAAAAGTGTTGTTGGGCAAGTGTTTTGGTTCTGGTTCACGAAGTGGTTTTTTAAATCTGTTCACCTGTGCTTGTGGTGCCAGAATACTTATCCAGTCTCTTCTGCAGTTTTAATGCTTTATTTGGGCTGACACAAAATAGTATCCGTGATTCAGAGAGTTGGCTTAGCTACTTAGTTTGCACTGCATGACATGGGTTGTAGAAAAACCATGTAATATAAAAGCCATCTCAGAAATCTCTTTCAAATAACAGTTTAAAGGTATCTGCCATGCTTTCTAGAATAAAGTCTTTGAAAATACATGCATGAAAGAAGGATTTAGTCAAATATATGAAACTGAGAGTATATATATGAGAGTTATTTATGATATATATAAATTGAATATATATCACTTATTTATATCTTAGGTCTAGAAGCTCAGTAATGAAGAAATGTTTTAGTATTTCTCGCAGTATGATTTCAGCTGATTTTTTTTTTTTTTTCCTTCTTAGTTTCTACTCATGTAATAACTGCATAGATCTTGGAAGCTCTGGTGTCCTCGTTTTGTTTTGCCAGGTAGTCATTCTGGAGCCCAGCAAAAGTTCATTTATAGCTTGCTGCCAGAAATGAACTTTTATTTTTTTTAATGAAGTAGGTAACAGTGTTCAATAAATAAGCTTATTTTCAAACTGATGGAAGCTAAAGAATGTGCAGTAAAGCATGGAAAGATCCTTAGGTTCAAAGGCAAATAAAGGATTTAAGTATTCTGTTCTTATTAAATAAAATGGGAGCTGTATAGCCGAGTCCTTTATCTGGTTTTGAAATACCTCAGTTTGAAATACTTTATTGTTTATAACCCAACAGTGTAGAACAACTATTAAAAACACAGAAAAACAAGGCCCTTGTACCTTGACAGAAGATGTTATAGACCTGTTTTCTTCTCTTGTAAGAATAAAGTTTACTTTGATGTATTTTATATGCAGCATTTCATTAGCTATAAATATGTTTGTGTGTTGCTGCTGATTGCTCTATGAAATGGTGCAATTATTCTTAAATTTTAAGGGGATTATAGACTGGACCTTAATCCTGTACCAGATCTGGGTGATTGCAGTTCTGTTCTCCATTGTCAGCCTGCAATAGAGAGCATTATTTTATTGTTATCAAGTGGAATTCACATCCGTATATAAAATGATTTTTTAATTGTGATTTGTGCTCTTCTGTTGCAATTCGATAATGAGGAAATCCTTGACAAACGGTTATGTTTTCATAAACTATATGAGTGCAGACTGTGGCAGACAAAACAAGTATCTTCAGCTGTAGTGACTAAAAATTGCAAGTGTAAATTTTTGCAAGAATTCAGAATGATCTGAAGAAGATTGCTCTTGTCATCATGTGATGGCTGATTAGGTTGTTTTCAGACTTGGCTCTTAAAGGTGACCAATTTTTTATATTGAGTTGGAAAAGACCAAAATGTGTGTTGAGGTTTTTGTGCTTGAGAGCTAGGTGAATGTGCTGCTGGTGGGTATATCAGAGCTCCTCACTATGGGCTGTGTTCCCTTCTAGTTGTCACTACGCAGTGTACCCCTTTTTTAAATATTTATTTTGTATAAATAAAAACAGATTGCAGAGTGGTAACAAATTTCCTGTTGTCACTAGGTGGTTGTGAAATCTTTGTGGTGCTTCTGCCTCTTCTGACTGTTTTTCTGTAGTTGACATGTGTTGAGTCTTCCCTCCTTTGTTATTTTGACACTTCATTTCTTTCCTGAATCTGCTTCTAAGAGTTGGGTTTTTTCTCTCCTGCTGTACTTTGTGGTACAAATTCTCCAAAAGTGTAAAGCAGTTAGGTTTGTTCTACTAATGTACAAGTTGTGAGCATAAAGTGGCCTTTATTATAAGCATAAGATACGATTTGGATGGTTGTGTGGCCTTTCCTCAATAACTTTGAATACACTTTTGGTTCATTTCTTGGTTGCCTTGTCGTGTCTGCCCGTTATGAGAAAGATCATGTATTGAAATGTGTTAAAAGTGTGCTTAGCTGTTAGTAGACACATTAATATCCTTCTAGTGTTGGCAGTTTACCCAGCAGTAACCTTGAATCTTCTTAACACTAGTATCAGAAAAGGTGTAATGATGATGGAAAGATCAGGAGGGGGGTAATGAAAATTTTTGGGCATTTTAAAAAGACACCGCAAAACTTCTTATAAAGAAAAATTGGTTTTAACTGCTCTGGCTGTACAGTTTGTTCCTACTGTTTTAAGCTGTTTTTTACTGTGTTTTGAGGTTCTAGTGAAGTATTGGGACCTTAAGGTCTTACCTTATATTTTTTGGGTGTGCTGTCATGCTAGAGTAGATCTTGGTAATATTTGGGGATACATATTCTAAGATATCCCTCCTAAAAGCAGACCTGCATGTCTCTACATAAAAACATTATTATTATTACATATTTGTAATCACTGTATAGTACAAGTTTCTGCTAATTATTTGTTTCTATTGGAGGTTAGTCTTATGTTTTCTCTTACAAATTCTCCTATTAATCTTACTGTAATTGGCATTCAGTTTATATACCTCATGGACTTGACAGCTTTCTGGTGCTGTCACCCTCTTCAACTGTCATAGTCTTCCTCTCTTTTAATCTCTGAAATATCAACTTCCACTTCAGACCCAAGATGACAGAAATAATCTTCAGTTTTATCCATAAAATTTGAAATGAAGCATTTCTTAAACCTTTTACTTAGATGTTCTGGATTTATCCAAACCCAAAGTCTGTCTTAATCTAATAAGAAGGAAGTGTTTCAGTAGGCTGCTTTATTTTTTCCTGCAGGAGTTAGAGTATGATCCCTTGCCAGGAGTAATTCTCTGTCTAAAGACCTCAACAGCCTTTGAAGGAAGTTTTTTGCTATTTCATTGAACACCTGCAGTTGTGATGTGACCATAAGATCAGCGTTCACTAATGGTGAGAAACACCATCGGCAAAATATCAGGTGCCTTTTTAGTATAAGTAAGAAGACGTTTCCTGTTTTGTTAATATCACACCTGATTTCTTACTCCAGACAACTTTAATCAAACTCTTCACTGAGTGGATAGGTAGATGTCCATCTTAGATTTTGTTTAGCTCAACAGCTAACAGTGATGTTTACATAATACAGGCACAAACTGGTGGAATGTAATTGCTGGTAAGTTGATATTTTTTGAGCTTTCAGTTAAATTATGTCCTGTCTAATCAAGTCAGTGTCTCTTCTGTTGGGTATGCATGGATTTCCCAGCTTCCACTTTGAGTAGAAAGTGTTTTCTGTGGATTCCAGTGAGGGATTTTTACACTGAGGTAACACTTACAAGTTTGTGTTAAAATGTTTCTGTCTTTATGCATTTACCTCTATCACTCTGTGTTGCTTCGGGTCTCACAGTTCCTATTTTTTTCTAAATACATTACCATGAGTGCAAGATTCCCATTATAATTTCCAAAACTTTTGATTTTACTTTCATGCCTGTGACTGACCTCCAGATGTTCTGGTATTCAGGGAGAGATGTACAGCTGCCAGAAATAGCAAGGAATCTGCTAAAATATAGTACACCACACAGATTCCCAAGTGCATGAAGAGAAACACCTGCCGCCACCGTGTCATCATGCAAACTTTCAGCTGCCTCAGGCATTTTTGTACTACTTCATCACTGCGAGACCTGCCATGTCAAACAGTCACATTATCTCTTTGGATGGATAGAAGGTGGATAGAAGCAAAACCTCCTGATTTCTGTTTGTTTTTTTTTTTTTTTAGCTAAACTACATGGGGTTAGAGAAATAGTCTTGCTTTCAAATAAAACAGTAAGCGTACCTATCCAGTTAAAATGTGCGTAAAAAGTATTTAGAAGAAAGCACCCTTGCTGTTTAGGGTAAATCTAATCAGTGAGCATAAATGTTCTAATTCTTGTCCTCAATAATGGCATCAAGCCCCAGCATCATACTAGACTGGAGCTGGTCTTTGGTAGAACTGTTGAGATCTGTACTGTAAGATTTTATCAATAGATTTTCCTGTATTGAAATAAGCCAGGTAGACCACGATTCCAAAGCAACGTTGATTATTGATAGGCCATAGCTACAAATGCTTGTTTAATCTGTTCTCAAAACTATCCATTGAAAAAGATTCAAAAAAGCTCTCTGCAAAATACATTTCAGTTTAGTTTTCTTTGCCTTTAATAATTTCTTCTGCCTGCACTTGCAGTATAACTTAAATCACAATAGTCTTAAGCTGCAACAAGATATTATTGTATCCCATGTACATAATGAAGAGTAGCATATTCTCTTTCTGTTGGAAGCAGCTCTTATATTTTCAATGCCATTTTCTGTTATTTTCTACTTTTACTTTTGAGAACAGCTTTTGCAGTTCTTTATGGTAATTTTTTCCTATTTCCCCCCTTCCTTTTTGCTTTGTTGCTAATCCTTGGAACGTATGGGATTTTTGGAGTTCTTAATTGCAGGGAAGGTAGCAATCTAATAAGAGTATGGTAAGAAGGTGACAGTCTATCTAAGACTTATGATTTAACTTAAAGCATTTCTCTTTCCAAGTAAAAATATTCAAGAGAAAAGTGATAGTTCTCTGAAGCTAACAAATTAAGGCAGTCAAGATGACAAAATGTAGATGGAGGGATAAAAATTATTAAAAACTCAGGATGTTGACAAAATTCCGTCTTTCCATGTAAGTTCAGCAAATAGATACTTAGTTTCATAGGTGCCCTGATGCCCATATTTTGCAAAGTTAAGTTACTTGATGCTTTTATGGAAGTTACAGAGAAAACCCCTTCTATCAGCAAACCACCATTTCTCTAGGAAACACTTCTAGAGAAGTGAGAAGTTAATACTCAAAGGTTCAAGAATTTTTAATTGGTGTTTTTTAAAGGCTTCCATGCATATCCTTGTGCAATTATGATAGAGTGTGTTTATTTTCAAGAGGGAAACTAGCATCAGGTTCTTAGGCCACGAGCTTCTTTATAGTGAGGATGTACAACAATTTGCAAATTTTAGTTTAAATAACAGGTAAACAGTATAGCTTGAAACTGCCTTTTGAGATAGCATTTCCCATTTTATTAGGTCTTTGCTTTTGTATTGGCTGACAACTTAATGTGTCATGTTTTAGGAAGTATGCAAGTTTTTTTTTTGAGGTATGAAATATTTTTTTCTGTTTATTCTTCCAAATATGCATTAAAGACAACTCCATGGTATTATTTCTCGGGTCTTTCCTCTCTAAGGATGAAGTACTCTGCTTTCATTTGTGAAGAGTTAATCTAATAACACCTAGTACTTGGCAGAACAAAGACTTTCAGAAAGAAGATATATGTAATGTCAAAAAGGCAGTGGAGCTTTATAAAAAATCTCTGAAAGTAGACCTGATCCATTTGGTAATTGGACCAAACTTGCAAAAATGTGTGCCCATTTTTGGTAAAAATAGTTTGATCAAATATCTCTTCCATCTTCTCTTCTGTAACTGTTGTACAGTCTTCTGGTATACAATATTTCCAGCTTTATGGTTTCCTATATATAGGTAAAGTAAATTAAACATTCATCAGAGAAATAGGAAAATCCTGTGCTAACTAATGTAGCTCTCACTTGATTGTTACTCATTCTGAACCAGTCATACAGTTCTTTGTTTTTATAGGAATTCATGTTACATGGACAAAGCTACCAAAGCTCCATCCATCTTCAAACACTGACTCCTGGTGTTCATTCTCTCCTAACTGTTGGACAGGTGCATTTGTTGCTATGAGAACCTTAACTCCCTGAAGTAAAATTCTTTAGGATAAAGACCAGTCTTTATTTGTAACTCTCTGGTTTTTTTTTGGATGAATAGAGCAGTTTTCATTTGAGCTGGTGTAGCATTCTCAGTGTCCTGTATATTAAAAAAAACCCCAGAATCTGGGAGGATTCCTCTTCTGTTTTTCATATTGATGGAGAGAATGGGTTCCGTCAAGTAGACAAATCCTGTTTGGTATTTGTATATTTAACAGACCAAATATTGTTTTGGTGAATTGGTAAAGTACATTCAGTGATCAGGCATTAAATCATGAATAAGGAGTTCCTCAGTCTTGTGATTCATAGAATGTTGAGGGATTGGAATGAAACTTTAAGATCATCTAGTCCTAACTCCCCCTTGCCATGGACAGGGACACCTCCTACTAGAACAGGTTGCTCAAGGCCTTACTCAGCCTGGCTTTGAACAGTGCCAGGTTTGTGGCATCTACAGCCTTCCTGGGCAGCCTGTTCCAGTGTCTCATTACCCTCACAATAAAGAATTTCTTCCTAATATTTAACCTAAACTTCCTCCATTTCAATATATACCCATTACTCCTTGTGCTATCACTGCAGTTCCTGATGATGAATCTCTCTGGATACCCTATAGGCCTCTTCAGATACTGAAAGGTTGCTATGAGGTTTCCACACAACCTTCTCTTCTCCAGGATGAACAGCCCCAACTTTCTCAGCCTGTGTTCATAGGGAAGGTGCTCCAATCCTCTTGTCAGCTTAATGGCCCTGAACTCTAACAATTGCTCTAACAATTCCCTGTCCTCCTTGTGTTGGGAACCCAGAATTGGATGCAGTACTGTGGATGGGGTCCCACAAGAGCAGAGTAAAGGGGAAGAATCACCTTCCTTGACCTGCTGGCCACGCTCCTTTTGATGCAGCTCAGGATTCCATCTGGCTTTCTGGGCTGTGAGCTCACACTGCTGGCTCATGCTGTCTTTCTTCAACCATCAGACCCAAGTCTTTCTCTGCAGGGCTGCTCCCAGTGACTTGTCTGCCCAGCCTGTCAGTGTGTCTGGGATTGCCCCGACCCAGGTGTAGAACCTTGCACCAATAGCACCTCTTTGTTGAACTCCATGAGGTTTGCACAGCCCTCATCTCCGTCCTGTCAGGGTCCCTCTGCTTGGCATCCCTTCCCTCCAGCATGTTGACTTCACCACACAGCTTGGTGTCATCAGCAAATGTGCTGAGGGAGCGCTTGGTCCCTCTCTCCATGTCACCAGCAAAGATGTTGAATCAGCCGCAGTACTGACCCCTGAGGGGCACCACTGATCTCTGTGTGGACAAATGAGGTTTTGACCACAACTCTTTCATGTGGCCATCCAGCCAGTTCTTTATCCGCAGTGTGGTCGTCCATCAAATCCATGCCTCTCCAGCTTGGAAACAAGCATGTCAGTGCAGCAGAGCATCAAACACTCCTTAAGTGCAGCTTGCTCTGCCCCATCCACCAGTGCTGGTCCTGTTGCAGAGTGCTTGTTTCAGGAGCCTGTGATGATATACTGGTTTATAACACAGGGAACACAAGGGTAGGTACAAGAAGAGATTAAATGTTCGGAATCACAAAAGACACAATCTGAACTTCTTTTTTTAAATCGTTGGAGGGTTCATCTTATGAAGAGAATTGCAGGGATAAAAAGTAACTTTTGTTAATGAATCTGTAATAGTTAAGATGATAAAACTTTATAATCTCCATTCTACAGACTGGGAACTTGCATAATGTTTTTGTTGAAACTTGTGCAGCCACTAAACCCTGCTTTTGGATACCCAGCCAGAGTTGATCGTCATGTCAGTGTGACAGCAGGAACTCAAGAGTTCTGCTCAGGTTTGCCAACATATTCAGGAGAAAGTATGGCCTTGGCTCCTTTCCTTTCCCACATGTGGACATAGTGGCAGTACTTTGACACTGGTGAAAGGACACTGGTGGTTATTCGACACAGTGTGGTAGATGTTGCCTTGTTCTTTCACTGGAAATATCAATCAGATGGAAGGCATCCTTTGGAATACCAATTTGACAGTGCTGAGTAGACAAGTTTAAAATAGCAGTTGAGTAATCTTTCTACTGGAGGATGAAGATTATCAGTTAAGTTATCAGAATTAAAAGGGTTTGAAGTAGCAGTGGGATAAGTTGCATTCATCTGATAAAGACAGTAATACAAAAATGTAATGCAGTTGAACTATAGAAGTATCATAATGTCTCATTTCACTTGATGAGAGAGCAAGTTTAAGTCACCTATGTTGCAGAAAATGTACATATTTCCAGATTAGACACAGTTATTTCTGGCTGTCTTCCTATTTTTAATCTGCCCATATGCCAGTCTGATAATTAAAAGAATAGGTAAATTAGATTTCCTGGCAGTGGATGAAAGTTTACTGTAATGAACATCCCGCCACATTCATGAAATGCTTGTTTAATAGCCAACTGCTGAATGCTCTTTTTAAGTAAACAAACTGAAATATGAGTGTTGGGATGACAACATTGAATTGAGACATGATTGAATATCTGAATAGAGAGAAATGTACCCTAGAACTATAGCAAGTTCATTTATGTTAGGATGCAAGAGAGAAGTTAGATACCAATGACCAGATCAGAAAGAGCCTGTTAAATGCAAAATGTTGAAAGATTAAAGGCAAGCCTAAAGAATGGTAATTTCTGTTACTGTATGTGAGAAAGCATGAGGCTTAATGAAATTATTTACTGGTGTTTTATATAACTTATTTGTTCTAAAATAGTTTATGGATGTAACCAGAGGCTCTCCATTCATTTTCTAAGTTTTTCTAGGTCTTTTTCTGAAACTAGGTGGGGTTTGAATTCTAAGGAAAATAGTGCCTAAAAAATAGTAGGACAAATAGCACCAAAGTAATTTCACTTTTGCCTCTTTCAGTTTAATAATTAGCAAACTGAGCACCTTCAGTATGTGTTCAGCATGTCCAGATGAAAAACATGCAAATTGCTTGTGCCTTTTAACTTATATTTGGGGAGAGAAATATCTCTCTGTCAGTTAAGAGAAGGTTCCGTGTTTAGTAATTAACTTTCAGTTGTCTCCCTTTCCTGTGGGCTTTTTTTTTAACTTTCTGGGTGATGGTATATGACATAATTACTTATGAGAGTTGTAGTAAGCCCCCACAAGCTGTTCTTCTGTTTCTGCTTCTGTAGTTGCTGAGGTGCTTTTTTCAAACCTTCCTCCAACATAGATTTTGCCTTAAAAAATATATTTATATTTTCCAACAGCATAGTTATGTCTCTTGGTTTTGTATCTGTAAATTGAGGGTAGTGGGTACTTCCCCTCTACTTAGTTATATGCATTAGAGAACAAAGAGAACAAACCTGAGATTTTTTTGTTGTTGTTACATTATCTGCCTAGTGATGTAGAAATAGTTGGATTAGAGTCATGGTTAACTTTTTATGTTTGTGTGCCAAACAGTTGGGGTGCTAATGTTCCTAAAAATTGAATTATAACAATAGTTTAAAAAATCCTCAGAAAGTTGATAAAGAAACTTACCCTTAAGATTATGACATGTGTTCTTTCCACAATTTATCTTAACTCGGTTAGAGACACACAACCCTGAGAGTTACTGGCAAGGAGTTGTAAGAAGTCATCAAGGTCATTTATACCTTAGGTGGTGTAAATATGTGTAGGGAGAGGAGAGTTCAAATACTCAGTGCACTCTTGCATTTTCAGAGTGGTTGAAATCTGTTTTGTAATTGCATATTAATGGTAACTAGAGCTGCAATGATTTTTACTGAAAAAAAAAAATCACAGAAGTGACCTAAGTAGAAGTGGTTATTTGAGGAGAATCTCTTTAGGAAAGAGTTAAAAAGCAGCTAATGGGGTAATTCTTACTAACTTTCTATGTTTGTCAACTTTCATACTTTCTAATTTTTGTGGAATGATAAACAACATAATATGTAGTTATATTATAAGCTACTGAATATATGTATGAATGTGTAGTGGTTGAACAGACTGAGAAAATGAATCATTCATTGCAGGGTAGTTGGTCACATTTACTGGATTTCAAAAGTATTCTAATTCTTTCTAACAAATCAAAATTAGTCAGCAAGTAGTATCAGTTCTTCAACAATTACCTGTTCTCTCTTTGTGTTTTGAACTTAACTGTTGTCTCTAAAAAGTCTCCAGGGAGGATAGATTTCCTTAAGTATGAGCAGAGGAATGAGTTACTGCATGTCTTGATTTTCTGCTGTTTCTGTGAAGTTCCTTTTCCTTTTCTGGTGGAGCTTGAGCATAAAACCTAGATGTGTATCAATTTTTCCAGTTAATTTTTCCAGTTTCATCACAAAAAAAAAAATGTTCAGTTATAGATTAGTTATTTCTTTGTGTTCTGGTTTGATAGGCAAGATTTTAGATTTACTTAATTAGTCTGAGATTAAAAAAAATTAAGAGGATGGTAGGGGGAGAATGTGTATTAAAAAAAGGCTTGTAGATAGAGTTTTGCAACACTTTTACCGATTACCTTTAAAACTGTTCAGGAAACTAATACTTAAAGGTATTTGAGCTCATGTTTTCTTTGGTTTGATAACACCAAAAAAATCAGTTCTTATTAAGTGAGGGGTATCTATATCACAGAATGCACCTGTGTATCTGGGTTCTGAAGGTACCAATAACAAAAACCAGTGCTACCTTGTAGGTGGTGCTTCAAATACCTGGGTGAGTCAGGTAGGAATCTTTTTATATTTCCCTTCATTGGTGGACTTTTTTGTTGCCTGTGGAAGGAGAAACACTGTTAAACAGACAAGAGATGAAAATATAGCTGCTCATACAGTCTAACAAAACTTGCTTTTAGTGTTCTGAAATGCTCTCTTCAGTAGATGAATGAGACAGTGGTTGAAAGAGCAGTTTTAGAAGAGATGTGTGAACCAAAAGAGTGAGTTCCTATATGTTAATACTCTGGATCAGACACAGGGTTTACTTTGTAAGTGTTCTGATCATCCCTGTTAGCACACTTCTTTCTACATTGTGGAACAGCTTCGTAGTGTGGAAATTGTAATGTCTTTTGGATGAAACTAAACCAGAAGCTGTGCTCCAGAAGCAGTTGCAGGCAGTCTGTCCAGTTAATAGAACCAGCTGAATGCCAGTCTGAAATACGACCACTTGTGATGGGTTCACTGGATACTTGGGTTCTCAGAACCCTCTCTTCTGTTATATTATCTACTCCTTGTTCATTGCACTGGAATGGTATAGTCATTGTGAGCTTTTTGTGCACCAGAACCTAATTGGCAAACTCAGATTCTGGTTTTGAAATTCCTCTCTGAATGAGTGTTGATTCGCTGATTCGGTACTTGCTAATCTTGATGTGACTTTCCCTTGCTTTCAGCTCCAGGGTAGGGAAGCCAGTGACGTTAGGAAGGCTTTGCAAAGTGTGAAAGCAGCTGGAGTTTTCTGTTTGAAGGGAAAGGAAAAATCCAGCAAAGATTGGGACTGCAGCCTGGAGGAGAGGAGTTGTAATGGGAAAAAGATTGGATAGCTCTGCACCATACCTGCAGAAATTGAGAGTGAAAACAATTGCTTAAATACAATCTTGTAGTAAGTGATGGAATTAAGAGTCTGGCTTCAGTCCTCTCTTCTGGGCACAACTCAATATCTCCATTAGAATTAAAGCGTCATCATCTGATTCTTCAGCCAAAGGACTCTTGGCTTTCTAGAGCTATACTTTGCTTAACAACTTTATTGTGAAACAATTCAGAAGACACATTCAAGTAAAAAGAGCATATCAACAACTTAAAATCTTGATAGGCTTTAGAAATGAAATTTGAGTACAAATTGAGATTGATGTTCCTTGATCAGAACCATTATTTAAATAGTACTTGGCCTGTAGAAAATACAATTGCATTAGATTGTCATCCGCAGTTTTGTATATGCAATCTGATACTGTGTACCTGCTGGAGTTTTGCTGTTTGAGTCTGGATTGTTTTGTATTATAATAAAAAACATGTAAGAGCTAATATTCTTGCAGCACTTGTGTAGCTACAAAATCAAGGTAACAGTGCTAAGCCTTGATAAACAAATACTGAATCAGTTAAGTAGTGCCAGTTTTAATTTGTATCATTGAACTGCTTTGGAAATTATTTAGAAGTACAGTGCTGTGTTGTTTTGATGTGAAATGACCTCTCTGTGTACAGTTCTAAATAAATAAAAACTGTTTTGTTGATTTTATTATGGCAAATCTGTGATAGCAGCTGTATTTCAGATGGGTGCTGTTCTGTCAGATGCTTGTGGACAGGTTTAAAATATCTGTGTTTTTCTATGTAAGTTTTATTCTAACCTAAAAATCTGTAAAATAGCCTGTAGGGTATCCCAACTGAAAAACAAAATGGAAACAAATCATTTATCTTTGAGCTTTTCTGTTGGACTCAAAGGTGAAAGGAAAATAAAGATTGATTATGATCATGGTGATGTGGAGAATGTCTTTATCAGAAGGTTGTCATGCCACAGCAAAAGCAATAGGTACTCATATTTTTTTCTTCCCTTATATTCCCCTGTGGTTTTTTATATGGGCAAGAGATAAGGTTTACACTATGTAATCATTTTGTTTACTCTTAAATGCTTTAAAAATCATCTGTTACAGTATTTGTTTCTAGTGACTAATGGTCAAGTCTCATGGGCAATCTGAGGTTAGACTTGGTTTAAATTAGACATAGAAGTAAGGTTTTTTTTGACATGCAGAACTGGTTCAAGAACTGTTCAGGTTTTTGTTTGAATACTTTGTTCATTTGACGTCTTAGTTGGGTAGTTTGTCCTTGTACAAAGTGAATGTAAATGCTGATTGCATCCCAGTGATTCCTTAGCTGCCTCCACTTTCCTCAAATAAGGTGGGAACCTTTCATGGGAACTTTTCATGGGAACCTTAACCTCACAGTTAAAAAAAAAAAAAAGAGTTGCAGCAGTTGGCATTTTATGTGGTGAAGGGCTTGTTCTCCATCTTCTGGTAAAACACTGAACAACAAGGAGGAGAGAAAGGCAAGGAGAGAAATCACAAAAATAAAAGACAGTTTTCATCTCTAGAAGGTTTAGATCATCAAGGCTGAGAATAATTGTAGCGTAACATTGTAAAGATTTTTTTTGTGTGTGTGTCTCTTTAGGATGTAACTTTGCTGTGGGACTTCACAAAGACATCATCTGGTACCAGTGTACTGGTAGGAAATCTTTTTGACTCCAGATATGTCTAACTTTGGATTCTAATTTATTTTTAATGTCTCAAATACTTAGTTAAAAAGAACACGTTATAAAGCTATTCTGAACCAGACTGTTCATTTTCCTTACATTTCCATCACAGGCAGTGTTGCTGTGTTCTCTTAAGTTCTGATGGTCTGAAATGCTTCTTGAAGCAATTCCTTTGTAGAAGCTGTGAGGATGATTGCCCAGTGCGTGGTCTTGTGCTCATTGATCATGCCTACTATCATCCTAGTCATCTTCTAATTGAGTTCTTTGACACTGAATTATTGGGATGGGGATGATTTTACTATTGCAAGCCAGGACTGATGCCCTATGTGGAAGGGAGAGATCCGTTCCCTTACAGGTTAATTTCTATTTTACCAGTTCAGTTCTGTGACTTTTCATGCAATTGGGTAATGATACTTGCACAGGGCTGGAATTGCACAAAAGACTCAAGGCCAGCAGCCTGACATAGTTTGTAAACTATCGTAAATTGGCCTTAAAAGCAGACTATTATCAGCTTTCCAGGAATTTGAACAATGTTGTCTTCATCACATGCTCAGTTCTTTAATGGTTGTATTAGTCAGTGAGATTATACTTCAGGTTCACAGTTTTACTCTGAAAAATACAGCTTTCAAAAATGAACTTGTCTTGAATGAGATGATTGTTTAGCCTCAGCCCAAGACTCAATGTAATAGGTTTGTTTCCCAGAAAACAACCCAAACAAACCCAAACTTTTTATTCTGCTGTTGTAAAGTCAGAAGATAGCATCAATATCATGACTATACCTAGCTGCTTGATCAAGAAACCACATCAAGTCAGCATGTGCCTTGTGTTTCATGTCTTAGGATTCAGGGCCGTTGTCAGGGACTAAACTGTCTTGCAATTTCTAGCACTTTCGCCAGTACCCATGATCTGTTGCCATTCAAGGGCTTGTCACCTCTGCATGCAATTTGATAATTTTTTTCCTGGCTATCCTAAAAAGACTGGAGGGCATTTAATTCTCTTGTCTTTATTCCTTGAAAGCAGTGTTTTAGTGGCCATTCAGCTTTTTTTTTCTGTTTTTTTTAAAGTGGTTTTATTTCTCACTGTATTATTCTGTTCTTGGTCTGAGGAATTTATGCATGTACAATAAATTTATTTATAACAGTTTATGTTTACATTGCAGTTATAATATAATTCACAGATTTTTTAAAAAAACTTTTTGTTCATCTATATTTAATGTAGGTATTTCTGTAGTGAATTTATTGGCATTAAAAAGCACCAGTATGTTCATTTTTTAAAAGAAATGTCTTCATCTTGGATATCTCAAAGCAACTGCATAAACCTGTATATTTATGAAACTTTTTTAGAAGTTTCTGTGTCTGCTGGTCTAGCTGCCCAAATTGTAGATCTCAAAATACGTGGTTACCCTAGTATCAGGATGTGTGCACACCCTTAATGTGACACCATCTGGGAGCTGTGCTTGTGCACAGTTGCCTTGCGTGCTTCTGCAATGGAGTGCTGCACATCTGAGATTCCTTAGTATTTCCTGTTGTTGTCAGTTGTCAGTGAGCTTCTATACTGGCAAGATGTGACTGGTGGAGATTCCCAAGTTTGAGCAGAGAGTTGTGTCTGTGTGCACTTTCCAGTACTGATGAACAGTCTTTGTGGAACCATGGATACTGTGAGAACTTGATTGAATATTTCATGATACTCTTAACTCCCCTGGGAAAGGAAAGTTCAACCAGCAGTTTCAAATCTGGTTCTGTTTTCTTTTGAGTAATAGTTAAATGTAAGCAGTTAGTTGTTGCTTGTTACTACCATATCTGAAAGGTCAACATTGTGAGGAACATGCATGGAAAATACTTTTTCAGAGAGAAGCAGGTAAGTCAGTTTTCATTTCCAAAACTGCAACCTAAGATTATAGACCCTTGGAGTTGGGATTTTGGTGGGGGGGGGGGGGGGGGGGTCGTGTCTTTAATCTTACTAATTAAGTTATTTTGGTAATTGAATAGTAGACAGCTTCTTTGTTGGAGAAGAAATACAGCAGAGAGAATTTATCTGGGCCTCTACTAGTCAGACTTTTAAATCCATGTCTTCATTTAGTGATTATCTTCAAGGTACGGAGATCAGTGCAAAAGGTGACAAAAATGAAGTACAGAATCATGAAGGGGAAGACTTTTTTTTTGCTAGAGATGTAGTAAATCTCTCTCTTCTAAGCTTCAGTAAAATTACTTTATAAGTGTCAAAAGCAGAAAGATGGCAGTTCAGGAACAAGTAATTGCATAGGCTACAGAATACTGGGATACATTTCCATTTTAATTTCAGTTTAGGTTTAAATGGTGAGAGTCTTACTGCTTACCTTAAGGGCTACACTTTGTTTTGTAATACAAAGAAAGGATTGTGCTGGTAATACAATACCAGGAGGCATCATCTGTTCTGTTTTCTTCACGGGTCAGCGGGGCTGCACTGTCAGTGTTCTTCACGTTCAGTAGCAGTCAGATAGCATAGGAAGACTTTCAACAGACATGATCAGTATTTTCATACCCTTTACTGCTCCAGTGTCTTCTTTGCCTGCTTCTCATGGCTCGTCATTGCATGTTTTAGTAACTTGCTCATGGACAAGCAGAAGTGAGACTATTACTGTGCATTACATTCTTAAAATACAGCTGTCTGTATTTGAAAGGTTGTTCATGCTCATCTGTAGTACTACACAAAAAATTTGAGGAAGCAAGAGTTTAAATAATTGCAAGCCGACAGTAGTTTGGAGATTTTAAAGGTCGGTATTAGAATTGCCATTATCTTTTTGTGCTGTTCTGTAGCTGACCACAGGCAATATATTTTATGACCTGAGGGAAATACATACAGCCTTGTTTTTCATCAGTTTGCATGGAAAAAGAAAACATCTTCTAGATGTAGTACTTGAAGAGTACGTATGTAGTTGAAACAATACGTGGTACTATGAAATAGTTCCTTTCTCTTTCGTTATGTGTATTTAACAGGCAGTGTCTGGCACAAGATCTGATTTTCTAACATGATCTAATGTAGAAGACAACCATTCACAATGAACATCTATTTAAATCATATCTCACTCCCCATGTCTTATTGTCAGATAATAGTATTGCCATGGTAAGCTGAATTATTCCTTCAAAAAACCTAAGGCCTTGTCTTTCAGATTATGAGCTGACCATGACTTAATTAATTGTGATGTGTGTATCTCTGTTGTTACAAACTAAATTAAAAAAATTTCAGGGTATCTGAAAAATGATGTATGATTTTGACAAGAAACATGTACTTTCATGCACTTTTTGGAAAAGGAAAACGAAAGATTTTGGTAATGTTTTTGAACTACCTTTGGCAAAAATAATTGTGTGAGATCTTTCCTTATTAGTCTAGTAAACTTGCAGTCTTAGACAAGCTTCAGGTGTTCAAATACTGAAAGAAATCATTGTTATATCTCTTCCTCTTCTTTTTAATTTCTCTGGTGTATAATCTTGTAGGGAAGAAGAAGATACCACAAATCATTTTCTGTGTATTGTCTCACCATAAGTCAGGGACTGGGAGGTCAAAATCACTCATAAGTGAAGGACAGTATCATGACCATCTGAGGAACTTGATTGTACGAAATTCAACAAATCATAGAATGGTTTGGGTTGGAAGGGACCTTAAAGGTCATCTAGTTCCAGGCCATGGGCAGGGATGCCACTCACCAGATCAGGTTGCACAGGACCCATCCAGCCTGGCCTTGAGCAGTGCCTGGGATGAGACATCTAGCTTCACCACCTTCTGAGTAAAGAATTTCTTTCTAACATCTAATCTAAACTCATCTGCTTTCAGTTAAAACCATTTCCCTTGTCCTGTTGCTGTCTGCCCATACAAAATTTCTTGCCCCCTCCTTTTTATGAGCCCATTTAAGATACTGGAAAGCCGCAGTGAGGTCTCTCCAAAGTCTTTTCTTCTGTATGCTGATCAACCTCAGCTTTCAGCCTTTATTCATAGGAGTGCTGCTCCATTCCTCTGATCATCTATGTGGCCTCCTCTGGACCTGCTCAACCAGGTCCATGTCTGTTTTGTGCTGAGGACTGCAGATGCAGCACTCCAGCTGGGTCTCACAAGGACAGAGTAGAGGGGGAGAATCCCCTCCCTTGACCAGCTGGCCACCCCTCTTATGGTGCAGCCCAGAATGCAGTTGGCTCTCTGGGCTGTGAGCACACCTTATTGGCTTCTCTTCAGCTTTTTATCCATGAGAACAAGCAAGTCCTTTTCCTCAGGGCTGATCTCAATGAGTTCTCCCAGTTTGTACTCACATCTGGGGTTACCCTGGCCCATGGGCAGCACCTTGTACTTGGACTTGTTGAACTTCATGATGTTCTTGTAGACACAGTTCTCAAGCTTGTCCAAGTCACTCTGCATAGAATTCCTTTCTTCTCTTGTGTCAACTACACCATTCAGCTTTGTATCATCTGCAAACTTGCTGAGGGTACTTTTGATCTCAGTGTCTGGGTCATGGATGAAGATATTGAAAAGCACTGCTCCCAAGATAAAGTCCTCAGGGACACTTATTCTGGATCAAACTATGCTATATGTCTTCTTCCTTTCAGTCTCTTTAATCCCAAGCATGAAATTGTAAACCGGTCCAGAGCAGTCAGTGGAACTTGATTTGACTCAAGTGGTTATGTTGTCTGGCTCATTACAGCGTATGGCATCTCTCTGCATCTTCCTCTGTATGATGATACCAAACTCAGGATCTCCAATTCATTTGCATTTCCTCATGATCCATCATCTAGTGACACAAGCTGTAACTGGTTATTAGAACAGACCTGTCACCTTTACAGGGGAGAATCTTAAGCCAAGAAAAATATTTTTAAATCACGTGCATGGTTCATATGGGAGACTTACTTCACTGGTTTTCTTTAGTTACCCTTTCTTGACTGGAACCCTCGCTTTCCTTCTAAATTTCTATTTGTGATAGTGTAGCTATTCTTCACCAGCTTTGAATAAAACTTGATGTGTTTTCTTGAATCAGGCCATTGTTGGTTCCTCTGAAGGCAGCTGCTCTTTTGTATCAGTTGTTGGCAGGTACTGGAGGAGTGAGAGTTTTTGTTGTGTCAAGGGGAGGCCTGCCTCTGTGGGAATGCTCCATGTGAACAGCAAGTGGCAGAGCGATCTCACTGAGAAGGGCTGTACCTGCCTGTGTGCATGGAGCTCTGTCATTGCTTTGGTGCCTCTGCCACTGTGGAGTTTATTTCATGGAGGGAGTTCCTTCAGCTACTCTTTGTGTGCAGCTCCCTAAGACTCATCTCCACATAATATAGTTGTGTCAAGCTTCTTGTTTGGACTTTCTCCTGTGTGGATGTGCTTGAAAAAAGTCACTGAAATAAAGGTTTTGCTACTTACTGCAGTTGTGTGAGAGGTGCAGCTTACCTGTGTGGCCACTGTCTGTCACTTTTCCAGCCTCTTAGTCCTTTGGGTGTAGCAGGGAATGAAAATGACAGTCCCAGGCATGTCCTTACATAAATTTAAGTAAGCTTGCCATTATTCAGGTCTGTTTAAGGTAAGAATCAGTTCTTCAGAGCTGAAGAAACATGTAGGTGTGGACCATACACGTGTAACTCCTGTTAACAGTTAATAATGCTGCCTTTTAATATGAAACATATTTTACCACTGCTTTGGTGTTGTAGGGCTAGTTTTAGCAAAGAAGATTGCTCTGTAAAACATTCTCTGGTGGGTGGGTTGCTACAGCAACAGTCTTGTAAGGGTTATGATAAAGATTGAAAATTGTCTGAATCTTACCTGTGGTTGTACATTTTTTGCAGTTTAATTCACAGGTATAGTACATATTTTTATTGTACAGGTCAACGTTATTCCACTTTTGGAGGATTCTTGACTGTGCAAGCTGCTGCTAAAATAAAATGCCTGTTTCGGTCTCAAAGAGGAGCAAAACTTTTGCTGCTGTGCTCGGAATACAGTACTTGGCTTGATTAACAAGCATGTCCTGACTAGGGAGATAAATAACTTAATGAGGCCCAGGGCTGGGGGTAAAATTCTTTCTTTTTATGGTTGTAAGCAGAGCACAACTCTGATTCATTAAGCAAAGCAGAATGAATTTGATTTTATTTGTATAATGGCAGTGCTGTATAGTCTAGAGACATCAGACAAGGAAATCTGTCATACGAATATTTTTGAAGGGTGTGGTGGGTGTAAATGCTTAATATAGTTCACATAATGGCTTGGAAGTGGCTGATCTATATATATGAGATAAAAATAGCACTGTTTAATGCTGAAGTTAGTGCCACTGTGTTATAGTACAAGCTTCTCCTTTTAACAGTGTGTTTGCTGCTTTAAAAAGATGGTAGTAACAGGTCACCAACACTCCGAATACTTTTTGTGTAGATGCTGTATTCTGAGAATTTGCCAAACTGTTGCTTATATCTATTTTGCCAAACTGCTAATGAACTTCGTATCTTAAAAATGAGATTTTATTTGCTTCAGTTTATTCTTAATAATCTGAATGTAGATTGTAATGGTCTTCATTGGACTGTCATAATTTCTGCCAGTGCTTTTATAATTCTTCTTTCATCCAATTTTCTGGTATTAATGACTACATGGTATTTCTGCAAAGTTCCTATTTGTCTGGGAGAATTCCTGCTTGGTTTTATTATAACGGGTCAGCAGTCTTCGGTACCCCTCCATGTGCAGATTGGATGGTGATACTGCCTAGCTGGTGGTTCTTTAGCATGCTGACCACCTACCATGAAACTTGAGATCTCCTGATCTTCTTGTTAAGGTCTCAGTGGTCACTTGCCATGTTATGAATCAGTGTCTCTCAACTGAGCCTGTTGGTTTTCTTCCTTAGGTTCTCATATTTGTAATGGCAGGAGAGAATATTCTTGATACTCTTCAGTCCCACTGCTTAGATGACCAATTGTTTAGTTATATCTTCCTGCCTCCTTCTTTTTTCTTACCCCTTCTTCTTCCTTCTTGTCCTCAACACTTTGAGACACTTCAGGATATGTTGTCCTGGCTTGGTAGCTAAGTTGGAAATGTCCTTCATTTACCAAAGCTTACATTAATCTTGTTGTTTGCTGTGGTCTTTTGAAGAGGTGAGTAAAAGTAGGAGGGCCACATTCAAATTTACATCAACTAATAACATGGTGTTTCAAGTATTAAACAGGATTCATGACTTCATAGATCAGCTTCCTAAATATCACCTTACTGACAGGAGTTACTTGGCCAGATTTGACTATTTGGCTTCCAGGCTAGTTGTAGCAAGTTTGGACAATCAGGATAAAAGCTGGGTAAACCTGAATGGTACTTTATGCTGTTACTGCCTTGGTCTTATATGTTAGCTACCACTTGGGAGATTGGTTATTGTTGTGGTTTGGTTTGGGGTTTTTTTAATATATATTTAGTCTAAAAAGAGAAGTATGTTTTTTCAAATTAATCAGAAAGGGAAGTAATTCTGTGTGACAGTGTTAGTTTTAACTATTTATCGCCAATTACAAAGCTAATTGTCTGAGCTAAGTAGTATTCCAAACTAATGCAAAGAATTTTCCCAGCATATCTGTGAATCAATATGAACAGTAAGCTGTGCTGAATTTCAGATTAGTTGTTTATCACATTAGCATGTTTGTCCCTCTTTTATTCAGTCTCACCAGCAACTTGTTTTTACATTTTCCCTTTACAGGGGGAATTGTCTTTTAAGCAAGTGTGAAATTGGTTAAGCTGTAATACTCTTTTAACAAAAAGCACTTGGGTGGTGTTTTCTCCAGTACAAAAATGCAAGTAATTCCAAAGCACTTAAGAGAAGAAAAAGTTTAGTCCATAAGGAAAAAGGATTATATCACTGTGCTTTTTATTTTAAATTTCCTGCAAATACTGTACCGTGAAAGGAGCAGTATTGATTGCTCTAGTGAATTCTTAACAAGAAACAACATCAGTGTGAGTAGAGGGGGGTACTTCTACAGGCCTGTGGCTTTCATGTAAATCAAAGCTTATGCTATTCACTCTTTTAATGTGACTACTTATATCAGCTGGACAAAGGGAAGAAAGGGTTTCCATCCAAAACACTCTGCTCCAAGACCCAAAAAGTGAAGAATATAAAGTTTACTTTCCTGGGCTGTTTTTTGTTCAGCTTTGCTGTTTTGCCACTAGCATCCTTAAACATGTTGGATATGACAAGTCAATAATGGAAATCATAGTACTTCTGCTTATGAGAGTATCAGGACAAAGGGAGGCTTTTTGCTGGAGTTTCTTTGAAGGCAGCTGCTTTGTTCTGATCTGATTATTCTAGTGCATTGAGCAAAATTGCCAAGTGGTACTGAAACAGTGTTTGCTAATATTGTCATCTTGTTTATACAGTCCTCCTCTGTTTTTTCTTACCTGCTTCAGCTCTGTTTTGCTCTGTCTTGATTTCTCTGCCATGATCTGTGGTGCTGTTTTGCTGCTCTTAGGAGAGCATCAAATTGAGTGTTACAGTAAAGCAGACAATATTCCAGTCAGGTTAAAGGTTACAGTAGGAAGCACTAGACACTCAGAAGCATCTTCTGCTGCAGGAGAGAGATAGACTATGTAACTTCTTTACATATTGATTGTGTAGTAAGATCTCATTTAAAACCAAACCAGGCTTTAGTGAAGCAGTTTGCCAAAACTTGCATAATCCTTACCTGTTATGTCCTTGAATGAGATACCTTTGTGTCTTTGTTTTGGGTGAACAATATATAACGTGGTGATGGTATTGTAATTGCAAATGACCACATGAAACAGATTTCTGTTTCAGTTCAGTATAGTTGACATTTTTTATTGAGAGGATTTGTTTGCATATTAAAATGTAAGAATTTTAAGTATGTTCTTAATGTTACCACTGGTTAAGTCAGTAAAGACAGATAACATAGACAATGCTGAATTTAACTTAAGCTCAGCTTTTTAGCTAAGCTAGATTTGAAGACAGGAATAAACCTAGTTTTGTTTTGTCTTGTTTTTTTAATATGATGGCTTGCATTTCTACAGTATTTAACATTGGTTTTCTTACTTTCTGATACATAAACTTGCACCAAGTTCCATTTTATCATTTGAGTTGCATTGTATCCCAAACAAGAGCAAGTCCTTTTAGATAGTTGCACTGATATGTTAGAAACTAAACAAATTTTCAATATTTGATGTTAAATGAGTTGAGAACCACTGCATTCTGTTTCTTATTCAGGTGTGTGTGGAACTCTGTAGCAAAAGAACTTTGTTGCTTGGAGGGCTCTGATTTTTTTTTTTTTTTTGCCAGAACAAACTGTCGGAATTGAAACAATGTTGTCAAAATTTGTTTAATTACAGCAGACTTTATGAAAAAGAAGAGCTGTGATTTTTGCTAAATGTCCTTGACAGAATGAGCTCTGTAACATGCTTTCACACAGACAAACCTGATTTCCTTCTGTGAAGTGGGTGGTTCTGCAGACAAGGGGATAATGGCAGATGTTTTTCTGCCAGACATCAGCAGGTCGTAGTATTTCATCTCCCATAGTATTCTTAGAAACAAATCTATTAAATAGTTCGCTGCCTGAAGTGTGGGTCCTCAACACTTAGTCGTACAAAGTCCAGATGGCAGCCAGCTACTTGTGCTTCCTGTCAAAGCTCAATACTGGAGCAAAAAGTCTCTTAACTTCTTTATTCGTTACTGAATGAAGGGACAGAGCACATCTTCTTTAGCAGTTTTGTGGATGATAGTGATTTGGTGCGAGCAAGCAAGGTAAGAGAGAGGTCAGAGAGACTGTTGGGAGGGAGCTCAGCATTCAGGCGAAATGCACTGACATGTACTTTGGCTAAGGTGAGCACAACGCTGGGGGATGGGAGGGAGCGTAGCCCCATGCACCAGAAGAGGCTTGGGACCAGCTCTGGGGCAGCGGCCCAGCTCTTTTCCTGAGCAGCTCCACTGTGCCCTGACTGAGCACCTGCTACACACTCAGCTGTGCTTGCACCAGTTTGGTGGGGATTAATCCCTCTGTTGAGAACCTGTGGGACTGCTTCTCTAGGTACTGTGGAGGAATATCCTAATAAATAGAATTCTAAACACTCAGAAACAGGTTGCCCATAAAGGCTGTGGAGTCTCTGTTCTTCAGGATACACGCAGCTCCATCAATATATTCCTCCAAACCATACATCATAATGACCCTGCTTTCGGCAGGGCATCAGACAGCCAAAACTGATCTCTCTTACTCTCAGCTTTCTGTGTGTTTACATCCCTCCAGAAGCAAACAGCAAAACTGGTCATTGTAATGGGACAGACTCCATGCAACCTGCCATGGTGTAGGGATTAGTTTGCAATCCATCAAGTTACCCTAGGCATGATAGCAGAGATCCATGGGGGATGTGGTTGGGATGTTGACTGGATCCTTTGCCTACATGTGTGTCTGAGTCCTCTGGCATTGACTGAAATAAATAGAAGTCTTCTGCACTTTAGTTGATGATGTTTATTTCATCACTTCCATGAGTTGTAGTTTGAAATCACGATTTGTAGATATTCATGTGGCAAGTAGGAAAACAGTTTTTTTACTAATGAGTTTTTGATGTACAAATGCTATCTTTAAAATGCATAGAACATATTCCTTTCAGAGGAATAAAAAAGTAAAAAGCAATGTCCTGAAGATACCTGTATCTTCAAGGTGGCAAGGCAGGGGAAAAGCAAAACTGTTCCTGGAAGTAGAAAAGTTAAAGTAAAAACCAATACTTTCAAATTTACTTGCTTTAGAAGTTGAACTGTAGAGATGAATGTCTAAAAATGAGTTTTTAGTCCCTTTACTATGATATGCTCTTCAGGCTTCTGTATTTGGAAAATAGGAATGTAAAATGAATCATATGATGTTACCACAGGGAGGAAGTGTCAGTCATAACGTTTTTATATGATCAGAGAATGATTATGTGTGGAGTCTTAAGTGTCAGTTGTTAATGAAACAGTAAATTTTAAGGCAAAAAGCATGCTTTGAGAATATGTAATTCATATTAAGGAGATCTACTAGTGAGAAATTTAAAATTTTAAACTTATATTTGTTCCTGATTTTTGTATTGTTTTTTTCTTTTTCCTAAATAGACTTTGTTGGAATATGCAGAAAAGTGGAAGACATCAGAAGATCCTCTGCCTCTGTTGGAGGTGTACACGGTGGCTATCCGAAGTTACGTTAAAGCACGACCTTACCTTACCTCTGAGTGTGAAAATGTAGCCTTTGTGCTTGAACGTTTAGCACTGTGAGTATGGTTCTTTGGTTACTGAAACCAGTCTGTGTGGTATTAACTTTTAATTGCCTAAATGTTTTCCCAGTCCAGTTCTCAGCACCTACCTTCCTCGTGGTGGATGCTGTATGTAAGGGAGAATATCTGGTTGCTGGAATTAAGGCAAGAAGGATTCCTGACCTAGGACAAACCAAGATTCCTGGCTTGAAAGACTTTGCTATTATTGATCTGCATACAGTCTGAAAGTGCATCAGTTTGCACAGGCTTTTACAGAGCTGGATTCAATGATTTTTTTTTAAATGGTCTTTTAGAGAGCTTGCTTTTACAGTTTCTGCAGGAGTGTTCATGGCCTCATTTTCTTCATGTGTTCAGGGAAGCAAACTGTTTTGTGGCTGGTGTTTCAAACAACTATTTTGACATTAGAATAAGGAATTGTTGATTATACAATTTCAACATCAAAAATTTCCTCAAATAATATTCCTTTTTGACTTCCAGAAGCTGTATTGAACTTCTACTGTGTCTGCCTCTGGACTTACCTGAAAATAAATGGGAAGAATTTCAGGCTTTTGTACAGGTGAGTTGAGTTCATAAAATAAAGACTGAATAGCTTTTCAGAATGATTTGGAAACCTAGGTATATTAAGTATGTAAGGAGCAAGGCCTTCAGCTGGAAATCCTTCATACTCTGCAGTAATTGCTGAAAATAATATCATTTGTCTGCATGCAGCAGCTGTTGAAAAAAAATAGCTACAGATTATTGAAATAAAATACCTGTTTTAAAATATAGTTGATTATTAGAAATGAAATATTATCATGTAAGTAATTCTTTACTATATATGGTTGTATGTTTGAAATTTATGAATGAAAGGCCAGCTGATACTGAGGGGTTTTAAATCTCTCACAGGGCACTAGCTGGTTAAGGTTTGAGCACTGCATTAAAGGAGGGTGTTGGAACAAGTTCTGCTTCTCAGTATTTATCAGAAATATGTAGTGGGAGGTCCAGCCTACAGTTTTTTAAAAAAAAGAAAGGAGGAGGGGGAGAAAAGAATAATAATGAAAAGACCAGATACAGTTACCTCAGCATTCTGAGCATAAATAACATAGGAAGATGAAAGGCTGATTATTTTAGAGTGAATTTTGACTAGCAATTGCCTTATATAAATCAATTCTGAAGAGATGTGTTTGGTGCTGAGGGGTTCCACAGCCTTGAGAGCAGATGGAAAAGTAAAGAAAAATAATTTCTTGGCTGTTTTTTTTTAAGGACCAGTGTAAACTGTGTGTTGCTACTTAAGCCACAGATTTTTGCAGGTATTTGTTTTGCTCCCAAATGTACATCTGCTCATAGAATTTGTTCTAGTATACAAGTGCCATGGAAGATATTTTAATTGATTTTAAGACTCCAGCCTGTTTCATCATATTTGCACAGAACTATGCAGTGAGATCTTAACAGCTAACGTCCTTTGACATTATAAAAATTTTTTTTTTTGCTGTCTCCAGTACATAGAAATTGAGCTGCTGAACAGTTCGAGAAGATAAAGTTTAGGCACCTGGTACCAGAACAATACGTGGACTAGAGAAATTGTTCATCCATTTTTAAAAGAGAGGCCTATTTCAAAATTTAGTTTCAGAAATTTCAGAAGTAGCCCTGTTAATAAATCTCAAGGTGAGTTTGAAGCACTCAGTTGTTTTGGTTTCTCAGCTTATATCTTAGGCAACACAGGCAGAAGTAAAACCTATATAGGCTGAATGTTAAGACTGTTTTGTTATACATTGAACTCTCTATCTGGTAAGGTGTTAATGTGATAACAAAAGGTATAAAGGAGTATGAAAGACACATTATTTATGTCTGTTTAAAACAATATCTTGTTTTGTAAAATGTATTATTCAGGTGGCTCATAAAAACTTGATGGAAAATGGCAGCCAGGAACTGCACATTTTAACAACACTTACACAAGAGAAGGGAGTGTGGAAGAACCCAGTATTGTGTGGTATTCTGTCCCAGGAGCAGTTGGACCCAGATAAAGGTAAAATTTTAAGTTATTTACTTCAATTTTATGGGACATTGAAATATTATGATTGATGGAAGTTTTTTGTTCAGTATAGATTGTGGTAATTTATAAACTGTATAAATAAATATGCATGTAGCGTTTTCTGAACTATTAAGATAATATGTTCATGGTAACATACAAATAAATTAATGTTGGTATTTTGCATAAAACATAATCATGCCTCAAATTCTCTTGCTATTTTCTTTATAAGCCATGTGAAAGGCTAATTTGCAATGGGGTAAGTTCAATACTAATATGCAAAATTATTTGACATAAACCCAAAAAAAATAAAACTGCATCTATTTTTTTAAATGAGAATGTTGTTTACTCAGTGATGAAATGCCAAGAGGACCTTTACTGAAGATTCATTTAGACCTGAGTGCTGAGAATGGCTAACAGTAGTTGCATAGGGAAGAGTATATCCTCAGCAGAGGCTTACAAGGATAGTGCCCTGATATGTTATTTTTGTTTTGGTCTTTGCAATTCAGTAGTGGTATCCTTGTGTGAATAAATCTTAATTGTTTTTTTGATTCTTAAATGGTTTTAGAATCTGTATAAAGCATCACACATAAGCAAGCATCTGTGGCAAAGTCGCACAGTTCTTACATAACGTGAAGTAGTTCCTCTTAGTGTCTGTCTCCTTTTAGCCTGGTGGCTGCTTATTGCATGTTATATTTTCTATCTGTTTACAAGTTAACTATTCTCACATCTTTTAATGAATGTATCACAAGACCTGATTTGATAGACTGCTATCATAGCTCATCTTCTCTCTTCTGTAGTGTCTTACATGTCTTCCAACTTTACTGTCCCATTCCTTGTATGGGGAACTAAAGGTTTATTCAGCAGTCAGTATGATTTTCTGCTTCCTTCAGCATTCCTTTCATAATATTTGATAATAATATTGCTTTCATAACATTAGCCTTGCTTCTTGACTGAACATTGGTTCAATGTTTTCTTAAATCAGAACTAAACAAGACATTTTCTTGAGGACTAGTACCTATTTCAGTGTTAGGATTTTCCCCTATCATGCTCGTGTGTACAGTTAGACTTGTCTTTTTTTTCTCCATGAAAATAAGTTTGGGGATTTTATCAAAATTTTATCTGTTATGCTGTATTATGGACTGTTGGCATGTTTTTACTACCCTGATTTTTTTCAGCATATTTTGTCATGGTTCTCTGCCCTTTTCCAAATGTTTATAAAAGTGCTGGACATATGCTGTCCCTGATACAGATCCTACAGAAACCCACTGAGAGTTTGTTTGGGTGTTTTTTTTTCTTTTTCCATTAACTGATAATTTATCTGTACAAGGCTCTTCTTTTTACTGCCAAGAGAGCTTGGTATCTTTAGGGATTTTGATGGGCTTCTTTTAGTGCTTTTAGAAAATAAGTTGGATCTCCTTTTATTCGAATTACCACAGCTCCCTTGGATAAGTCCAGTAAATGTATAATGTGATTTTCAATTTTTTTTCAGAAGTTGGGCATACTCTTCCTCAAGATTTGCATTTTGTTACTTCTTTTAATTACTTATTATACACCTTATGTAGACTTTGGATTTGTATGTAGTCCTCAGAGTCCTACAGAGTACTCCTTCACTATCTTCCTCTCAACCACACTTCAGAGAGAGGTTTAATTAATATTTAATTGCCTTGTTTTTGAGTCTTTTTAAGAACTTGCTCATGAGCTCAATATTGGATGAGGAGGACACAGGGCAGCAAGTAAGATTGTGACCATGGACTTCAGGAGCGCTAACTTTAACATTTTTAAGGAATGTCTTGTAAGAGTACCATGGGAGCAGGTCCTGCACTGCTATCAGACATTGCATTGCATTGCATTTGCATGGTGACTGGACCTGCTATTACTTCAGGTTTCACCTGCATGACTTCTTTTTTTCTCAAGGTTGCAGATGATAGACAAGAAGCTTTGTATTTGGAGAGAGGAATTTTCGATGTTTCTCCACTTCATTAATTGGTTACGGAAGGAAACCTTAGTAATGTTGTCTTAATTTTCTCACATCATAGTGGGTCTTTTGTCATACTGGCCTGCCTCCTTCTGAACTACCAGATAGCTTAATGTGAGATCAGGACTGATATTAATCTAGAATTGAAACTGATCTGAATTAATAGCAATAGAAAATTAGGTTTTCTGAAGTCATGTGGCTGTCCGTGCAGCCTTATTGCTCAGTGTGCCAAAGACTGAAAACTGAAGTACACCAAAGTGTTTAAGGTTATGTTATAGCCTATGCAACATTAAAACACTGCACGTCCATCCTCAATTTCTGTCAGTGTGGCTTGTGCTCTTTAGCATGAACCTGCATTTCCATCCTCGGGGTTATCATTTTCATGTAGTGATGGTATAATCCTTCAAATCTGTCATTGGTATCTCCTCAGCTGATACTGAGGGTGAGTGGAGGAAGTGTCTAGAGGAAAAGGATCTTTGATAACCTTATGAAAAGCTAGGCTGCTGCTGCTGCTTTTTTGGTATCTAATCCTAATTATCCTTAGAGATTTAAACCTGGATGCCAAGAGTTAGGTTCTTGAATTTTTCATAAGTTTAAATGTAGTAGGGAGGCATCTAAAGAATATCTTACTGAAAAGAGGATCTGGATAAAACCATCACTATCCAGAGATTGTCAAGGTAGATAGCAGGCAGAATGTAACAGCCAATGTGGATCTGTTTTCAGTAATTAGAGCACCTGTCACCAGAAGTTGAATGATAACAGCAGCCTTAGTTTAGAGAGGAGAAAGATGTGTTTTCATCCTGGTTATACTCAAGGCAGCCATCTGGAACTTCTTTTACCCTTGCTCTAGACACTGTGCCACCACAGAAGCAACCAGGATTGATGCTGCACTCAGCAGGATTGTGCTGAGATGTTTGCATGAAGGATTCGGAGTCCCAGCTCCTGGTAGATATGGGAAGCACCAAGTCAGTTCAGAGTCACCCATAGTGTGAATGCACATGTGGACTAATGCTTGAAGATGACTAAGGAGGTGTTGTGGATCAACCCCAGCCAGCAGCCAAGCCCCACTCAGCCACTCTCTCATTCCCCCACCAGCAGCATTGGGGAGAGAATAGGAAGGGCAAAGGTAGAAATCTCATAAGCTGAGATAAAGAAATAGGGAAAGCACTTGTGTCTCAAAGCATTTTTATAAATTACTATTGTTATGGTAGGCTAGCAATTTGTCCACAATAACTTTTGAAATTGACATTGTACGATAAAATATGTTAATCAAATATTTAAAAAATAAGCAGAACCTTCCTCAGTAACCTCAAAATCTTATCCTTAAGACTGTTCCCCACCATAAACTTGGTCCTGTAACCCCAGCACTGGTTTTTGTCTTAATATGTCAGCTTTAGTTAAGTTACAAAACAAATGTATTAAAATTCATGTTTTGAATGAGCTTTCAGATGTTAAACATAATGGTAATAATCACTGGGATTAGAATAAAGGCTTAAGAGCTAATATGTAACTGGTAACCCTGAGGTCTTCCTGTGTCTTTTTGAGAAGATAACAGAAAATGTGCTGATGCTTATGCAGGCTAGGCTGGCTGAAGCAGTAAATGCTAAAGGAAGGGGATTACTGAAAACTAGCAGATAGAATGTAATGTTTACAATATTAAATGCAACAATTATAGTAATAAATCAGAGTGAAACGTCTTGGATTACCAATATATCTTAAAGTCTAAGGTCTTCCTGTATCTTGTTACAGAAATAAGGTAAAATGTTCCAATGTTATTCCAGGCGGACTATCCAGGACTAAGCGTTGTGGGCGAAGGGATTATTGGTACCTGGTAGAGGAAGAGCAAGGTTAGGCTGTTGAATGTGCTTAGTCACAGGGTCATTTGTGGGTTGGCAGTAGTGTGAATGTCTTTTATAATGAATTGGTAATGACATTAAAGGAACATTTATCTGTTGCTTAGAATGTCCCCTAATAAATACAAAAAATGTTTACTGTCTACCCATTGTCTGTTAGTGTGCTCTGGTTTTCCTTTGTTCCTACATAAACACAAATCTGGTCATAGCTTCATTGTCATGGGGAAAGGAAGAAGGAGCTCATATGATTTGAATATTCTTACACATCAGTTAGCCATTGCTGATCGTTTGTTACAGGGTACAAGGGTATGGACAAATAACTGAGAAGTTGGTTGAAATGATAATTCAACCATAAATCTGAAAATGCCTGAAAGATAATGATGGGGTTTAACAGGCCCAATTTCTGCAAAAGGCAACATTTTCTGCCTGAAAGTCTTGTGCATTAAAGTGGTAAAGAAAACCGTTGACCTGATTCTGATTTCAAGATGGACTTCAAGTAATGTTCCATATAAGCAGCTAGAAGGAGAAATCTTGAAATGAAGACAGTAGTGAATCAAACTAAATAGTATGGGAAGAAGCAAAGAATGAGGTGAGCTTTTTTTTTTTTTAGGTAAACCATGTTTCATATTTTTCTAGTTCAAATATTACAGAGAGAATTAATTTTTTTACATGTTGAAAGTACTTATTTCATCAAATAGTTGAAAAGTGAAGAAAATACAAATCAAGTGAATGGGCAACATGCTTTCGGTGAAATTCAGGATGAGGAAATTAGAAGGTATATGATGAAAGTTCTTGTCAAAATGTGTCAGAAAGTGAGCACTGCAGATGGCCAGAAGGCTTTGGGACTACTCAAAGGCTGGAAAAAATCTCATTCAGAAATTATCAAGATTTTACTCCTAATACTGAAAGCATATCATGAATGTGCTGGTTTTCACAAAAGAATCAAAAATCAGTAGAAAAAGTCTGCTGGTTTTAAAGATGTGAGAATGTGTTATGAAATTGAAGTGAGGGCAATTGAAAACCAAGGGGTTTTTAATGCAGTATATACCTACCTTGTGAAAACAGGGAGGGGATGATGTCAAAAGGATTAGAGAAAATTGATTGTCTATGTGTCTAGTTTTAATAAACGACTTAAAGTGTTCTAGAGGTAGTACTAAACCTCATGCTTCAAAGCTGAAACAATTTTCATCTTGGAAGATCTGGATGAGACCTGAGATGAATATTTAAGATTTGGAACATTAACCTGTGTTCCCCCTTTTTGTAGAATTCTTATGCCTTCCATTGAGGCACCTCGAGTTGGGTTGTTAGTGTAGACTACAGAGTTTAGTTCTGGTGGGAGCATGTTTGAAAAATCTAGTTCAGTACCTGTGTCTTTTGAGTTTTAGACTATGCACAGTCAAATGTACGCAAGATATGCCTCTTTTTTCAAATAAGAAAACTTCTTTGGTTGAAGAACCATGAACTGTTTGACAGTATTCTGTGGGTGTATAATATGAAACATTTCACACCAATAAAAACAGGTTCAGAAACTTTTGTACTTGTCACATATATCCTTCAATAGCAAGATCTTTAAAAGGCAACATTAGCAAAGGCATAGCAGAAGCGTACAAAGGATATGAGAGTGATGTCTTTCTGTAGAACTATAATTAAATGGTATCTAAATATTTTAATATTTATATGGTCTCTCAGTCTGTTTGGTGTGCAGCTGTTTAGCCAAGAAATTAGAATGAATTAAAACCTGCAAGTATATAAAAGGTCTGTGACAGGGAATCGTTATGATAAAGAAGTGCAGTTCACTGAGAAGCTTTTCCCTCATCTTTGCTTTGTATCTTTTGTATCTGTTTTGATTGTTGTAAATTTTAGGGGTCAACCACGATGTGTAAATGCAGTCTGTTAACTCTGTAACATGCATATAATATTTTGGCTTTTTTTTTTTTTTTTAAGTGAATGAATTTTTGGTGTCAGAAGGCCCTGTCCTGCTGGATATGCGTATTAAGCACCTAATGAAAACAAAGCAATTAACGCAAGCTACTGCACTGGCAAAACTCTGCTCTGACCATCCAGAAATCAGTGTGAAAGGCAATTTCAAGCAAACCTACCTGGTCTGTCTTTGTTCAGGATCACCAAATGAAAGGCTAATGGAAGAAGTAAGTAAATATAAAGAATTTTTTTTCTTAGACTTATTTCTTTAATGATAGTAAAGTCACTAATCATAAGCTGGTGTTCTATAGAATAGGTTTTTCTTTTAAAATATGTTATAAAATATTTTTGGTATTTATTTTCATTCAAGTCACTTTTAAGCTGGGTAGTAGTGACTCAAAACTCTCATGGAAGTGTATTATTAGGTCATTAATGGGCATTTTCTGGCTGTGCCGTAGCTCTGTGCTTGATTTTGCTTGAAGTATATTAAAACTCTGCCTCAGACCTCCTTAGTAAAGTGAAGTTAATACTTTTCCTACTCTTATTATTTGAACTATATTCCTATTTGTGTATACCTAGTACATAGAATGGGGCCCTTTAGATCCCGCTTGCAGTTCAGAGAATAAATGTAACTTCACCCAAATTCCTGGATGCAATTGAAGGTGAAATCAGATCTTTGATCTGGTTTGTAGTATAAAATCCTTCTAATTTAAATACAAAAGTCAGAGAGGAGATGACAGCTTTGCTCTTTTGCATTCTTTCAGGTGGCATCTTCATTTCTCATCCCACTCCAAAGTTTTAGCTAAGCCTTTTTCCTTCTTGAAGGAAAACGAACTGCAAATGTCACTTTTCTTGTCTGCCAGTGTCTCTCCTGTCTTTTTGTTGCTGTCATCTTTTTATGTTAAATATTAAGCATATTGCAATTGAACCTAAAGGGATAAGAGTTGTGCACTGATTAGAGCTGGAAAACTTTCCTGCCCTAGATACAGATGAAATTCTAAGATGACAGCTTCTCACTGAGCGTGTTCTTCAGATACTCAGTAGAGTTGGATCAGTCTTGCTCTCCTCCCAGCTCCGGCTGCTGCAGACCCAGTCAGAACAGGCTCAGGAGGGGCTGTGACAGGGCTGTGCAATCTTACCTTTGTTTGCTGGAGACATGCAATGGAACTTAAAATTTATGACCCTGTAAACAGGCTTCCTTCCTTCATTACTCAGCCCCAACACAGAATGGGCTGGTTCAGTGAATGAACCGTGAATCCCCTGGACAAAAGGAATGGGTTGGCCTTGTTTCTTTGGATGCCATAATGTACAGATAAGTTCATACTGGTTATCAGAGAGAACCTAATACAGGTATATCTGAGCTTTGGATTGCTTAGAGTAGCAGCTTCAGCTAACTGCTTGCAGTATTGCTAACCATTTTGGAAAGATGATAGCTTACCATGAGAAGGCAGATAAGCTTTAACATGTCAGGGTGGACTTAGAAACTGAGAAGGACAGTCATTTTTGTAGCGTGAGATCAGCAAGAAAATAGTAAAAAAGGTGCAAAAAAGTATATTATTGGTGTGGAAATTTTTATATCCATTCAGACAGGTAGGAAAGTATCATTTAAGCAAGCTTTCAGCATGGTTTCCTAATAGTTTCCTTCAATAATGTGAAGAATTCAGATCTGCAGTATGTGAAATGCTAGACTGACAAACTTGATGTACAAACCTTTGTTAGAAACAGGATCCCTTATTAAGTGTGACAGGCTGGAAAAGCTTTTAATGATGAAAGTTTCCTTATTATGAGTTCAGTTTGCTATATTCTTCTCTAAGCTTTTCATTGGTAGACCCTGTCTGAGATGGGGCACTGAGCAAAGCAGACCTTCAGTCTAAATTGCTATTACATTAATACTGTTCCATGTTAAGAAATGCAGTTTTCTCTAGAAGATTACTTTGAGGTTATTAAACCTCCAGTGACATTCAGTGAAGGGCTGTTAGTATATTTACAAAGTGTCAATTTAGAGGTGTGAAAATAAGTAGTTGTACTATTCAAAATTGTAGTTTGATTGCTGGATACCGTGGTGCCCAATCCAGCTGTGCTGCCGCCTTACCCAGAGTGCCGGACCAGCTGGGTGTTTGGGTGAGCACTTCTGTTTCTTGCTTTGGGTGGTCTTGTGATTTCTCAAGAGAGACTTCCAACAGTGCTGTTGTCATAGTCAAGCTATTCTTCAGCTGCTGGTGTCAAAGAATAAATACCAGCATGTCCTGCCAGATGCACTAATTGATGTAATCAAACCAGTCTGCAAAGAACCAAATTAGACAGTAGTTGTTACAGCAAGTGCACTGATTCAGTACTGATCTAGCTGTCTAGTAGTATTGGGCAGCTGTGATTTTTCCTTTGATTTGCCATAAAACTAAGTACTTCCATTGGTACTCAACAAATAATTTATATTGTACAGACTGTAGCGTTCTTCTAGAACAGCGTTCAGATGACCTGCTTCTTACTGTACAGCTTTCCTTTTCTTCATATCTTTGATTTTTTAAAAAGTACTAGAACAGTCATGTTAAACCTCAGATTCATTAACCATCCAGCTCATTGTATTAAAGCAGTAGTTATATCAGTGAGAAGTAAACTGGATTAGAATTACAAGTAATTTCCTTTTTTGTGTTAAGCTGCAATTTAAAGTCATGTCTTCATATCACTATTACCACATGTATGTGATATATATGAATAATTAATATACTTTAAAATTCTTAGGTGACTGGGACACTAGATACAAATAAGTCATGTCTGAGAAAAAAGTTTATGTTCACTCTAATAAGACAGTTCTTCTGGTGGCATAATGAGTTTTGATACTGTCTAGAAATATACTGATTTGCTTTCAAGCTCATCTCTACCTGACTGTTAGATTAAAGTTCTGAATTTTTGTCTTGCAAAGGCTAATGTGACTGTGTGTTTGAAAATGCAACCACTTTCTGAGTCTTGTTCTTCTCTTTCTTCTCTTCTAGATTGCAGAAGTAGATTGTAAAGATGCACTAGAAATGATCTGTAACCTGGAATCTGATGGAGATGAAAAAAGTGCTCTAATTCTATGTGCAGCATTTCTATCTCGCCAGCTGCAGCAAGGGGAGATGTACTGTGCCTGGTGAGTTTGAATCTTGTTTTGTATCTAAGAACAAAAACTTAGTCTGGGGAAGATACATAAACCGTAAGTTAACTTTGTTTAGCTTGATAAAATCTGTGACCTAAACAGAAAGGAGATAAGACTCTTAGAAAGCTAAAAAAGAAAAGAAATGTATTTTGCAAGATAAGCATCCATTACAGGAATTTGAAGGGTGTCTGTATGATGAGGCAAATACCAATAGCTGGTTAATAATTTTTCCATAGAAATAAGAAATTTAATAACTACAGGCAACTGGTCAGCATTATGTCAGCATTTAATGAGTAAGTACTGTTCTTTCTGTCCTGTAATAACACAGTGTTTCTTTTTCTAACAAACTTAGAAAGGAAGAAGCTCTTTACTACTGCTATAACCACCATAATAAGCTAGATGAAGATACTTATTGTTTAGGGCTTGCTTTCATTAATGTGGGAACAAGTAACTGGTCTTTATTGGCAGATATTTGAGCTGTTAAGGTTTTAATTTCCTTCTGTTAACTAGCAAACCTGTATAATTCGTGAAGAATTTGCTTTCTCTGTGCATCTCTGTTTTATGTGCAGCAGGAGGAGAAAACTGCTAATGCAGGATTTTGCTTTAAGAGATTCTGCTAAAGTTTTGGGTGATACAGCATTCCACAAGGTACTAGGTACTCTTGGCTCTTTGCACCTGAGGAGGAATCAACAAATAAGATAATGTAGATACTGTAATACTGTTTGGCTTTGGGGGCTAATTTCTTGCTAAATCACAGTCACATTCAGCTCTTAAAGCAGAGTAGCTTTAGAAGAAAGAGAGAAAAGAGAGAAAAGCTAATCTTCTGTAGGTCTTAGTAATTACTACGAGTTCAGAAGAATACAGTTCCAGTCTTTGAATAGTAGACTACTGGGCAAAACTTCTTTTTTCCAAGGCCACATAATCAGTAAATTATGTAGCATAAATTGTGGTAATACAGGTTTTATTCTGAACTGCCCTTCTGGAATTGAGCCATTGTCATAATTTTGAAATTTAGATACTTAATAGTGTGGGTATTTTAATAAAAGATAAGGTGTAAATAAATAAATAAATTTCAGGCTTTTTCCTTTTCCAAATACAAAATGGAAACTGTTCTTAGCCTTGCATTTCTTGTTATAAGAGTAGTGGTTGCATTGATGGCCCTGAAATATTGTTCTCTTGTTCTAGGGAACTGACTCTTTTCTGGAGTAAACTGCAGCAAAGGGTAGAGCCTTCTATTCAAGTGTATCTAGAGAGATGTCGTCAACTTTCTGTGTTAACTAAGACTGTTTATCACATTTTCTTCCTGATTAAAGTTATTAATTCAGAGGTAAGGATACTCATGAAAGAATATTTTTGGCACTTTCAATGGAACTGTAATCAGGAAAATTTATGAAAACTTCTTTAAACTTCTTTGACATCCTGTCTTTCTGTATAGTATCAGTTTCAGGGCAATCCTAATTGGTTTTAGGAATGGCCATAGCCACTTCCTTCTGCAGGTAAATTATAAATTGATTCATTTTGAATTGTTAAAACTTTTGCTCCTTTGCAAAAAGAGTGGGATTAAACAGAAAAGCTGGATGCCACAACTGAAATGAAGAAAGAACTAAAGGTGAGGTTATGGCCTCTAGGTTTGCCTGTGTCCTCAAAATGTGGCATTTTCTGTAAGGAGGCCCTAACATTCCTCACCCTTATTTTCCATATTTAAAAAATTACAGAAAATTGAGAGGACCAGCTTATGAGGAAAGGAAATGAAGGGTGTTTGTTAATATATAAAGGAAAATTACAGGAAATTAGAAAGAAAAGAAGAAACTACACAAAAAAACCCCAAAACTACAACTTAAAACCTTTTGAATTGCCACTTATGAATACAGTTTATTTTGATAAATGAAATACTTGTCACTTGTGGGTTTACATACAATGTATTAAAACCCTGCTCATCTTTCCCAGCTAACCTTGTCATCTAGTTTTCTTAGTTTCTTTAGTAGTTGCAATATTTAATATTGATAGCTTAATTGAGCTCTTATGAAGATTTCTGTAAGTTGGGAAATTAATTCTAAGCATAAAAATTATTGGTTTTGTTTTTCATTCTTCTGGTATGGCTAACCGTGGGCTTCTAAATTTAAAGATATTTTCTCCCCCCTGTAAGATGTGAAATAAATTGGAATTAGAGAGGGGGAGGAAAATAACTTTCACAGAGTCTTGTGATATTAAGATCTCTGCCTGCTCTGTGCCATATTGATTTTTCTCCAGTGAGCATTTGTGCATTTACTTGTTGGCAGAAATTGGAGGCCATGTAGGTAGTAGATTTGTACATTCATAAATTTGCTGAACTTTATTCTCATATATGCCACAGCCTCTCTTGTGCATCCCTGGCAACACAAAGAGCTTGTAAAGTCAATGTAAATGTAAATGGTGTTGTCTTAGGGTAGGAGTGAGTAAAGACCACATGACCTTTAGAACATTTAAATGATGGAACATTTAACAAAATGTAACTACACTTACTGCTTTCAGTTGGACTGAAGCCGTGTGTTCAGTTGAGGTCAGTTGACTTTGAAGTGACATAATTTTTAAAAATAAAAGAAGTAAAGCTTTTACTTTAAGTGATCTCTAAATTATAGATCTTTCTGAAGATCACATGTTTTTCTTTAACTGTAGCAATTTTTACCATTTGATTTCTGCCCAGTGTTAAGTTGATGTTTCATAGAATCTCGTCTCAAGTACCTGTGGCACAACTGACAGGCTTTATTCCAAGGAAAAGGCTCAATATTACTCTAGTATAAACCAAACACCTCTAACATACAGTCTAAAAGTCTTCACGCTAGACAGAACATACAATTAATTGGTCTTTAAGTTGTCAGTAAACTTCAGCATTTTTTTAGTAGCATGAAGACAAATTATGCAACTTAAGGAATAGCATCTGAATACAATCCATTCTGTTTCATGAGGTAAAAAGCATTACTGTGAACCCCAGGTGCATTTTTTCTGACACATATGATTGAATAATGACATCTTAAAAGTATAGAAAGAGTTAGATAAAATGACTTACTAAAATTAATCTTGCTTTACAGATTGATGGTGCTGGACTTGCAACATGCATTGAACTGTGTGTGAAAGCATTGCGCTTGGAATCCAGTGAAAATGCAGATGTCAAGATATCTATTTGCAAGACGATCTCCTGCTTACTTCCAGATGATTTGGAGGTGAAACGTGCTTGTCAGCTGAGCGAATTTCTACTGGAACCCACTGTGGATGCATATTATGCTGTTGAAATGCTATATAATCAGCCTGACCAGAAGTATGATGAAGAGAATCTTCCAATACCAAATTCTTTGCGCTGTGAGCTCTTACTTGTCTTGAAAACTCAGTGGCCTTTTGATCCAGAGTTCTGGGACTGGAAAACTCTAAAGCGTCAGTGTCTGGCACTTATGGGAGAGGAGGCATCCATCGTGTCATCCATAGATGAACTAAACGACAGTGAAGTTTATGAGAAGGTTGAGGATGGCCAAGAAGATAGTAAAGAAACTTCTCTGAATGGGCTTGCTGGCATTGATGAGGCTACCAGCCTTCTTAGGGGTATCAGAGATGAAAAGCAGAAAAAGAGAGAAATCAAAAAACTCAGAGAGAGGGGGTTCATATCAGCTAGATTTAGGAACTGGCAAGCTTACATGCAGTATTGTGTGTTATGTGACAAGGAATTCCTAGGTCATAGAATAGTTAGACATGCACAGAAACATTATAAAGATGGAATTTACAGTTGCCCTATTTGTGCCCAAAATTTTAATTCTAAAGAAAACTTTGTTCCCCATGTAACTTTGCATGTGAAAAAATCTAGCAAAGAGAGATTGGCTGCTATGAAACCACTGAGGCGACTGGGAAGACCTCCTAAAATAGCAACTGCCAATGAGAATCAGAAAACTAATTCTGTATCCAAACAGGAGCAGCGACCCATTAAGAAGAACAGCCTCTATTCAACAGACTTCATTGTGTTTAATGATAACGATGGCTCAGATGATGAAAACGATGATAAAGATAAACCTTACATACCAGAGATAGTGCCAGTTCAAAAGCCACCCCCTGTTAATGAATTCACCTGCCCTGTAACACTTTGTAAAAAAGGCTTTAAATATTTTAAAAATCTAATAGCACATGCAAAGGGCCATAAAGATAATGAAGAAGCTAAACGTTTTCTTGAAATGCAGAGCAAAAAAGTGATTTGCCAGTACTGTAGACGACATTTTGTAAGTGTTACTCACCTGAATGATCATTTACAAATGCACTGTGGCAGCAAGCCTTATATCTGCATACAGATGAAATGTAAGGCTGGCTTTAACAGTTACGCTGAGCTGCTGACCCATAGAAGAGAGCATCAAGTCTTCAGAGCTAAATGTATGTTTCCCAAATGTGGCAGAGTGTTTTCTGAAGCCTATTTACTCTATGATCACGAAGCACAACACTATAATACCTATACCTGCAGAGTCACAGGCTGTGGGAAGGTGTACCGCTCACAGAACGAACTGGAGAAGCATATTGAGGATCACAACAAGCAGCCTGAAAAAGAAGAGCAGCCTGAAAACCAAACTGATCAGCCTGATCTTAGTCAGCCTTGTAAAGCTAATGAAAGTACTGATGGAGTTGAAGTTAAAGAGGAATTGACATCTCCTCCAGCTGAAAACCGAAGCAGTTTCATTGAAGGAAAAAATGTCTGGAACCAAATCAAAGCAGAACCAGTAGGGAATGAAAGTGTAAATGCGTCGGTGAGTGTACTCCAGCAAAGCAATTCCTTGCCTAATGCTGGTTCAGAGCAGTCTCCTGTGGGTTCAATAAAAACAGAAGAAACAGTTCCAGCAGGCAGCATTAAGATGTCTGTTGTTAACCAGAAGATCCGAGATAACTTCGTAAAAAGAGGTAAATTGGCTGCTACTGCCAGTAAAGTAGATACTACTAAACCTGGAGCCCAGCAGTTGTGCCCATCACTTGACTCCTGTCTTCCAGTTTTCCAAGAGAGAAAGGAGGAAAGCTCTCTCAGTCAGACTCAGAATATTCAAACTGTTTCTGTGACCTCAGACACATTAAAACCAGAAGCCCTTGAATCAAAAAGCTTAGAAAGACAAGTGAGCATTGTAAATCCATTCAGCATGCAGAATCAGACAGGTTATCGAAACGGTGTACCCATTTCCAAACTTGAAATTGAAGACAGTATTAAAGCTGCAGCTAATCTATATAACCTGCCTTTAAAAACTTTAGAAAGTATTACATTTATTCCATCACAGCCTAACATAAATAACTCTTTAGTTCCAGCTGTATCACCAGCAGCCCCAATTCAGAAATTTAATTGTCAGGTTGAGGGGTGTACTCGAACGTACAATTCGTCACAGAGCATTGGCAAACACATGAAGGCAGCCCACCCTGATGAATATGCTGCTTTTAAAATGCAGCGTAAAAATAAGAAACCGCGGAAATCCAGCAATCTGCAAAATGTGCCGAATGATGGGAAGATTGTATATCTTATGCCTTCCCAGGTGGGCAATCCCAGTGGTGCTGCTTTTACTGCACAGAACAAATCAAATTTGAATCCCACCTGTTCCAGTCAAGTGCAGCATGTCTCAAGTACTCTTTTCCCAACCCACCTAGAAAATCTGGCAAATCCTATGTTGCCTATAGTGGAAAGTGTCTTAAATCCAAATTTGTCTGCTCGTATTAAAAGTGAGCCTGAGAGTGTTTTGTGTTCACAAATGGAAAATTTGTCTGCTGCAACCTTACCTTCCCAGCTGGATGATCTGGCAAAAACAGTTATGCCTCTGAATATTGATGGTGGTTCAGATCCTTTTCTTCCTTTGCCTGCTGAAAATGGTCCAATGTCTCTATTTCCTTCATCAGCAGAGAATCCTCCAAATTCAGTTTTCTCACAACTGGAAAATAACACAAATAGCTTTTCTTTGCAACTAGAAGGAAACACTAGTTCTACCTTCCCAAAAGAGGAGAGTGTTGATCAAATATTTCCCTCACAATTGAGTAATGAAAATAACTTCAGTGAAACCAGTTCTCAGCACCCAGCTTCAGAAAAGGTGAAAAAAGATCGTGGCAGGGGTTCAAATGGGAAAGAAAGGAAGCCAAAGCATAACAAGCGAGCAAAGTGGCCAGCAATAATTAGAGATGGCAAATTTATCTGTAGCAGGTGTTTCAGAGTTTTTACTAATCCTAGATCACTTGGTGGTCACTTATCTAAGAGGTCTTACTGTAAGCCTCTTGAAGGATCAGAAATTTCTGCAGAAGCTCTGCAGGCTAATGGACAATCTTTGCTTGCCAGTATGATTCTTTCTTCAAATTCATTAAACTTGCAGCAACCTCAGGAGTCTGCCTTCAATCCAGAGACGTGTTTTAAAGATCCATCATTCCTCCAGTTACTTGCAGCTGAAAATCGTTCTGCACTGCAGACTATGTTTCCACGGGCCAGTGTGACTAACTTTAATGCCAGTGGGAATGAGGAAGGTAATCAAATTATAAAGCATGCCTTGGAAACTGCAGGCATCCCTAGTAGCTTTGATAACACGGAAGTCCTTCCACGTGTGGTTACGACAAGTTGTGTCTCTGGTACAACTCAGATAAATGCAGCCGTTCTCCCCAGCTCAGCCACGCCCTCTCTGCTGCAGACAGTCGGTAATCCCAGTACCCTGCTGACAGACCAAAACAGGACCCTCAATGCCAAAATTCCTCCACTAAATGAATGCAAGACTTTGCCTGTTTTTGCATCAGAGGACTTAATGCTAAAGACTGTTGAAAATGGCTTGTGTCCTAGCTCATATTCTAACACTGTTGCAGCAGCACAAAACTTTGCAGGGAACAGTTCACGAGTTTCAGTTATAAGTAGTCCCAAGAATTCGGGATCAAGCAACTTGAATAAGAAGGGAACCAGCTCCTCAAAGAGGAAGAGAAAAACACCTACACCCCTGCTTGTACCCAATACATCGCAGAAATTAGCAGTAAACAATGCAACAGTAATGGGACTTCTAACCAAAAGCACTGAAGGAAACATGCAAATACAGGGAGAAAGTTTTCAGTCCAACTTGCTGGCAAATTGTGGCTCTCAAACGGTGGTGGAAAACCTTGCACAGAAACTCAGTAATGTTGACAATCAGTTATTCATGGCCAGTATCAAAGATAATTTCAAAACAAACCTTGAGGCTCATACAGTTCTGCCCCCTTTAACAGTAAAAACTGAAAATGGGGATTCACAAATGATGGCTGCAAATTCTTGTGTGCAGGCAAATTCGGAAGAACAGATTTCACAGGACAGTGTTATGCAGAACTTCGAAAAAACCCTGGAAATAATTAAAACTGCTATGAATTCGCAGATGCTTGAGGTGAAAACTGAAATTCAGGATACTGTTGCTGCTTCAGGACAGAACTTGCAAGTAAATAACACCCAGGCTGCTTCAGATAATTCTGCACACAGTGTAAAACTACCCACTTCTACACAGTTTGCTCTGCACACAGGGAATGTTACTGCTGCAAAGGGTAGCTCTGCTCAGGCTGAGATACCTCAAAAGGATGATACTCAAATGTCAGAAATTTTGGAAGGCTTGCAAAAACTGAAGCTAGAAGATGATTCTCCCATTTCAGTCTCTGAGACTGTTTCTCAGTGTCCTCCAGCAGATAAGCTAGCACCAGCAGTTCCTGTTGTATCACTTGAAAATAAACCCCTCATCCAGCTATCTCCAGAGGCAAGTAACATTCAATTTAGTGACAGAGTTAATAAACCTTTTGTATGTCAGAATCCTGGCTGCAGTTACAGTGCTATGACAAAAGATGCCTTGTTTAAACACTATGGCAAGATCCATCAGTACACTGCAGAAATGATACTAGAAATAAAGAAACATCAGCTGAAGTATGCCCCATTCAAATGTGTTGTAGCTACCTGTCCAAAAACATTCACAAGAAACTCCAATCTCCGAGCTCACTGTCAGCTTGTACATCATTTTACAACAGAGGAGATGGTAAAATTAAAAATTAAGAGGCCTTATGGCAGAAGATCTCAAAATGAAAGTGTAAACACAGCCCCGCAACCTGTTGAAATAAAAAATGTTCAGACACTAGTAATAGAAAACAAAACTGTAGCTCCATTGGTCAAAGAAACTCAGATAAAGGAAGCTGTAGAGCCTGTAAAAGTATTGGAAAAACTTCTACCAGAAAATAATATTCCTGAAAGACTGGAGAAACCTCCCCAGGTGGTTTCTGTTCCAGTGGAGCAGCACAATGCAGCATCTTTTGACAGTACGCAGGAGCAAGCCAAAGTACGCAAGGCTAGGAAGCACAGGAAGGAGAAGGAGGAGAGGAATGGTAGGAAGCCCGTAACAAAATCCCTGGACTTTCCCACTAGGTACAGCCCTTACAGACCCTACCGGTGCGTCCATCAGGGCTGCTTTGCAGCTTTCACAATACAACAAAACCTCATTCTTCATTACCAGGCTGTGCACAAATCAGACCTCCCTGCTTTCTCTGCTGAAGTGGAGGAGGAGAATGAGCAAGGCAGAGAGGAACGCGAGGAGGTGGAAACCAAACCTGCTGTCAGAGAGTTCAGGTGTGAGGTGAATGACTGCTCCCGTATCTTCCAGGAAGTTACCAGCTTGATACAGCATTATATGAAGCTTCATGACATGACCCCAGAGCAAATTGGAAACATGAAATCAGCTCCAGAGGTGGGAAGGTTTTTTTGTGACCAGTCTCAGTGTAAGTCTTCGTTTACAGCATATCTTAATTATGTTGTGCATCTTGAGACAGAGCACAATGTTGAGATAAAGCCAAACAAAGTAGAAGATGATGGCATGTTCAAGTGTGACTGTGAAGGCTGTGACCGTATTTATGCTACTAGGTCTAACCTCTTGAGGCATATTTTTAACAAACATAATGACAGGCATAAAGATCATCTAATAAGACCCAGGAGGCTGACACCAGGCCAGGAAAACATTTCAAGCAAAGCAAATCAGGAGAAACCGTTGAAGTCTAAACAGAGAGGACTCAAAAACAGATCGGGAAAAGAGGGTAACAGGCTGTCAGTGAAAACAAAACGAAAGAAAAACATGAACTTGGAAAACAAAAACTCAAAAGGTATACAGGTTCAGGAAAATAAGGCTTATTCACTGAAGCGTGGCAAGTACGTGTATTTAATAAAGGCCAGAAACGATGCCTTATCGGAATGTACAAGCAGGTTCATAACTCAGTATCCGTGTATGATAAAGGGATGCTCGTCCGTAGTCACAAGTGAAAGTAACATAATAAGGCATTATAAATGTCACAAACTGTCCAAAGCTTTTACTTCCCAACACAGGAATCTTCTTATTGTATCTAAAAAACACTCTGTCTCCCAAGTAAAAGAAGCCTCTTGTGAGCAGGAGGAAACTGATAAAAAAACTGACATGAAAGAGCCTGAACCAAGTTTGACAGTGAGCAATAATGATTCAAGCACAACTACCTTATCACAAAAGGAAACTGAAAAAGGTGAGAAGGATGAAGTGGATGAACTGACGGAACTGTTCATTACTAAACTCATTAATGAGGATTCTTCAACTGCTGAAAATCAAGCAAAAATCTCTTCCAGTGTAAATAGTGACTTGCAGGAGACCAGCTCCTGCCCCTCAGAGAAGCAAAAATCAAACAATCTGAAAAGAGCAAATAAAGAAAAAAATGTATCTCAGAGTAAGAGAAAGAGAGCTGAGAAAACAGAGGAGGCACTGCCCAGTGGTGTGAGTAGCCTGCACAAGGAGGAAGAGACTGCTGTTGCCATTCAAACGGCTGAGGAGCAGCCTGCGGCTTTTGACTGGAGCTCATTCAAGCCTATGGGTTTTGAAGTGTCATTCCTCAAGTTCCTTGAAGAATCTGCTGTGAAGCAAAAGAAAAACTCTGAAAGAGAATACCATAGCAGCGGAACCAAGAAAGGATCCCATTCGAACCCTCGGAAAGCCAGCGAGAAGGCCCCCGTAGCAAGCGATAGCGTCTCTTGGCCGTGTTCTGAAACTGAAACCCTTGTACCGTTTGCCAACCCATCACAGCTTCCATGTGGTGATAATGTAAAGATAGTGTTAGACAAGACTCTTAAAGACTGCACGGAGCGTGTGTTGAAGCAGCTTCAGGAAATGAAACCTGTGGTCAGTTTGAGAAAGTTCGAAGGACGTTGGGAGGATAATCCAGAGGTTATAGCTGCAAAAGTAATTGTTTTGGGTACTGAGGAAGGGGAATCAAAATACTGAAAACCTAATGTGTTAAACCATGACCTGTAATAGAATTTATTTTGAATAGGAAGCCATCAAGCATGCTAGTAACTGTGGAGCTCTTTTATTTTGAAGTGATTTAATCTAGCAAAAAACATGACATGAGTCATGTAAATGTCTTATTTGTTTTTATCCCTATGGGACTTGAAGAAAGTAATTGCTTCAGTTTTGTAAATACTTGATCAAGACCTCAACTTTCTATCAGATTGTCCTTTCCATAAACTAAATCTTTGTGAGTTGTCTGTGATTGGTATCTTTCACCAGGTTACTTCTCATGTATAACAGTTTTCTTTATTTGTAGATACATTTTTTGTATATATTTATTATTGTAAATCATTTGCTGCCACCAGCAGTCTGTAAGTCTAAACTATTAAATGACACATTTATATTCGGAATTTTAATTTGTAACCAAGTGAGCAAGTTTTTAAAACTGTCCTTTAATCATTTTAAATTAAGAACTTTTGAACTAAAGCTAGCCAAGTCTGCCATATCCAGTTTATTTTGCATAAAGCATTTATTTACAGAAGAAAAGCTGGATAAGATCACATTTCATAGGTTAAATGTACTGACACACTCTCATTTTTGTAAATTTTAACATCCAGTATCTATGGATGATATTCATATGTAGTTAACACATAAATATAATAGTTTTCTTATAGCTACATTTTTCATTGCTTTTAATTGGTTACAAAGCATTTATGATTCCATAATAAAAATGGAAATGTGAATAAAAATAGTTTGCTACATTGAAGATTTAAAACAATATTTGGTATTAAAGAATCCGTTGTGAATGTGATAGAAAATTAGTAGTGTGGAGCAGTGTATATATTTGAGGTGGTGATTTGTGAAGTAGCCCAGTATTGCCTTAAATAAAAACACATTTCATTTCTTGTTTTATACATGTGATCTTATAAAGGTTATTTTTGTTTCTGTAACTTAGATTGGTGTATAGTTTAATTTTTGTTAAAAAAACAAAACAAAACAAAAAAACTTCAGAAACCGTTTTTGTAAATAGTGGGTTTATAAAACAGATGGGTTTATTTTGATAATACCAGTTTGGTATCTATCTATAAAATACACGAGTCCTTATGCCATACCATTAAAAACTGAATAAACAAGGCACTTTCTGAAAGGGAAGTGAGATGGTGATCTTACAGATAAACTCGGTGGTTGTGCTCTGTTGGTGGCATAGGCTCCCTTTGCGCTCCTCTGCCTCTCGCTGACTGTATGTGGCACCAGTCACAACCTCTCTTTTCCACACTGGAATGAGCCTCAGAAGCGGTGCTGCTTGTAGTGCCCCGGATTGGAGCAATTCCTCTGTATGCTGCTAATGGAAATGACAGGTATCCCGTTTGTTGAGTAACCAAAAGTGTGAATGCATTGGTGGGAGCTGTCAGTACCCAGGAATCTTCAGTGTTGGTTTTCATGTGTGGTTATGTTTGACTCAGCCAGCTGGATTGTGTGGTACCAAAAACTTTTCTTGGATTATTATCATTACTGGATGTGACCTTACCTTCAGTAATATAAAACAGTCTTTATCTGGGGTGAGATTGGCTTGATTTTTTTTTTTCTATAAACTTGTCTTGCTGTGTAATGCTTTTGCATTAAATGCTAGATTTGACTGCTCGTAAGCTATTCACCTGGAATCTCTGACAGTTTTCCTGAATATCAGTGCAAAGGGCACCTTCCTTCAACCAAATGAAGTGACTTATTACGAGAGTGAGGATTATGTGTGAACAGCAACAGCATTTGACCTCGGGCGCAGCCCTTGGTTTGCTACACGGTGCTAAATTGCTTGCCTTCGCAGAAAGCCTGTGCTTCCGTTTTAACAGAGCCGGTCAGCTCCTCTCACTTTCTATCCCTCCCAAGTGACCAAACTTATTATGCCACGTTAGTAAATCAAAGGTGCAGTCTGAGAATGATAAAACCAAAACAAACCCTTGCATTGTGACTCTTAAGAGCGATCATTATAATCATTATAAGTCCTCAGTGCCATTTTCTACCTGCCAGAGGCCGCTGGTCCCCCTGAATGGAGCTGCTGTCAGATACCAGCCACGGTGATTGTACAGGGAACTTCTGCAAGGGAAAAGAGGGCAGAGATCCTCGGGAGAGGATCCTCACAGCTCACCTGAATTCTCTCGTTTTCAGCTGTACCTAACCATTTCAGTCACTGTCAACGGACCTCGCAACTGTTAGTCTTTAGAAGAATGTTTGTGTTGTGTAAGTTGAATAGTTTCAACATTCCCAATGATTGATACTGTATCATTTGCAGTTCTTGGACTGAGAATAGCATACAACTATTTAGCTATATAGTGTTGTACTAGAATTCTATTTAAAAAAAAGAGAAAAGGATAAAAAAAATCCGATGCCATAAATATTCAGGAAGCAATTTCGAATTTGGATCTGAATTTCTGAGAATAAAATATTTAATATTGCCTCATCCCAATCAATCCAACTAAAGCAGATGCTATACCCATATAGTTAGTACATTCCATGGCACACTCCCTTTTAGGTGGCTACTGACAGCCTGTCCAACAGGTAAGCTAGTATGGGGTTTGTTGTTTCCATTTTAAAAAACAAACAGGAGTATTTTGAGCTTAAAATGTACCAAAGGCAGGGTCTGATTTAAAATGTCACAGACTGCAGAGGGCACTCTGGTTTCTAAAGCCACCTGCAGAAACTCCCAAGGAAATAAATTTGGTGTTTGCATTCAGATGTTTTACCTTGGGTGATAGAGAAAACCTCCTACCCTAGCAGTTGTAGCACACCTGGATGGGCAACTTCTCTGGGGCCTGCAGCTACACCCTGCCCTTGGAGCTGCTGGGGGGGATGGGGCTCTGAGGTGGCCGAGCCAGATGTACCAGCAGCACTTCAGCCTGCTTTGGGGTGCCCCAGAGGTGCCGTTGGCCCCACTGCCCAGTCCCTTGTCTTCTGCCTTTACTTTCTCCTTCCTCTATGTCTCTGCCTTCCAGAATTGCCGCCCGTTAACTGTGGAGCATTCAAGCAAGGTCCTTTCTTTGAAGCCCCATGTTGCCATGAGGAAGGTGCTGACTACAGCTGCAGGTGTTGCTGAGGGGGAAGCAACCAAATTGAGGGGTCTGTCTGAATGCAGAGCATGGCCTGTTTTGTGATCAAAAGACACCTTTAAACTGACAGTCAGCCTCTCTGACACTCAGCTATGTCTTTAAAGAAATCTGCTATTACCTGAGCCCTGATTCAGTGTAAATAAGAGTAGTGGGTTTGTCCCCACATGTTTCAGGGTGGTCCTTCTCAGCAGGATGGGTGGACTGTGGCTTCTAGAGCATTAAGCTGGAACATCTGGTTTAGGATGCTGGATAGTAAGTGAGCAATGCCTGTACAAACAACACTGGAATCAGTTGTTGGGTCAGGTGAGGAGCAAGTAGTTGGCTAATTGTTGCAATTCATTTCTGTGCCAAAGAATTTGTTGAGGCTCCCACCTCTGTGCAGGGAGAGAGGGACGGGAGCAGGGACAGGCTACACTGGGGTTTAGGTCCCCAGGTTGTAGAAGCTTCTGCTCATGTGCTGCTCAGCCCTGCTTGGAGGCTTGGTATGGAGATGATACAATTAAAGGGATAGGAAATGGGGCCACTGATACTGGAGGAGGGAGTAGAGGAAAGAAACTATCAGCAAATAGGGAAATATTTTGTCTGTGTCTTTTTTCTCAAACCTGTCCCAAGGCAAGAAGCTTACTTGGATTTTAAGGAAAATGAGAGTCTATGTAAGACACGGATCTTTTGATGTTTGCAGGGATGTTTTGAAATACTAATGAGGCAAATATTTTTGTATGAATGTGCATGCAGTGATTATGTTATTTCTCCATTACATTATAGGCTCAGATCAGCTTCCTATCAATTGCTTATATCCCTGCGGAACATAGCACTTGAGTTCAATTTTTTAAAATGTTAGTCTGAGTGATTCAGAAGTTTAGGGACCAAACCTGTAAACTCATTTGAACCAAAAATGTAGCAGCAAATGCCTTCAGGGGTGCATGGATGAGCAAAACTTAAACTGGAGAACAAAGGCATATAAAAGCAGGGAAAGGGAAGGGGCCAGTTAAAGACCAAATGGTTGCCAAGAGCAAGGGTTCAGACAGCAGATGAATTGGTTTCTGTTTTCTCAGGTTAAGTGATGCTTATTTCCTTTTCATTAGTAGCCATGTCAAACACTCAAATTTTGCAGCACATGATGTGAAGGCTACTTGGCAATTTGCTGTGAGTGAGTCGGGTTATGTGGAGTTGGTCCATAATAATTTTTCAGAATATTTCTCATGTAAGGTACTGGCTTTGTCAAATCTGAAGTATCCTCCAAGACTTGAAACGTTGATTTTGGAATTTATTTATAATTTCTTGGCTGTTGGAAGATAGAATTAAAAATAAAACTTTGAATATCCTTTCCAAAGAATTAGAGTTCTTGTTTGATGGGAAAATTTTTGGTCCAAGTGATAATCTCTGACCAGCCACAGTGCTTTAGGGGGTCTCTGAAATCCTACAAGCCCTGACTTAATATACTTTTTTTATTAGAGAGCTGCTAATGCACTAATTTTATCAGAAACCTGTGTTGGCTAAACTGTGTTTTCTTCTCTTCATTTTTATTAAATAAACCTTACCTTAAAAACAGTGAATAAATATTTTTTCATTAATGTGCTCTTAAAAATCTGTCCGTAGTTATTAAAACCCAGATATTTCAGAAACATTTTTTTTATTTTATAGTGTTGCCCTTGTCTTAATAAAATGATGCATGAGGGTCTAGATGGGCCAAGATAATTTTGGGGTTTGTTCTTAGTTACTTAAGCTGCGGCAGTTGCAGTTTCACAGGGTTCGTGGATGGTTTTGCTTTGGACAGTCTTTGGTGGGTTTTGTTCAGGAACTGCAAAAGACTTTCTAACTGCATTTTTGTCATGAGCCACCTTCTGTGTATGTAGAGGTTTAAGAGAAAATGTTCTGAATTGTATAAAGCGCCCTGTCTCTCTATAAGCATTGATTTCAGCATCAATCAAGATTTAAAACTAACTGGCCACAAGCTGGTATCTGAGGGACTGCTGTTGCTGCTAATTTCAGCAGCAGCAATGTCTTCCCATGTTTTATAAATGTATGTTTATTTTAGGGAAACAAACAAACAACAATCCCTACCTTGAAAATCACCATCAAAAATGCATAGCTTGTTCATTAGTTACTAAGCTTGCTCTGTAACTGCTACTCATTAAATGTCATACTTTGTAACCAAAGCCACGGGGCTGGAGGGGGCTTCAGGGAAAAAAAAAAAAAAGTTAACCTGCTTTTGCCACTGTTTCTTCCTCCTTATCCTGGCACAAACAATAAAATTAGTTCAGCATTCAAGCAGCTCCACTTCAGTTGGTGGTTTTCATCTAAACAGTGCATTTTGATCAGGCTCAGTACCAGATGTCTGTCCAAAAGTCTTTCATTCCAGCAACAGAAAGAGAACACTACCCCAAAGGAAGTTTTTAAGGCACTACTTTCCATTGTCTTAGAAGCCTAGCTTCAACAGAAGACTTGTCTTAAATTATTTCTGTCCATTTTCTGTTAGCCCAAACAACACAGATAACAAAGAGCAGAGGTATGTGGTGTTTATGCGATACTTTGAAATTTGGGGGAGGGAACAGGTGATTCTTTTTTCCTGTGTTTCTGCTGGAGGCTTTTCACATTTTTAGATTTCATGTGTTCTGCAGCAGAGAAATCTACTGAAGGAGTAGCATATTTTCAGCCTTACTAAAGGGACCAGATTCTAGGCTTCTTAATAGTAGGGACTGCTGGCTACTGTTTTGTATTGTGTGGTCTGCATTTCTCTATTCAGATCCTAGGGAAGTAGGAATGATCTGTTCACTTAAATGCCACTACCACAGAGCAGAAGACAAGTCTAATGACATGGGAGCTGCTTGGTGCAGATGACCAGGAGTTAACACTGTACCCTGGTACATGCTGCTTGCACGAGTTTGAGCAAGTGCCTTAAAGGATACTTTTTGATGATTAACCCACTAATATCTGTAAAGGCTCAATTCTAGAAGGAGGTGCTCCACAAACAGCTAAATAACCATATCTGTATTTATCACGTGGGCTAAACTAGATGTGTCTACCTCTTCTTGGTTCTTCCTTTTTTTGAGATGTTTTATAGTACAATGGAATAGACTCGTGACTATCCAGCTCACTTCAAGGCACAGCAATCACTCTATGCCAGCACTTTCCCATTGCCATTTCAGCAGTTACCAGGTCTGATCCACCCACCTGACAAATCCTGTACACGGCTTGCTGTTCATCTTCATCAATCTCAGGTTCTTCCTATCTCTGCATATAAAAAGCCTATTTTTTCTTGTACCATAGCAATTCTGTGTAATATTCAGTACACAACTGTTTGGGCAATTGTTTCAGCATGATTTATCATAAGCATCTGTGTTTATATTAAAGGTTCATGGAATTCTCAGAAGTTCTACATTTCCTTTTTCAACATGAAAAGGTCTCAATGATTCTATGTACGACATACATAATGTAACCGAGTTTATCAGCTCAAGTAATGGGGAACAGCATTTCCTATGTAACTATCCTTTCAAAGGATAGTTCTGCAAAGCACTGATTGGAAAAGCAATTTGTCAAAAACAGCTTGTGTAATGGGAGGGTGGTCTCCAGCCTTCTTTCAAGTCAGCGGGGAATGTTTTTCATGTTCATCTTGCATATTCAGAGGCAGAGATGATGAGCTGTTGTGGAGTCGTCCTGCAGCTGCTGCTCTGTTGTGCCTGATGAGTTCGCACAATTGAATTGCCGCTGAATTCGCAGCAATTGCTTTTTGAGCCTTGCTGGTTCTTCACGTGTCTCTTCAGATAACATTTTATGGAGTATTTGAACATCAGATAACTCAGTTCACTTAGATTTAATACAATGCACAGGCATGAAGTTGCCACCAGAAAATAGAGGAAAATCATCTTCTCTGTGGGCTTGGAAATATAACAGTCTACAGTATTGGGACATGGTTTTATGTCACATTTCACAATCTGCGGTATTTTGAATCCGTTGTACAATTTATAGAACAGAACAAGAAAAAATATTTCAAGTCCTGTTTTTAAAATGAGGCTGATTAGGTAAGTGCACAGCAATCCACCATCTATCTTTCCTGGATTTTTGTATAGTTTCTGGTTGTGGTGTTTCTCTCTGTTCTCTCTGTAAGCAACATGAAAGACAACCAAGAGTGAAGGGGTGGAGACCATGATTAATTGCAAAGCCCAAAATCTAATGTGAGAGACAGGGAAGAAATGGTCAAAGCAGACATTTTCACAACCAGGCTGCTTGATATTGCACTCAAATTCATCATGTTCATGTTTCCAGATGTTTTCTGCAGCAGCAACATAAACCAGTAAGCGGAACAGGAACACAACAGCTACCCAAATTCTTCCAATTCCTGTTGAGTATTTATTCACTCCACTCAGCAGATCACGTAGGAACGCCCAGCTCATTTTTCTCATCAAGGAAAGGTGGAAATGCTATATCAAAGAAACACAAGATCAGAGAGATGCATCATCTTGGGTGAAGACAAATGAGACATTCATTCAACATGAAATATAACCAGTAGCTGAAACAATTTAAAATTATTAAGCATTTAGAAGTAATTTAGTATTATTAAGCATTTAAATAAGAACAAAAAGCTGTTCTTATTTGTGATAATTTCTGATAATTCAGATTTAATAATTCTGATACATTCTGAGGCTATTGAACAAAATTTATTCGCTGTTTAAATACATTTTTCAATTAAGCTGAAGTCTAATCATTCTGTTAGCTGTCCTCTGTAAGAAATGTGCCTGTTCTCCCTGAGGGTCTCCTGACTGTCAGGTAGGGCTTTCTCTGGCAAGTTCAGGTTCACACTACTACTGAATTGCACTCAACTTAGCCCTGTCAGTTATGCAAATACTACACATAGTCAAATCAGATTTCACTTTCAAATTTATGCACAGAAACCAAGTGCCCCATACTAAGTTGACTACAAAAATGCAAATTAATTGTTTTTTTCCTGTGGTCTAACTTTTGGGTAAACTTGTGCAATATTTTAAATATTTTCCTGCTTCATTGGATTTTATTTGTTGTACTTCTTTTCATTACTCCAAAATATGTTTCGTATTTTGTGTGTGTGTGTGTTACAGTTTCTTATCTGCACGAGTCTTCCCCTGTCCTAACTCTAGAATACTGCCTAAGGAGCCACTGGCAGGGAGACTCATCAGAGTAAAAAGAAGACCTGAGGTATCCACCAAGAATATACAGTCACCTTTGCACCTGGCCCCATCTCCGGGTCTGACTGGATCCTTGGGGGCATCTAGCTCCTTTTTTGGCAAGAGAAAAAGTGGATGTATTCCCGGCACACATGTCTTCCTGTAGCTGGGAGACATGAGGTGAGGAGGGAAATCAGAAGTTTCCATGTGTTATGTCATTTAATGTCCTCATCCCATCTTCTGCTTCTGCAAGCTCTGCCTAGCAGGAGAGAAAATGTCCCCCTCTGTGGCTGCAGTGGCACATGCAAATCCCACTGACCCTGCTGCAGCTGCAGGAATGAACAAGTTCATCTGTGGGCAAGTTTGAGTAGTAATCAGGCCATAGCATCACAAATCTTCATGGAAAAGGTATTCAGGCATTGGAATGGGCTGCCCAGGGAGGTGGTGGGGTCACCATTCCTTCAAGGTGTTCTAGAAACGACGGGATGAGGCATTGAGTGCCATGGTTTAGTTGACGAGGTGGGCATTGGTCAAAGGCTGAACTCAATCTTGGAGGTCTTTTTTAACTTAAAATGATTCTGTGATTCTGTAAGGCTCAACACACATGGAAAGCCCAGTGCTTCTTTTGCTGTCCCTCAGTTCTGCAGCCCTTCATAATCTCTGCCTATGGTCAGGCTTCTGCAGGGAAGCAAGGTTATTTGGATATTCCTGCATTGCTACCATTAGAGCTGAGCACTAGCTTGAGGAGCTGAGGGACAGCTGCAGAAATTAATATATTCCTGATTTATACTGCCAAGAATGGTTACCAAGCTACTCCTTTATTCTGCAGATAAAAAAGATAACAGGGAAATACCAGCTTATATCCCTTCAGACATATGCTCCTATGCTTTTAAATATGTTTGGCAGTGTGGTTACTTTTTCATTAAAGAGCTATTCCTGTCTTCTACAAACGGAGTTCAAGCAGAAGTTTAAATCAAACTTTTGAAGAGACGAGCTTCAAGGCTTTAACGCTTTCTAAATAAGCAATACACAGTCACAACAGTCTCAAAGGAGCTGAACAGCAAACAAGAACACACCACTATGTAATAAATCACAGGCAAGGAAACAAAGCATTCACTGAGCAATGCTAGCACGTGCATGTGCATCTTGTGGATGAGCTGTCCTCTGGAGGTTTGAAAGAAAACCTTAAGAGACCTCTTCTAAGGCTTTAAGATGTGCACAAGCACTGTCGGAGGGAATTCTGGATTTTGTAATTCCATGGAAAACAAGCGTGGCTGCAAGGGGGCTTTTGCTGTTGACCACTGTAAGTGCACCATCCCTTTTTAATGTAAAAAGCCTGATTCCACCTATCCATCCAAGGTTGGAGTTACATGGATGACATGTAACAGCATATCTTTCATTTCTGTTGGATGAACAGAAATGAAAGATATGCTGGGTCACCAGCAAGGCACAAAAATCAGTGAGAACCAATACTGGTGGAAATCAGGCCATGGTTATATCTAAATATAAATTGAAAAATTTACCTCGAGGTCTCTTTTCCCCAAAGCTGAGCTGCTACTTCCTTAACTGAGCAGCAGGAGGAATTAGAAAAGAACAACTTTACACTTTCTTTGCCAATCCCACACTGAGAAGAACAACATAAAGGAGAATAAGAAGTCCTGACTAAAGAAAACAGGGATCAGGAATTTGACTAAAGTCAACAGATCCTGAGCAAGGGGCAAATTCTAACCAGACAGAAGATTGGATGGATGAAATTCTTGCAAAGCTAATTTGAAAGAGAGCAACATATTCTGTTATCTAGATGTTTAGTAATGAGGCATCAGGGATTCCACAGAACTGAAAGTGGCTAAGTGGCTCCTGGTCAGTGTGCTCTGTTGAAGGGAAACTAAAATTTATTGAAGGCCTGCAGGGCAGGTCTTGTGGCCCACAGTGGTTCTGCAGCCAGAGGTCTGTAGAACTTTGGTTATATTTTTTCCAGCTGCAGCCTTAACTCAATAATGAGAAATGGCTGTAGAGAACAACCTTCAGCTTCAAACCTAAAGGGCCACAGAGCCTCTTTTGTAGTATTGTTTGTAACTAGCACAGCTCCCCTGTTCAAAGGAGCTGCAAATGTGCTTTGTAAAGGTTATGTTTGCTTTATGACCACTGTTGCTATAGATGTGGATGTTAACTGATGCTTTTGCATCCTTTGAAAATTTAATTAATTCACTGAAGCATTGCAAAGAACACTTGGAATGGGAAAAAAAGAAAATGGACTTCAAAGACAAAGAGTTACTCAACAGGTAAACAAGAGAAAATTTATTTTTGGGACAGCATAGGCACAAGACTGATGAAGGGTCAAGTTAGCTCAGGCTAGAGAAGACCCATTAGGTGGGCTGCACGAAATTCATATCAAGGTGAGGATTCAGACAACAAAAAAAGAAAAATCATCTAGTGAGTACATAGCTGGGCAGTAGGAAAAATATGGCAGTGGTATTTTGTAACACTTCAAGAAGTGGCAGTACACATGGCAGCAGATGCTGAGTAGTGTTGGGGCATAATGCTTTATCAAAATTATATTCTGGCTAATGTAAGGACAAGAGAGGAAAAGTGTGATCCAAATCCTTACAACCAAGGAGAGATTTTAGCCTTAGAATCTGGAGAAGGTTCATTTTGTGCAGAAAGAAACAAAAGGAGTCAAGAAGGGAAGAAATTGAGTAGATTGTGGGAAATGTAGATGACATAAATTTGTGTTGGGGTAATGTCCATTGCTGAAGCTAAAAATGAAATTACTCAAAATCTTGAGAAAGTTACAAAAACATTAAAAGGGGATCTCCTTGACACTGTGGACATAAAGACCACAAAAGAGACTTGGCCTCTACTGGAAGACATCCTCTACCAAGGAGGCATTAGAGAGTTAAACAGTAGAAGATAGGTTATTTGCACCAAGTACTCAAGGAAACATTAAATGGAGCAAGAAGTGAAAAGCAGGGATTTGTGGTTAGACTTATTTCAACCCTCTGCTCAATACACACATGCACACCCTAGTTTGAAGAAAAGCTAAAGATTAGAAATATGTTGATTTGTTTTTCTCATTTCTAGCTGAAGTGTGAGTGATAAGCATGAAAACAAAATCTGCTAGACAGGAAATAGAGCAAATAATCTCTCTTCCTCATCACATACATCCTTTATTCCCTATATGGGATTTAAACACCCCCCCCCAACATACACATACACTATGTCCTGCTCATGAGTGGCACAAATGACCAGAGGCACAAATGACCTTCCCACCCCATTTCCCTCACATGTATCAGTGACTTGATTTTCCCTCTTGGGGTTGTGCACGTGTTCTGCTGAGCAAACAGAGTAACCTGAATGCACCATTAACTTCTGAGAGTGCTGAATGTACTTCATTGCGTAAAGTGTTTGAATAATGCTATTGTTGTTGAATATATTCATCAAATATTAATTTCTGTCATTCACTGATGCCTACAGGAGGTTAGCTAATGTGCATTGAGTAATGCATCCATTGAAAAGCACAGTGCTCAGAGTATTACTTCACCTAGATTTCAATCAGCTCTGCTAATTTAATTACTTTAAAAGTAGAAAAGGTATTTTTGTGTGGAGGAAAATGGTAGGCAGAAGGCAGTGACAGGAAAGTAAGAAAATGTAAGAACAAACTGAATAACAGGAGAGGAAGTGGGGAAGCATCCTAAGTGTTAGAGGCACAAAGGGCAGGCAACTTGGAGCTCAAAGAGCTGGCAAATTACAGGAAGAAGGCACAGTATTTTGGGAAATAAAGATGGAACAATGAGAAATAAGAGAAATAACACAAGCCTCTGAACAGTGGATTTATCAATTCTGTACAAGCAAGCTAAATTATCCTCACAGTTTGAGAGATGGAAGAGCTCTCTTTTCTGATCTAAACATTGCTGGGGAGTATTTGCTGCACCTACAGCTTTTATTTATTTATTTATTTATAACAGGAAGAAAGAGGACCATAAATAGTGACAAAACATGATAAAAAAGAGAGCAGAAGGAGAAACCACAGAGGATATAGGACCATAAAAAAGCAGAGCTGGTAACAATCTTTAGAGTCCATTATCTCCTTTATTTTTTACACTTCAATCAAAATATCACCACAGCACTTTTTTTTTTTCCCCAAACACTGAGGATCCTCCCAGTGTTATGGGGAAAAGCAAAAACAAGTACTGGCACAATGGTTTCCATAAACAACCAAACAAATAATGAAGCTTATCTTCAGGTGTTCATTTAGTAACAGCATTTTGCCTTTATCTTTTCTGTTTGTTGATATAAGGAGGCATGCATCCATTTTATGGTTGCTGTGTGTGTTTCATGAACTGTCTACTGCTTCCTTACTGACTACCAGAGGTGCAAGGTCCACAGGCTGAGAAACACTGATTTGCTTTGTTCTCTGGCCCTAAAAAGGCTTAGTTGGGCAGAAATCGTTCCTGGCAGCTCAGTCTATTCTTAAGTTGATGGAAGCTCCACTAGTCCCCTCAGCATGCTGCTCTTATTGCTCATTAGTCATCACTCATTACTCAGTGCTCAGTGCCCTGCTACAGAAGAGGAGGGATCAGGAATCCTCCTGGGAACACCAAGGAACTGTATCACTTGATTCAAAGTCACATTACCAAGCTGCACATGCACCAGCTGTGCAAACTATTGCACATCTGCAATAGGAGCTGGAAAACTCTTGCTCTCTTACTACAAGTCACTAACCTTGCAATGACTTTGCTTCTTGTTCAATAGTGAGAATGCCACGGTGATCTCTGGGTCCTTAGAAGAGAGTCAGCAAGAGAAAACAGAAGACATAAAAATTAACTTTGCCTTCTCCAGACAACCCATGTCTTTTTGTTAAATAAGTAAAGCTATAACATTAATGTAATACTGACACGTTTTTTAAGGCTCTTCAAAAACAAGCCAGGTAGAACCTGACAACCCCTGAACAAACACAGCCCTCCTGGGTCTGTGTCCTGGCCAAGCTGTTAACTTCTGCCATGACCACTGCTAGTCATTTGTAGTGCAGCAAAGCCCATGGTTCTACGGCTGATGTGAGCCAAAATTTCCCACCTATTTCATCCTTCAGGTGCTTCCAGGGGAAGGGGAGGCACCCAAATGGCAGAGGAAAACATACTGGCAATAGCTTGCTCTTCTCTCATGCACAGACAAAAAGTAGACACTGTAGAACCCTTCAATAACATGTAATGAGAAAGGGCATCCTCTCCTACAAACATTGTCAATCAAGACAGAGAAAACATGTGCTGTCAAGGGGCAGATGTGGTTTATCCAGCATCACTCAGCACATCAGAGGCAGAATTAAGAAAAGAACCATGGTGTCTCATAGCCCAGTCCCTTGATTTCACCTGCCTTAGCCTGCTGATTCTAACCTCTCATTGTTCCATGCCTATTATTAACTTTTAACTCCTTGGAGCAAGAAATAAGCTCTTTGGTCCATTGGGAGATAAACCTCTAACTACTGTGATATTAAAAGCAGAAATAAATAGGGCTTAAAATAGACATGTGGTATGTAAAGACATTAGCCTAGATACTTATTTGTCAACCAACTACAGGAAGGAAAAGGAAACACTAAATGGAAAAGGGCTCAGCTGGTCATTTAGCACAATACTGGAGCTGGTTGATTTGGCTTTTACATCTGACTTTCACATCAGTTTCTGCAGTGGCTGGGGACAAAACTCCTTTTTTTTTTCCTGTGCTTCAGGATCTTAGTTGCCAAACATTCACTTTCCTGAAAATACAATTTCTAAACTATGGCAAAATCCCATCTTGTTTTGTATTTAGGGAAACCACAAACATCACTTAAAAAAACCAGCAGCTGCTGAGCGTAATGCTTTGCCAGCTGCTAATTGCTGTGGTCTCTTCTCTGCAGCAATGAATGGGTTTTGAGAGGGCAGAAACAGTTCACTGTTTTCTTTGTTACTTGGTAAATGATGTATTTTAAAAATTAAGCTCAGAAGTAGCTAAAATTAAATAACTTTTTAAAAGCCATGATATTCCTATCTCACCCACATGACTACAACTTCATTTCTCACCACCTTTGTGCCAAACAGATAACCCATTTCTACCATGCTCTCCTGATGTAAACAAAAATCTCCTTCCACAGCAAATGAACTTCAACATTAATAAACATTATTGCTCCATTCAGGCTACTGTTACTATTGTCACACTTTAGTCAACTTGTAAAATAATAAAAAATAATTGACAAAGTCAAAAGATTTCCACTTGGACAATAAATTGTCACTGGCTGCTATACAGAGATTTTAACTCTGTAATATTATGAAGTACTGCAATAGTGCAACAAAAAGAGGTTTATGTTCATGGTTTATGCTGGCTGATGGGACATTTGCAGGAGGCTACTATCAATCCTATTTAATATTAGAAAATCAACTTTTCATTCAGTGAAACTGGATTTTATAACAAGAAAATCTAACTTACCTGTTACTTGTCCAGTGAATGATTACAGCTGGATCCCAGCTCTCTAGTGGAATTAACAATCAACAGTTCATTTCTGAGAAAGGGAGTTACTATTTTATGCCTGGAAAATAGGAACTGCTTATCTCCTAGGTAATGCAAACTAAATGAGTGCAACCTGATCATCTCTGCTGGCACACAGCTCAAACCAGAACCATAAAGCAGCTTGTATCATCAGAAAGATATGAGGAAATTGGCATTTATTTGAAGTTGTAGGATTTATCTGCATCTCTTCTGAGCACTCATTGGCATCAGCTCAGATGCTACACTCTGTGTTTTCACAGTAGCACAGTAGCACAGCCTGAAGACATGTATGCTGTAAGTTTTAACTCACACCGTTTGCTCTTTGACATTTTACATCAGAGTTGCATTTTGTGTTCTCCTGGGCAAGTCAGCTGTCCACAAAACACACATATTCTTTTAGGCACACATGACTCCCAACAATACATTACACAAATGCTCAGAAATGCCTTTCTCTTAGAATTTCAACATACAGTGGTTTTCCCAAACAAATGAAGCCTGGGGTTTTTTTATTGAAATGTGTTTTGTTTACTGTACTAATCAGTACCCACACTGGACTACACAGCTGAACCACTCCCAACCAGGAAACCTAGAACTTTACTCTCAATAACTAAGCAGTGGAATAAGTGTTTATGCCTTGCCTCATGCATCTCATATTGAGGCGTTGGTGCCCAATTTTACCTGGGATGTGGCTGTTCTTCTGAATAACATGACAAAATATGCAGAAAGACTGAACTCCTTGCCTCGTAAATGAACTCCTTACCTCTTAAATGAATTATTCACACTCTAATTTATTGATAGTATAATTTAAATGCTCAAACTTACTGTGGCTTTTATCTGGGAATTACATGTGAATGTTTGGTAGTTCTGCAGAGAGGAAACTATTACACAGCCTTGCACATGTGCCTGAACCTGCACCTTGGTACTGTCCCCAGAGAAGATGATGCCTTCAGAGGGTGACTAAAGGTGCCAGAGCTTGGAGCTGGACTGCAGGTAATGCAAAGCTTCCCAGATATCTGCTGACAGCTCATCACAGCGGAGAGCAGGCAGTCTGGGAAGTTCCTGGAGTGAGTGGAAGGTAGCTCCCTGGCACAGCTGGTAAGGGAGTTTGCCAGGGCAGTGCTCTGCTAGACCCACTGCTTGCTGACAGAGAAGGGCTGATGGGAGGTGTGGTGGTTGGTGGCCATCCTGGGCACAGCAACCACAAAATAATAATTTCTGGTCCTTGGTGAAGTAAGGAAGGGGGATCAGCAAAGCCTCTACCTTGGACTTCCAGAGCATGGACTTTGGTCTGCTCAGGACACTGGTTCACAGAGTCACTTGGGAAACAGCCCTTAAAAACAAAGGGATCCAGGAAGGTTGGATATACTTTAAGAAGGAAATCTTAAAGGTACAGAAGCAGGCCATTGCCATGTGCTGGAAGATGAGTTGGTGTGGAAGAAAACTGGCCTGACTGAATAGGGAGCTTTTACTGAAACTCAGGGAAAAACAGAGTTTGTGACCTTTGGAAGAAGGGGCATGAAACTCAGATAGTGCCTAAGGATGTCATTAGGCTATGAAGAGTGAAAATAAGAAAGGTAAAAGCTCAGCTAGAATTTGATTTGGCCACTGCTGTGAAAGATAATAAAAAGTGGTTTTATAAATACATTAGCAATATAAAAAGGGCCAAGTAAAATATCCATCTCTTATTGGCTGTGGAGGAGAACACTGTAACCAAAGATGAGGAGAAGTCTGGAAAACTTGATGCCTTCTTTGCTTCAGTCTTCAACAGAAAGACCAGTGATCCTCAGGGCAACCAGTCCCCCAAGGTAGTAGTCAGGGACAGGGAGCAGAGTAGTCTCCCTGCGCTCCAAGAGGAAGTAGTTGGTGGACTGCTGAGCCATTTGGATCCTCACAAGTCTGTGGGACCAGATGGAATTCATCCGATGGTAGCGAGGGAGCTGAAGAGCTTGCCAAGCCCCTCGCCATCATTTATCATGAGCCCTGGCTAACTAGGGAGGTCTCAGTGGGATGCAGGTTGGCCAGAGTGACTCATCTACAAGAAAGTTTGGAAGGGGGATCCAGGAAACTACAGCCCAGTCAGCTTGATCTCAGTGCTGGAGAAGGTTATAGAACAGAACATCTCGAGTGCCATCATGCAGCATGTACAGGACAACCAGGGGATCAGACCCAGCCAGCCTGGGGGTAGGGAAGACAGGTCCTATCTGACCAATCTCCTTTTATGACCAGTGGACCAACCCAGTGGATGAGGGAAAGGCTGTGACCTGACTTTCAGCAAAGCCTTTGAAACTGTTTCCCAGGGCATTCTCCTGGAAAAGCTGGCAGCTCATGGCTAGGACGGGCACACTCCTGTCCTGGTTTAAAACTGGCTGAGTGGCCAGGTTCAGAGAATGGTGGTGAAAAGTGCTGCATCCATTTGGCATCCAGTCACTAATGGTGTCCCACAGGGATCAGTATCAGGGACAGCCCTGTTTAACATTTTCATTAATGATTTGAACAGGGGGATAGATAGCACCCTCAGAAAGGCTGTGTCTGACACTAAGTTGAGTGGGAGTGTTGAGGCCCTCTACTTGAGAGCAGGAAGGATCTGCAGAGGAATCTGGACAAGCTGGATCAGTGGGCTGAAGCCAATTTTGTAAGGTTCAACAATCAACACTTCCATCCCTGGAAGTGTTAAAGAAATGACTGGACATGGCACTTAGTGCTATGGTTTAATTGGCATGGCACTGTTCAGTCAAACATTGGATTCACAGATCTCAGAAACCAGAAGGGACCACAAGGATCATCAATCCAGCTCTTAAGTAAATGGCCCATACAAGGATTGAAGCCACAACTTCAGTATTATCAGCACCATGCTCTAACCAGCTGAGCTCCTCTCAGAATCAATGATCTGGAGGTATTTTCTAACCTTAATGATTCTATTATTCTACGTGGTTGTATTTATATACTGAAAGACAACTGTAAGGTGCAGAAAATCTGAAGAGTTCCAGAATGCTGTGTGTCAGATTCCCTTACTACAGAGTTTGTTCTGTTGAAACGGTGAAATTTCTACCCTCTGTGGTCTTCTTAGGAACTGCATTCCCTGCCTGAGATTAGAAAGGGTGCATACATTAGAAAGGATTTTAAGTTCTCACAGCTTAAACTGATTGGAAGTCCTGCTGTCAGAAGCAGAGGTTAGTCCTGGTCTGTGCCTCCACTTCCAACTGCCTTTCCAACTGCATTGCTCTGCCTACATTAGACTGAAAAATAAACTTTATTGTTTTTTCTTTTCTGGCAATGGACCAGGGAATAAAATTGGTATACTCCAAAGCTGAGCAATTATGACATTGCATGCAAAGAAGTCCAGAGCAATTACAAGTGAAAAGAGGTCTCCCCTTGCCCTTCCTTTTTGTAGATGCAGTCTTAGCTCAAATTTGTCCTTAAACCCCACTGTAATGTATCTGGCTGTACATTGTTGTAATGAGAAAATGCAGTGCTACGCATGTTTCTCAGATCTTCTTTTGTAGCAGAAACCACCTTTTTCTTTCTAGAGGGGATGCTTTGAGTTTTGATATTCTGTTCCCAGTCAGAACCAATTTACCCACTCAAAAATGAAAGTAGAACCAAAGTGCCTTCTTCCTTCCATACTGAATTCAGCTGAAAAAAAAGATTTATAAGCTTGATTGGTGTTTGAAGAATAACAATTGCTTTAATCTTTGCTGGAAAGCACGGCTGAGTGATTTGTTTTGTCTCACAGAGACATGGCTGGCTAACAAGTATTATGGAAGAAATACAAATAACATTATGAAACACAGAAGAGTCTTGGTTTTAAAATACATATTGCCTTAAAACTGTTTTGGATTGTCAGTGGTAGGGTTCCAAACAGGGCATGCTGCTGTCTGAAAACAGCTTTCTTTCAATGGGACCAACACAAAGGAGCAAAAGCTGCTGAAAATCAGCATAAGGACTCTTCAGACTGACATGAGCAGAGCAACAACCACACAGAAAACCCTTAACACCCTCAATACCAACCCTGTCTAGCTGGTCTGTTTGTTTCTTATGCATTTATGTCCTTAAAGTAGCCATACTGTTTCACATGCCTCAGTGCAACAATGATTATTCTCATCATTAGCTTTGAGCAAAGAGAAAAAAAGTACTTCTAATTACTAATTTTTGCTTTCCCTTCTCCCCCAGATTTGTTCAGCACAAAACAAAAAAAAGTCCTAGTTGTCAACTCCAATAAAAATATTGTGAAACTCATGGTGCCTAAAACATTTAAAATAATTTTAAAAGGTGAATTTCACATTCATATATCAAAACCCTAACAAATATGTGATGGTAGCTGCCCCTCTCAGTATAAGTCATACCAGTGCCGAAGTCCCAGTGTAGATGCAATAAGAATTTTTTCTGCCCACGACAGCTCTGTAACTGTGTCTCTAAAGCAAGGATAAGCTTATCAGTACCTTGAGGCACCCTATCTTTATTCTGAAGACAATGCGAAGCTCTGTTCGTGTGCAGTACTTGAAGTAAGCAGGAGCTGTGAGGTCAATCAGCCGGGGCAGGAGGCGCGGTGCTGCTCCCCGGACCGCCCCAGGCTGGCTGTCGCATGCTAACCATTTCTGCGGGGCACAGCACCGGCTTCGCTCTGTTCTCTGCAGAGGCTCTTCTGCAGCTCAAATGATAAGGGCATGCGAGTCTCAAGAAAAGCAGGAATTGCTGTTAGGTTGTGAATGGCTGTGGCACAAAGCACAATATTGAATGCAGAATCCCAAAGGAATTTAGTTGAAAGAAAAATAAATCTCAGTAACAGGCTCACGTTTAGAAAAGGAAGGGGTTTTTGTGTGATTTCTTTTCAGGAGAGATACTTGGATATTAAGAGGATGGGTGACTCAGAAATGCCACAGATGTTTACTATTCTACACTTTTGTAAAGCCTCTCCTATAAAACATACCAAACAACTTAATAAGACTTAATGGATTGAATGTTTCAACATCCTTTTGGGTCAGATGACAGCAACATAACAGTCATATTAAAGATAACATACGACACTTTCCCACAGTCATAAAGCAAAACTAGAAACAGTAAGCAGTCCAAGCTTTTCATCACTGCAGAGTTAATCTGGTTAGTTGGCACATGCTTAACATAGGCCAAGTAGCAGCATTCACATCAAAACCTAAGCCTGTTTCTACATCCCTCTCTGCTTCTCTTTTTACACACAAAGCCTTATCCTGCAGCTCTTCATATGGAGAATATATTCTCTTCAGCCAGTGGTGTTTTCTGTACAGTGTAGCATCTTCCCCTGTCAGTGATGCCTGGGACCTACCTGTCCTTTATAAGATGGGAAGTGCTAGAGAACTAGCAGCAACCTAACAATCCTTGCCACCAATATATTGCAAATGTGTTCTGGCACAAACCCTACCAAAAATCTGGAAAAATCTGTTGTGACCCTGGCTGACTTTGGATCAGAAGTTTTATCTGCATGGGTGGTGTAACTGCTGGGGAGGGGTACATGGGCCAATAAATGAGTGCGCTTTCTCTCTGTTGATGTAATTCTTTCGGCTTCCAAAATGTGGGGGAAAAAATTGCTTGGGAACTGCACGCAGAACATCTCCTTTATTACAGTAAAACATCCCCCTTCCCCTCAAGAAAACCAAGCTACCTTCCTGAAAACCAAGCTCTTGCAAAAACCTCGCCTTGGCTTCTTTCAATTAGACAAATATGAAAACAAACAAAAGCAGCTTCACTCAGATTTTCTACTCAATAGTTTCCAAACAAAATCAGCTGTGTGACATATGCCACCAAAACAATAGCTACCAGATTAGCAGATGGTATGTTGTGAATTAATTGTTGACACAAACCCCAGACATACCACTCAATCCTCTCCTGACACCTAAACTTATTTCCCTATTATTTTTCTCACCTCATTATATTTTCTGACAACAAGAAAAAAAATTTAGATACTCCATCTGGATTTAGACATGAAAAGCTAACCTGCAATTTATTATTATTATTACTCTGCTGTCTTTCCAAAAAAAAAAAAAAAGGCAGTTTGATTACTGCATAATAAAATCATGGAACAGGAGAATCATTACAGTTGGAAACTACTTCTAAGACTATCAAGTCCCACTGTACACCTAGGGTCACCACTAAACCATATCCTCAACTGCCACATCCACACACCTTTTGAGCCATTGTTCCAATGCCAGACTACCCTTTCAGTGGAGAAATATTTCCCAATCCAAACCTCCCCAGTGCAACGTGAGACCATTTCCTCTTGTCTTGCCAGTTGTTACTTAGGAGAAGTGATCAACCCTCACCTCACCACAACCTCCTTCCAGATCGTCGTACAGGGCAATAAGCTCCACCCTGAGCCACCTCTCCTCCAGGCTGAAAAACCCCAGCTCCCTCAGCGTGTCCTCATGGGACTTGTGCTCCAAACTCTTCAGCACCTTTGTTGCCCTTCTCTGGACACGCTCCAGCACCTCAATGTCCTTCTTGTAGTGAGGGGCCCAGAACAGGACACAGCACTCGAGGTTTGGCCTCACCAGTGCTGAGCACAGGGGAACAATCACTGCCCAGTCCTGCTGGTCACGCTATTGCTGATCCAAGCCAGGATGCCACTGGCTTTCTTGGCCACTTGGGCACACTGCCAGTTTGTGTTCAGCCTCTGTTGGCCAAGACTTCTGTTTGTTCCCTCCTGCCTCCCTGGCTGCAATAAGCAGACACTCCACCAAAGTCCTCCCACTCACCCTGCATGTACAGAGAAGTGTGAGCCAGAACTGGTGAGTCCAGAGCTACATGTGCTAATCCAGCAGCTCACTGCTGCTAAATCTGCAATACTGTCCATCACATCTCGGTTCTGCCTGCCAGTTACCTAAGGAAGCACTGATCTGTGTCCCTCCCTACCCTACCCTACAGGTATTGGTTTTTCCAAAATTTCAATTTTCTCCCATAATTTATAATGTGGCAGAAACTGCCTGGTGGCATTGAAGGTAGAAAGGGAGGCACTAGCAGTCAGAGGCAACCACATGGGCTTTGTTTCCTCTGGACTTCAAGCAGCTTTATTAATTTTACTGTTTACAAATAAAAGGAAACAAAACATAGCAACACAGCAGCATTTACGTAACCAGGAGTTTCTAGACACCCAAAATCTTGGGTTTGGATTCCTACACAACAGAAGTCGGACACTTAAACTGTAGCATATTTTCCTGCCCAGCCAACTGTACTCCCAGCGACTGTCTCCACATGAATCTTCTCATTCCAGCACTTGGGATCAACCAGTTCTGGGCTCCTCAGTTACAACAAAGACACGGAGCTCCTGAAGCGAGTCCGGTGGAAGGAAACAAAGATGACTAAGGGACTTGAGCATCTTCTTTACAAGAAAAGGCTGAGGGAGCAGGGCCTGTTCAGCCGCGAGATGATAACTAAAAGGGGGCCTCAGCAGCATCTGTCAGTTCCTGCAGGGAGGCTGAGGAGAGGATGGAGCCAGGACTGGCTGTGACCATGGCCAGGCGCTAGGAGCGGGCTCAGTAGTGAAGGGCCCATCTGATCCAGCCAGCTCCTCCCCCCCATCTCTCACTTACTATTTTGGAATGCTCCCTTGTCTTCTGTGCCCTTCACTTCAAAGTTTGAACACTTTGAGGTGCTGGAGTGTGGCCAGCAAATGGGAAGAAGGCTCTTGAAAGGTCTAGAAAACATGTCTTATGAGGAACAGCTGAGGGAGCTGGGGTTGAGGGGTCCTTTATCCCTCTCCACAACTCCCTGCAAGGATTCTGGGGCTGGTCTCTTCTGCCGTGCCCGGAGTGAGTGGACTAGAGGGAACGGCCTTGAACTGAGAGAGGGGATATTTAGATTAGACATTAGAAAAATATTTTCACTGTTAGGGTGGTCAGGGGTTGAAATATTTCCCTGGGAAGTGGTGGAGTCACCATCCTGCAGGCGTTCAAGAGCCTCTGGATCTAGTGCTGGGTGATTTAGTGCCTATGGGTTACAGTGGTAGTGTCGGGTGCACGGTTGTAGTGGATAACCTTAGAGGTCTTTTCCAGCCTCGATGGCTGTATGACTCGGGCAAACACTCCAACAGCTCCCACCGAGGAGAACGCACTTCTCCCTTCGCCTCACCGATGAGGGGAGCCGACGGGCGGGACGGGATCCGCCCTCCCCCCGCGACCCGCGCCGCGGGCCTCCGCCCGGGAAGGGGCGCCACCGCGCAGGCGCAGCCCCGCCCCGCGGGGAGGTGCCGCTGGCTGCGAGCGGTGAGTAGCGGGGGGGGCGGGGTGGCCCGCGCGGCGCTTGTGTTTCTTCTCCCCCTTCCCCCCGGGCCGTGCTGCTCCGTGAGGCGGTGGCACGGGGGGGTGCTCGGTGTCCCGGGAGGTCCCACTGGGCTCTTTCAAACTGGGGCCAAACTGCCCCCTTCGTCCCGTTGGCGGCGCCAGGAGCCCCTCGCCGCCCGGAATGCGGTGGTGCGACTGCCCTTGCAGTGCCCTTCCCTTCCCAGGGGATCCCCAGCACCGTGTCTCCTCTGCTCCTCAGTAATCAAGGGTAGCCAAGGGCGTGTTTTTTCGCCTTTGCTCAGGTGGTCATAGAATGGTTTGGGTTGGGAAAAAATCATCTTTGGGTTAAAAATCATCTCGCTCCAACGCCCCTGCCAGGGGCACGGACGCCTTCCACAAGACCAGGGTGCTCATAAGCCCCATCCAGCCTGGCCTTGAACCCTTGCAGGGATGGGACATCCACAGCCTCTCTGGGCAACCTGTTCCAGTACCTCACCACCACCAGAATAAAGAATTTCTTGCATATGCTAAGTAGCTTAAATTTCCCCTCTTTCACTTTGAACCCAAGGCATTTGTCCTGTGAGTGCAAAAGTGAGACCTGAGTGCTGGGCCTGCTGGGGTGGGTGGCTAAAGTGACTGCACTACAGTGGTGCTTGGGCTGGCCTGTCATCTAAAAGATTTTTTCCTAGGATTGTCTTTTTAGCCAGTGGTCTGAAGACTGTTGCTATTTGGTCCACAGGTAGCTAAAGCATTAGCCAAAGGCAAGTGAAAAACCCTAACCCCATTATCAGGAGATTTAGATTTGCTGTATGAAGATGTGAATGTCCTAAGGTTAATTTTAGGATGCACAAAATTAACAAGATCGAAAATCATTGTGCACAAGCTGGGAATGTTAGGCGACAGTGGAGGTGATCAGTAATATTTACACCAGCTAAAACTGATGCTGTAAGACAAACTGAGTGTGAATTTGCATTCAGTGAATGCAGCTCTTCCAGGTTTTTTACAGAAATTACACCTGTTTTTCATTCTACTGCTAGGAAGTATTCAACACTAGGCAACATGTCTTCCACCAAACCTCCAAATGAAAATGAAACACCCAAAGAGAGAAAACCAGGACTGAGGAGTGTTCAGACAACTATGCTTTTCCGAGCTGTGAACCCAGAGCTCTTCATTAAACCTGTAAGACAGTCGTTCTGAGAGAATCTAAATATGCTTGAAGAGATACAGTTGCTTTAAAGTGATCATTATAATTCTCTAGGCATTTTATAACCATCTCTTGTTATGCAAACCACTCAGAAATGTAACTAAAAATATTTTTACTTTTTTCCACTCTTGATTGTGGAGAGCGGAGAACATTACATTGCTTATTGCAGCTTTTATTTTATTGCTGTATTGTCTGATTCTGTTGTACCTAGCCAAGTTGCTTTCAGAAAGACCTGTTTAGAGGTATATTACCCATGTAATTTGGCAGGTTAAATAATATTATTATTAAGTAATAAAAACAACAGGAGTCGTTTTTGATATTTAAAAGAGAACAAATCATAGAATGCAAACTTTCTTGGTATGAAGTGAAATTATTTTTGGTAGCTTTTCAGTATTTTGGATTTTCCTCTTTCTTGTTTTTATAATTAAGTTGATGATACTTAGGTTTTATTTGCATTTGCAGAAGCCAGAAATGGGTGAAATTTTGTGCATATATTAAGTATGGATTTAAGTAGATTTTGTGATAAGAATGCAAAGTGTGGTTTAGAGGCTTGTAATCAAGCAGGACCAGAGTGCATTGTCCCAGTAGTATATCCAGATGAATTCTGTTAAAAGTTTGTAGTGGAGACCTTCAGTAATTGGTTTTGTCTGGTTCATTCATACTGAAGTGTTTCCAACCAGCAGAACAGAGAATATTGGGCAATGTGCTGTTCTCTCTCCATAAAGAATCTTCTTTTTCAAAGGGAATTCCTTTTGCTGTCAGAAAATTCAGTCTGCAAGAAGGCAGTGATGATTTTTTGCCTATGTCACAATAGTTTACTGTTCAGTTTCTAAGCTGAGATAGATGAATGCAATGTCTGAGTTTAATGAAAAATGTTTTGACTAAAAACATTTACCACATTTTTTTCTTGTCAGAACAAACCTGTGATGGCGTTTGGACTGATAGCAATTAGCCTCTGTGTGGCCTACCTTGGTTATTTGCATGCAACAGCAGAGAATAAAAAGGACCTCTATGAAGCAATCGACAGTGAGGGGTCCAGATACATGAGGAGGAAAACTTCCAAGTGGGACTGAGAATGTAAGAAAGGAAATCAGTAAATCACTCACAGAACTTTTCCAGGCAACTACTGTTTTTTTTCTCTTTCCCTTGAAATAATGGATAAATGTCTCACTTGATATTTAATTCAATTCGAGTTCCTTTATAAAATGCTATGCTTGTACAAATAAACTGCAGTTAAGATACATCTGAAAATAAAAGTGATTGTAAGAGTTGCCTTCTATGATCTCCACAGAGATCTTTGTCAGAAGACGTGAAATCACTTTGGACCTTCAATCAGTATTGATAAATGCCTTAGAAACTGACATGATAGTTCAGCTTTCTCTTTGCTTTGATTAAATGAAGTCAGGGTTTTGGTTGGGTTTTTTTTTGGGTTTTTTTGGGTTTTTTGGGTTTTTTTAACAGAATGAATAATGTATTGTCTGTGAAAAGAAAAGTAGATATCTTGATCTGTTGATGACAGTTGTGCAAGTAACCTAATTTTAAGGCAAGGAAGGTCTGATAAAGCAATTGGTGAAGGGCTTTATTTCATAAAGGAATCTGTAAAATACTGGCCAAAATAATCCTTGGATGCTTAATATACTCTTCCTTACAAATAAAAAAAGGTAAATCAGTAGCCAAATAGAGAAAAAGTGAAACAAGTGCTTCTGTTAAGAGAAAGGTAAGAAGAACTGAGCCATTATCTTTCCTGTTGGCATCGTATGACAGATCAGTGAGCATACTGGCTTCAGCCTGCCAGTTGATAGCTTTTAGCTCCAGCTTGGCCAGAGTTTGTGTAATATTCTTGACTAGTCAGCAGGACTGGTTTTATTTCAACTGCATTCAAAAATTTAATTTCTCTATATTGCAAAGTACATTATATGATGTTAATTTATTGCAGGTTACTGAACTCAAAATAAGGGATGGAAAACCTAAAGTCCCCAGGTATTTCTGTGAGTGTGGCTGGAGGGTGGATGGGCATTGTGGCATTGCCCTAGCACACATGGTGGTCCCTTGTGAGCCTTTGAGCAAACTGTACAGGCAGGTATCTTCCTGTTCCAGCACTGAGTCCTTCTCCCATGAGCTCCCCAGCTGCTTTTGGGTGCCTGACAGAGTCCCATTAACCAAACTCCAGAACATGTGGTAGGAGACACCTACCAGGCTGTGACCGGTTTCTACCTTGGACCCTTACAGATATTGTGTTGCAGTTTTCCATTCAGTGTCTTGTGTTTGCAGACATAACAACGGCTCCCAGGGAGCTGAGAGACCTCTTTGTCAAACCCTCTTCCAACCAAGGTGGCTTCTGTCAGGCCAGAGAAAGAGCATGCAGGAACTCCTGGTTTACCATTCTGAGAGTTGCTTTGGGTTTTATCCAAAGATTTTGATACTGAAGATAAAAAAAGGTGACTGGCTGCCTTGAGGGACAGCAGTTGCACCATGGAATTTCTCTGTATCTCCCTCTAAGTCCTCCACTTTCAATCTGTGAGTTTACTCTTGTTCTTGTTTTATAGTTGACTGTATCTTAAATTCAGCAGGGCTTTGGTTAAACTGCCTCCTTCCTGAGAAGGGAAGTGAGCTCTACCTAGAATAAAGCTTTTTTTTTTTTTTTAAAAAAGGGTGTTTTTGCACCCTTTAAAAGCATATTCCCCTCTGTGAGCCTGCTGCCCTACAACAGCAAGGTTCCTGGGTAAATCTAAGTTTGCAGGTGAGGAAACTACTTGCCTTTTGATTGGTGAAGGAATTTCCAGGTGAAATGATCAGATATTCAGAACTCTCACAGGTGCATATCCTGCAGAATATATTTTGTCTGATGTCAAATGATCCTTTGTAAAGGATATTCAGAATTAATGTTCTTTTAAAAATGGTTGCATAAGATTTTAGCTCTTTTCAGTTCATTAAAAAGCACAGGTCTTGTATGTTTGCATGAATTTAACTAAATTATTTCCAAATCAGTGCTACAAGTAAGTATTTTTACCTGTTTTTCTATAGGCTTTTAGAGCACATGCTTTGATTCTCTGTACATATCTGCAGATGAATTGAAAGCCCATTCTCTTTCACATATTTGAGAATAATGCAAGATTTGTGTTCTCAATATTTTCAGTTATGTTTTGTAAAGTGAGTATGGATCTGGCAGTTACTGGGAAAAAGAAAGAGGGACAGGATGCATAAAAGATAATAGACTGACCTGGACAGGGTGTAGGCACGTATATGCCAGTGACACTTCTTACAAAAGCTGTTTGAGATAGGGTCTCTTGAATGGTGGACTTAAGTCCAACATTGAATGTTGAATGGTTGGACTTACGTCCTGTTGACCAGGTTACTTTAGAACTGTGAGGTTGAAGGAAGAATGGATATTTAAATTTGTCCTATTATTTCTTTGGCAGCCACTGTAAAGATAACTCTTAATGATACACCATTTATATACAAAAAAGAGATAAAGCAGTGCAAATACAGAGAGCTATGTGGTAGGTTAATGAATGTTACAGTATCAACACAGGCATTTGCTGTTTTGAGCTCCTGACTTTTATCATAAGAACAATGTGTGTATAGGGATTAAAGGGAAAAAAACCCAAACACCCAAACAAAACTGCTTTGATACCAAAATTTGTTTGCTCAGCTCTGAAAGCGTGACACCCCTTATGCATCTGGAGGACAAACACACAGCACAAGTATAGTTTCTTTTGTTCTGTGTTTTTCAATTTCAGTCTTCAGTATAGTGATAACTATCTGTAAGAGATAATAACTGGCTTGACAAAAACTATGAGTCAAAATTATTTCCTGGGCAGAGGCTCTTTGAGATTTTTGCCAGTTTCTTACTGTCTGTGCTGACTGAACAGCAACAAAATGCTATGATTAAAATATCCAAAACTGTAGCTGTTGTACTGTTCCTAAGATCTCTTTAGACTATGTGGTGTGAATGGGACTTGTTGGCATTCAACAACAAAAAGCAATTAAACAATTAAAGGGCCAAAGGGAAAGTTAGTTCTTTGTGGGTGATACCAGCTCTTCCCAGTAACAGTTGCTACACAGGAAGCTACATTCAGGCTGGAAGGGGTCACTTCATGAAACCCTCCCTTATCTGTCTCCTGTATGTTACTGAATTGTCAGCATGTTTGACTCCTAATTGGAAAGTAAATGTTTCAGCTGACTTGGTAAACAATTGCCAGTGATTTTTCTCCTTTCACCAGCTTGCATGTTTTCTGTAGCAACAGTAAGAGTTTTGCCTGCAAATGAGATCTGTCAGGAATGGAGTCCTGACACTCTAGAAACTATTATGGAACAACACTGGAACACCACAATGATTAGAACTTCTGATCTGGATTCCTTTGTTGTGCTGTGTGTTCAAAAGGGTACCACCACCACCACCTCCCAGTGCTGCTTTTGATCAGATTCAGGAGTATAGGCCTTCCAGAACAGTATTAAACTCATCGTAAGATACTGGTCAAGTTCATTTCTGAAATTCCTTTCTTTTCTTACTATCTGAGTTTAGGAAAACCCCAGGTCCTCTTGATTCTATGTGCTTTGACCAGTCATGAATGCATTTACATCTTAGTAAGAAAGAACTGCTGCATATTAGTAACTCCAGTATATTCAGAGGGGGAACAAAGGTCAGCTGTTCTGCAGTGCATGAAGCATTCTGAGTAAGGCATAATGAAGCGTGAAAGGCAAAGGAGCTGCAGGACCATTAGCAAATGTTTTCTGAAGCTCAAGTACTGAGGTAAGAACTATGTTTGCTTTAACATTTGCACAGATCATCCCATCATCCTTCAGGACAGCAGCTGGAGTGTTTAAGCCTGAATCTCACCTTCTTACACCTGATTCTGGCTCCTGACCTTAGACTGAAGCTCTGTACAGTCTCTTGAGGTTTGATTTTTTTCATGGCATACCACAGTGATAACCTCAGTGATGAGGGGCTCATGGTAGCATTCATATGTTTGAGGATCTAAGAAGAATCTGAAGCATATGCTGTGCCTGATTGTCTTAGAAGTTTCTGATCAGCAGTGTAAAGTTTTGTAGAAATCACATTGTGCATGGTTTTTTAATGTGTGTTGTGAAGAGGAATGTTTGGTTTCTATTTTAAACAATATCAAGAGTTTATCAATGTCCTGAGAGCCCTGGCAGCAGGGTGAGTGCCATGTATGTCTGGGGGCTTCAGCCTTGCATTGACATGCAAAATGTGAAACACACCCACAAGGCCAGAGGCCCTCTCTTTTTCAATTATTTTCTCTTCACTGCTTGATAAAATGGACAGGGGAAGAGCTATGTCATCAAGGCACAACATGCTTTCATTACTGTGGAAATAGCCAGCATGACAGAACTGAGTGCTTGACAACCAAGATTGTAATTCTGAATAATAAAAAATAAAAAAGTTTCGTTTGGATATTTTGGGGTTTTTTTTAATGTTTGCCATAACCAGGACCTTTATTTACCTGAGATTTGAACTCCAATACCAGAAGTACTTAGCCTGAAAAATGACTGGCTTTGTGCTTGATGAGATGTGAGCTTGAGCTGGCTTTTTAATTCACTTTCAGAACATTTCACTACCTTTTTTTATTGCATGAAGTTTATGGGCTTCATTGCAAGTTCATTGTTAGGCCTTGTTTCATGATTAGGTGCATTTCCTAAGGGCAATAACGTACAGGCTTAACTTTCAATCTGTCCTGAAGGTTTGTGTCCATCAAAGCTAGTAAAGTGTTTAACAGATTGGTTGAATCTGGACCATGAGTGAGGAGAAGGAAAACTGCCAACATATGGATATTCCTAAATGAAAAGTGCCGGCTCTAGGATTATGTTTCTCTATATGCTTGCCTCATGCTTTATATGGCTTTTTGGATATCTGAGAAAAGACTGAAATACACAAAGAGATCCTTCTGGATCTGAGCCTTCCTGCTTTCTGCACCACTTCACTGGGCTTTTCACTGCCGGAGCACCCGAGTGCTCCTCAGCCAGGCATTACTCAGCGCGTCTGACACCTGTCATCCGTAGTCTTGCAGCCTCCCACCAGATGACGAACAGCTCACAGAGAATTGCTGGAGTGTTTTGCTTTGGAATTTTATTTTATACAAGTTTCTAAATAGCTTTCTGTTTATACTGCAGGCAGAGCAATGCACTTGGCATCTCAAGAGGAAAAGCAGGGAGGTTTACAGTGGTCTTAAACTCTCAAATTCCATTTTATGGAGCTGTTTTCCTAGGGAGCTCTGTCTCTTGCTGTTATTGCTCTGTCTGCTTACAGTAGCTGGCAGAATCCTAGTTTCTCATATTTAACCATTCAATTACTTGGGATAAGACTGTTACATATTTTCATAGACCCGAGTGCTCAGGATTTGAACATGTACCATTTGCCCTGATAATAATTGGGCCCAGGGACTAAGGGCTGGGGAGAATTCTGCAGCAAAATAAGAGACAGATATAACTGAAGCAATTGCAAGATGCTTTGTATTTGTTGGGGTTTGTTTCTTGCACTACATCTTAAGAGATGTGTTAACCTTAGTGAGCTAAGTGCTAGCTAACAGCTTTGACAGGTGGTAGTGGAAAATTTGTTCATCATCTGTCTAAGCAAACACAGGAGTGCATGAGTGATTGAAGTGGGGTTTAAGTGTAGGATAGTTCAAAGTCCATCACTCTTCCAAACTAAGAAGTGAAGACAAGTGAAGTCACTGCTTTCTTGTGGAAGTTTAATTCATATAAAATACTTTGAACAGATATTTGGCACACTCTGGCACTTTCTGACTGACATGTCTGTAAAGCCTTACCTCTCTGAATTATGGAAATTCTGTGGATAACTGATGATCCATGTTCATTTCCGTCTCACATCCACACTGAAAAAATCCAAACTTCATGTTCACAGTTGTCTAATTAAATGCATAAACTGCACAGAACACACTGTTTGCATGCGTGTGTCTGTGTGTGTTAGGCAACATGAGGAGCAATTCTGCAAGCTGCATGTTAGAAAACCGAGATAATGTTGAAGTGTTTCAACTCTCCTTGAACAAACAGTTCAGGTTCTCTTACACTGATAGATAAGTAGATTTGTTAGTTCTTCTCTACTAGGGAGGACATAATAGAATTGTCATTCTGCACTGCCTTACTGATCACATGGAAGGAAGAAGTCACCCTGTCTTAAAGGGTTAGCCCCCTTTTTTTCTGGAATACAGTGGCAGGGACTGATAAAACCATGGCTGCTACAGGAATAGGTGTTTTCTGTGGTGGACCTTAGTCCTGGGCACGTCATTCATCCAGACAAGACTAAGGGCCCTGGTGAGTGCACATCCCAGGCCCTTCTTGATCTACAGCCTTTGGAGACATATTTGGAGACAGGCAGCAGGAGCTTCAGGTCTGGCCAGCTGTGTCTGTACATATCTATGCTGCCAGCACACTCTGGGGTGGACTTAACTCAGCAGTGTATGCACAGCTCATACAGCTCATAACAGTCTGTCAAACCCTGGCATTGCTTCTCATTGCCTCTTGGGAGGGAAAAATAATTTTGTTTTACTGCTTTCAAGTGTTAAGTTGAAGGTGTGTTTGTTCCACTTAGAAATAGCATGTCCTCTTAAGTCTATGTGCTTGGTTTTGGAGAGATGAAAGGAGACACAGCTTGGCCTAAATGAGTAGCTTGGTAATGTAGATAAATAGACAAGAGTCTAGCAAGCAGTAGGATTGCTATGGCATCTGGAGAGCTATTCACCATGGACACTATTTGGTATTTCAAGGAAATATTTTAGCAAGTAAAGTAACTAAGTGCGATTTAAGAGAGTTTTTGTTCCCCTTCTGGTTGTACTTACTGCACAATATTAATTATGATTGACTGGCATGTTTGAAAAAAGGCCATTTCGTATTCTTTAGATTTCTGCATGTCAGGTACTGTGAGTACATGAGCTACTGGTAGCTTAAAAAAATTTTGGGCTCAGACATACAAGCAAGCCTTCCATTGCATGAAGCAGAGACAGCATATGTTTGTTGGCTTGATTTTATTCCTGAGAAGTGTTGCAGCATGAGAAGTAACACTACTCACTTTACTTGTAACTCTGATTCCAAGGGAATCATTCTTTATGACTGTTATGTCTGAATGATGCAAATAAAGAATCTTTCAGATAACATCTGGATGCTGGAGTGCCAGTGATGGCACATATTGACAGCAGAGTGCATGAGACAAAGCCTAGAATGGGAGCTGTACTGCTGCAGTGAATAATACAGAAAGCAGGATTTCTCTATTAGTCATTCAGGAGATGTCTAATAATTGCCAGAAAATACCACAGTCTTAGGAACAGTCAGACTTTCTCTCTAAGGCAGTGTTATGGAAGACTGAAAAGTGGGTTGTCTAATTACTGTAGCTGAGCAGCTGAACTAGTAGAGAGCTGTGCAGTATGGCTGAGAAGCAGCTAATTAATAAAATAGAGACATCTTGCTTGTTAATCCCTCAAAGGTCTGCAGAAGAGCTCTGTGACATCTTAAAAGGAAGATATGCAGATTGTGAAACCTTTGAATGCCTCACATGGAGAAATGAAGTGTGAAAGGAACTAATGAGGCTGGTAGCATTTGGAGTGTGAGTGCACACTGTCTGTGTGTGTGAGGCAATTAAGGAGCTGCAGCGCCTGATGGGCACCAGAGCGTAGAATGAATGCACTGTGTCTGTGCATGGGTGGAGGGGTACCCACACTGAGAGAAACCCAGCCATTGGGACTGGAGTTACTGATGTGATTTCATTTTCTGGGCTTAATTAACAGAAGTGCAGCATTACATTCACTGCTACTTAAAATACAGATGGAGGAAAACAAAGTGAGTGACCAACTGCAGAATGTGTCTGGTGGGAGATGCAGATGCTAGAATAGCTGGCATTAATATTGGCTAGTAAGTACAGTACATGGGTGTTTTGGGGATATCTAGGCAGGGTTCTGCCTGGGCATGTGTCAGCAGTGACCAGAGAGAAAGACAAATCCTAGAAGGAAGACTGAGCCAATAACAATGATGGCAACATCCTCAGGAGTGAGAAAACCTGTGCTCCCTTCATTGCAGTTTACTGGGATTAGCAATAAACTAGCTATCTTTGGGTCTGTGAGCAAACCAAGAGTAAGGTAAACAGCTTGTCTAGCAACAGCTAGTAATCTAACTACAAGCCTCATTCTTATTGCTGAGTCTTGCCTTTCTTTTGTAAACTTGGACTTTTCCACTGTGCAGCTGCAGTCTCCTGTTGCATTTCCTAAAACCTGAGTAACTAGAGAACAATCCTACTCATCAAGGTATCTAAGTATCATATTTTTCCATTATTTTTCTCATAAAATTACATCCTTCCTTTCTGAAGTCAGCTTTCCAAAAGGCACAGGCACTTCCAGTGTGTTTATTCAAAAACTGAATCCACAGTATAAACGGAGTATTGCTGGCTATTCCACTTCATTCTGTTTTCCTTCATGGCTTCTTGGCAACTTAAACTGCTGATGTCAGACTAGTTGTAGGGCTCTGGGTGCTATATCTGCTAGCCACAATAGCTGCAGCCCCTTTCCTGTGTTGTCTATGGTGTCCCACAATGATTCCTGGAGCTTGGGGGTTTGGGGATTTTTTACTTGATGTGCCATGCATTACAGGAGTTAGATTTCAGAAAAAGAGTAATTTAACTTTGAGTCTAGCCAAGTACTGCAAGTAATAGGTTTTGTAAAAGAGTAGTTTAACTCTGAGGCTGGAATCTGACCCACTTTGACTCTATACCTAAGGTGTTAACCATCTTTGATATGTTTCTGATAGTCCCTCTTTAGTATGAGGTTTATAATCCTGATTTATAGCCAGTTCTGATTAAATGTGGATTTAAAAGTCAGTAATCTGGACCTTCAGCCTAAAACTTCACCTTGAACGATCTTATAATTTCATTATATTGATAGGAATCTGATGCTGAGACACTTAGCTATTCTAGTGAGCACCTTAAGTACTTCTGTAACATTCCCATTAAAATACTAAGTATGTCTATCTGCCAAATATGCTTATTTCTGGGTCAGCTGACTAGCTGATTCTGTCTTGTCCTGTTTTCTGCTGTCCTACTTCTACCTGGACAGCATTGCCATTCATATTTAGTGACCTTTCAGGTGTTGCGTCTGATTTCTCAGTTACAAAGGACATTTCTAGTATCAATAATGATCTCAACTTGAATGTATCTTTCCTATATTTTCAGGAAAGAGGTTTTCTGCATACTGTTGTATCATAAACACATTCTTTGTATACAGGAATGAAATTTAGGGACTTTTGAAAAAGGTCATTGAAATAAGAGGAGATTAATTCTTAGGTTACCTGAACTAGAATATTTAAATGCTTTAAATCTTTAGAACTGTCATGAGAAAATTACTGAGGAGTTGACTCTCAAAATAATGTTCAATGGGATACACATTCTCTTACATTTCCAGTCTGACTTGATATCTGATCTGCATAAACTGTTGTTTACAGACATAGCTTTAAGTAACCTTGGAAATGGTCTCTTGAAGCTCCCAACCTCTTTCTCTAAGGCCTGACATCTTCCTTCTGAACACCAAATGCTTGCACTTTTTGACTTGTGACTTTCACTGGCCACAGGTTGGAGGAACTGAGATGCCGGCACCTGTTAAGTAAGCTAGCTAGAAGGTCTCCCTAACCATAAATTCTACATTCAAAGCATAATTCTGGGGCACTCAAGGGCTTTTCAATAAACCATGAATTCAAACAGAAGCGTTCTTGATGTTGTAAGTAGTGGTTATGTGACTAATGCCTCACTGCTGTGCTTGTGTCCCATTGCCTTTAACCTGACTTCTAGCCCAGATGTGGTGACAACATCACTTTGTCCACTGTGTCACCACAGTGAATCCTGGTCAGACTACCTGGCGTATGCATGTTCTTGCTTATGAATCCATGGCTGTGAGAATGTGAGTGAATCCTATTTAGTCTAAAATCAAAATTGCCCGTAAATGTAGTACACAAAAGCCCTTTGTGTTTGAGGAAGAGGAAGGTGTAACACTGGAAAGGTACTGCAAAGGGAGATAGTAATGCTTCTCTGAGCCTTTTCATTAGTTTGTTAAGTAGAACCAACACAGAAGGTTTTGGGCAACTGCACTCTCAAAGCCAATGTTCTCAAAATTCTCGTTTAGGTACATAAAAGTAGAGCACATTTCCTTTTGGGCACTGGCTTACAGTATTTCAGGCACTTTATAACCAAGGTTGTGGTACAGTCTTTATAGTAACACCTTAGATAATGAGTTACAAATTAAATATTTATACAGCTTACCTGGTCCTTCAGCAGAAAAGGTATGAAAACTCCATAGCAGAAACTTGTGGAGGTTCTTGTGAAGTTGTAGTAGGAGCTGCCAAGGTTGAACATGCATACAAGTCATCTAAAGATGGGTAGTCCTGGGAAAAAAAAAGTGTAGCCTATGGCTCTTATAAAGAAGACCTTTATGAAGAGTTGCTATCAAACACTACATAAGGTGTCATAAAATATGTGAGGCCTGCAAACTTGCTAATCCCAAAGAGCCATGGTGCATGTGTCTCAGATATGTCAAAACATAAACTAAAACCTGAAATATTTCCAGCACTGGCAAGGCTAGTATCAAAACAAATGTCAGCTGGGTCAGCATTGGAGCTCAAGTGTCAGTTTTCCTCAAGACACTCACTCTAGGGCTGCAAGGCAGCACTAAAGAGGATCCTTTAGGGGTAACTCTTAGTACAGCCTTTCCCCCTTTGTACAAAAGGAGAGTTTTCTTATTAAAACTGGAAAATTATCCTGGATTTGGAGCTACATGTTGAAAACAGATTATGTTCCTTCACTTTCTGAATCAGATATTAAAAGTACCCTCACCTTGCTAAAAAGACATCAGCATTACTTTCAAGTAAGGCCACATTTTCACATAATGAATTCCATTTTAAGAGGGGAGAGTTGTGAGTCCAGTCAACACATATATTTGTACATTTTTTGTTACTGAAAGATTCAAAAGATTCTCTTGATTCAATAGAGAGCAAGGTAAATGCTTGCTGGAATGTTTAATGCATTATCATTAGTCATGTGGGAATACAGAGGAGAAACTGGTTGCTGCTGCTGTAATGTCTGTGTTAAACTTCTCCTAAATTCTCTTATCTGTGAGACTGACTGTTTCATGGTGTGTGTATGTGTGCATTAGTGTGTGTGTTAAAATTCTTTCCCCACTAGAAATTAAAAGTCACCGTAGTGGTCACTTTTGAATAATAACTTGGATGAGCTTAGGTTAAAGTTAACTCCCTGAGGTGTGTTTCTTTTTACAGCACAACTGCTGAATTCCACAACAGAAAAAAACCCTAAACCTGTAAATGTGTTTGTCTTCTGACTTTGATCTATATTTATACGTTGCATCCTTGTGCCAATGAAAAAACAGAAAGCAAAGAAAACAGGTGGCATCACTGTGATAAGGAAGAGGAGGCAGCTTAAGGAAATGAAAAATCTCCCCATTTCTTTATGTGTTTAATCAACATCAGAAGATAGCTGTGAAATTATTATTCTTGTAACCAGCTTGTGTTAGTTTCCCATTTCTATTTAGGTACTGATTAAATAAAAGTGGCAGTTTGTCGATGGATAGTTGAGAATGGAAACTGATTAACATTCAAGAATATATGTATATATCCATCTCTTGGTTATTAAACAGATGGCTTCTATAGAAGGCTTACTGACCTCTCCTGGTTAAAGACTCCTAAACAGTTTGGAATGCTGTATTTGTTAATGAGAGAAATCTGATCTCCATCACAAGCTGGCCTGGTCCTTTTATTTGTTACAAACTACATTAGATGAAACTGATTGCTGTAGTCAAGAGCAGCAAATTCCCATTCCGTCTCACAAACCATGTGTAGGAAACTGTGTTTCAAAGCATGACTCAGATAAGGCTGTAATACTGGGTTCAGTTCACTAAGCTGAGCTTTGTAAGTGAAAGCTTGGAATTACTAACTTTGCTGCCACGGGAAGGTTCTTATACTTTTAATTCTGCTTCCCAAAAGGGCTCTATTGGCTGGTACTGGAGAGTTCCTAGGTGACTTTGCTGGAAGCCTTGCAATGTTACAGAAACCACCAGCCACCCAGTCTGCTGCATATGGGACATGAACTGTAATTCCCTGACATTATTGCTGCTCAATTAGAGGTGCACCCCTGTGACTGAGGCCTTGATCTGTGTCTCTGCTGTGCAAGCTGACACATGCTCTTGCAGGCTTGCCAATTCTGCACTGAGCTCTGCAGAGACAATCCTCTGCAGGGCTTTCACCAAGGACAATGGGGAGTTGGATTCCTTCCATTGTATGATGTGGGACCATTATGATCTTGCCAGAGGATTCCTGGGAAGCTGCCAAAAAGACAGCAAAACTTTCTTTTATTCCATTCAGAAAGAAAATATCCTGGGATTCTCTACACACACCACACTAGCAGAGGACTTTCAGTATGTGCCCCCAATCTTTTTAGCTTTAAATCCAAGGTTAAGGTGTTAGAATCCACATGATTCAAAGATCCTCCTGAACAAAAAGCTTGTAATACTGTAAAAGCCTGAAAGCCTTAGTTTCATCTGTTCCTGTGCTTGGTTCTATCTAGGCAGCAATATGTTGAGTGACTTGGAGTGGGTCTTGAAAGTCTGACAGTGTAAAAGGACATACATGGTATTGAAAGACTTCTTGAAAGAACTGAGCTCATTTGGAAGTGAATAATAAGGGTTGAAGTCCCTAAGCCCTGTTAAGTTTCTAAAGGCCCTGCTGCCTGCATCTTTTCTTCTTGTTTATTAAAATTATTTTTCCTTTAATAAAATTATTCTTCCTCTAAGAATACTAAAACTGCATATCTTTCTGTTCCTCTCGTGGAAAATCTACTTTTTTGGATACTGTAATCCTTAACATAAAATCATCATATTTTAATTGCCTTTCAGCCTTACTTAGGACAAAAAGATCTGTGTTCCTGCAATTTACTTATCTGTTCTTACCCAAATGCTGGTACAGGAAGCAGGCTGGAAAACATGAGGGGTACAATACTGTCTAAAGCCCAAGGGAACAGTAAAAATCATTATAACTCCACAGGAGGATGGCAGCTGATGTTAGGTGGTGGCTTTTTCTTGGTTCTCGGTAGGTTCCTGTCAGGCCTCTCTCCTCTTGTACATGATGTTTTTTGTTAAATCCAACATATGGCATTGAGGAGTTTCTGAGTTCAAACATGCTGTGTGGATTTGTCACTGTGCACTGCACCAGGTCTCCTTCCACAGCTCCTGGCAATAATGTTCTTACAGCACCTTCTACTGAACTCTTTTAAAAGTGGAAATTGGCCTTACAGTAAAAAGTCATGCCAGGCTTGATGCCATAATGTGCTGGAAAAGCTGGATGTCAGTGGGTATCAGTATGACTTTATACTGAGGATAGCAAAACTTTTCCCCTTTGCCCTTTCCTTGCAGGCTATCTTAATGAATCTGATGTCTCTAGACCAGAAGTGGTGAGTCTGCCAAAGGATTTAAAACACTTGAAAGCCACCCTTTTGAATGTATGCTGGAGGCAGGAATTTCTTGAATATTTTGGAGCAATTTCTTTCTCCTTCCCCCTGAAAGTGGCTGTCCTGCAGTGTCACTCTATGTGCACACAGATGGGAGCAACCACAACTTTTTTTTTAAGTATTTAAGTGGTTTTAACTAACCTATTGGAGCCAGAGTCAAAGAAACCAGAACTAGCACAGAAATGTGTGAAAAATGGCAGACTAGCTTTTTCAGTGAATTACAAAGTCACACAGAATCACAGAATGGGTAAGATTAGAAGGGACCACAGAGGGCCATCTGGTCTAACCTCCCTGCTCCATCAGGGTCATCCTAGAGCACAAGGCACAGGATTGTATCCAGATGGTTCTTGAGTATCTCCAGTGAGGGAGACTCCACAACTTCTCTGGGCAATCTGTTTTAGTTCAGTCACCTGCACAGTAAAGAAGTTCTTCCTCATATTCAGGTGGAACTTCCTGCCTATCAGTTTCTACCCATTACTGTTTGTCCTATTGCTCAGGACCACTGAGAAGAGCTTAGTTCAATCCTCCTGGGCACCCTCCTTTCAGAGACTGATAGACATTAATGAGATCCCCTCTCAGTCACTAAAGGCTGAACAGCTCCCTCATGCTTTCCTTGTAAGAGAGATGCTCCAGTCCTCTCAATATCTTTGTTGCCCTCCACTGGACCTGGTCCAGGAGCTCCATGTTATATACAAATGCACAGTCACCTCTCAGCTTTATTTCCCCCCACACATACACCTCACAGTGTATGCATAGCCCATTTTTCTTGCCTGTTGTATTTTCTTCTTCTCCTCTTGACTTCAAATGGTAGAAACATTCCCTGTCAGTACAGATAAGGGGCAAACATCTTTCCTTCAGCTGCAGGCCTCTAGTTAGACCCAAGTCTTCAATGGGACATGAAAACAGTTTTTTTTCTTCATATGCTGATCAGAAATCCCTTCTGCAGCTCATTGAAAGACTGCTCTGAGTCACTGAGATAGAAAATTTTGGACCAGCAAAGTAGTCCAATGACTGCCTCACCCAGAGATGTGTCTTCATTAGAAGCAGGGGGTGCAATGCAGGAACAAAGCAAGAGGCTGTTTCTTGCAAGCCTTAAGTACAATAGCATTCCAGTCAGGTATTGTGTAAATGTTTGATCTGCTGCTCACATTTTAAGGTGTGACTTGGGCAGGTTCTACTTGACTGAGACCTAAACAGATTTACTGCCAGATATACCCATTGATTGAGTCATTAACTCAAGCTTTTGGTTGAAGTTTTACATTGTGGGTATTTTCCAGAAAGTTCTAGAAGAAGTCTTTATATAGAGAGGATACAGATCTTAGCAGGCTGTAAACTTATGTTCTTCCTTTTGATATTCCAAATTTATTTGCCCGTCTAGATGTCCATTATCTAGAATACTGTGAAATCTCCAGTGTAAGAAAGTGGTCAAAGAAATGATCAGTCATCTTTCATTAAAACATCCTTCCAGAATTTCACTGAGAGCAGTTTGTGCATTAAGGGCCATCCACAAAGCTGAGAAATAAACTTTTAATGTCAGTGTGGGCTTCCTTCAAAAATTCTAACTTTAGGAGGAAGAGGATATTCTTCAGGATGAAGTAAAAGGAGATGTACTTTTCAGAGCTGGCTGAAAATCTTGAAGGTCTTCTGAAATAAAGAATTGCAGCAAGTGGAGTCATCAGACTTGGAATAGGCATGAAAATCCTTGCTTTGCTCCAAAGGCCCATTTCTCTAAATCTGTAAGTTACTGCTTTGATAGTGTAGGTCAAAGCTTGATCCTGAATTCTGTGTTTATGAAAGACACTTGTATCAATACTTAATGTGTTGTCTTTTAAATCTCATCCTATAGGGTGCTTACATTTTAAATTAATTCTATCCCAACTGAACTTTGAAAAGAGATTGTGAAAGCTGTCAGTTGGAAGTTCTCAACCTGGTATGTGCAAGCTTAAAACTTAATATGATGTGTCTGGTATCAACACAAATTATTCAGTCTTTTAAACACTATAAATCAAGAATTTTACAAACAGATTAAGTTGATAATTGGGAGACCTATGGGAGGAGCTATACTCGCCTAAGAACAGAGCAATGATGTGAAATTGAGCTAGGAGCAGCACTTTAAGGCCACTACTGCTTAGACATCAGGAATATGGTGACATACAAGTGGAGAGAATTACATGAAGTTCAAACAGATTAACGAAACCAGACTAAAGATAAAACCCATAGAAAACTGATCAAAGTCACAGATTAAAGGTAAAACAAGAACTTCCTTGTCTGTCCTATAAAAGTGAACATACCCAGATGACTACAGAGATGACCCACCTTAGCTGTTTCTGAGAACAAATATCCTTTGTTCATTATTGGAGAGCTTAAGATTGAAATAGCATGATGTTGCACATGTATTTAAGTAGAACTAACCATGAGGAATAGTATAAAAAAACTCAGTTGAAAGAAGAGCATTATGCATTATGGCTACCTGTTTCAAAATTTGTTTCAGTAAAATAATCCTGTTCACTTTCAAATGGAACAACACAGGGGTTCAGCCAGTCAAAGAAAATCAGATTTTAATAGAAACTATAATGAGGTGCTTTTTTCTTGTACATAAATATTGTGTTTAAATATGTTTGTTTTAGCCTAAAAGATCGCCTGACAACAAATCAAATTTTCTTCTAAAGCAAGGCCAAATATTCTACAGCAGAGATAAAAATCAAAGTCAGATTTTCAGATTGTGGTGGATTATCTGTAATACCTCTTGTCTCATGATTTGCAACACTATAGAATCCATATCAAGGCAAATGGAAGTGCTTACAACACCCTTAGAGTGGGATTTAAGGAGCTGCAGGAATCATAAGGCTTGCAAATGCCAAGAATTCTGAAAAGTGAATAAAAGCCATTAAAAGACTGCTTTGTTCCAGCAGGAATGAAAATGAGAGATTCACTTCCCTCCTGATCTGCCCCTAGGAAGCAGCAAGGGCACTTCTCTCAAGAGGCCAAATACTGGCCATGCATTGTCTTGGTCCATGTCTGGGTGAGGAAAAGTCCCTTGTTGCTTGGGCTGGGACTGAAGATTTGGACTGCAAGGTAATACCCAGGGTACCTGAAAGGCAAAAATAGGAGCAGAAATCAGGGCAGGTGATTTGCTCACCAGTGAGTGAATTGCAAAGGTGTAAGAAAGGCTGCCATAAGTAGAGGCCCCAGTCAGGTATATGAAGTTTCTGTTTCTAGTGCAGCCAACTATAAGCAGCTCTCTAGTTAAAAGACATGTAAATACTGACTAGGGATTCTGAGAGCTGTCAGTTAGTCTGTCCTGGGCTAAAAGATATTTCTTACAGCTTCCTGGTCTTGGTTGATGCTTCAGACTGAAAAAGCTGAAGCATGCTGCTTCCCTCATGTGCAGGTATACATCCATATGTGCATGTCAAGATGTGTGTAACTTTATTAATAGTCTTCCTTCCAGGTATCATTACAGATTAGAAGAAATTCTGATTAAAATGAGACTTAATGTTTACAAAAAACCAGGTTTGTGTAAAAATGAGGTCTCCTTCAGGATGACAGAGTTGTAGCATTGGCTGGTGACTCTTTGGAAATGATGACTACCTCTGGCACTTCAAGGGAGTAGGGCATGCTCATGATTGATAGTCATGTGTTTTACATCCTTGTATCTCTACACAGAGCTGTTACTGAGGAAATGCCAGAGGATACAACTGGCAAAGCTTTGGCATCAAGGACTCAATGTGAGTGTAGGGATTTTCTTTCTGCTTTTTCCAAATAGTCCTAGATGTTGCAAACAACCAACTCGAAAAAGTTGCCCAGAACCAGGGCTTTTTGGAAGCTGTTACTTCTCATTATATTTCTTAGTAAAGCAATATCTTGCTGCAGCACGTGAGAGCACTTGGGTCCTACATTTGTTAATACTGAAAACTCTTTTAATCTGCCATTAGGGTTTGCTGTGCTCAAAAGGATCTGCCAGCAGGCATGTTTCTAAGTACTTTAAAGATGTAAAGGATATGTATTCTCTTGCCAAAGTGCTCCTGATTTTGATGCTGTGGTTGTGCGCTTGGGTCAGCCTGCAGGTCTGTATGGTCTCCAGCTTACACTTTGGTAGAGGCTTGGAGAAAACTCCAGTTTCACTTCAGTCATAGGAAGGAGCTGGAGAGAAAGTCAGCATGGTAAACTGTCCTAGCAAAGGACTAGGACATGTTTTTTCAAGACATGTCTTTGATTCAAAGCAAGCCCAGTTTGTGCTTCTCAAATGTTTGTGCTTGCCAAGGAAGCAAGATGGATTTTGTGACCATCACTAAATCCTTTCATTCAGATTTTATTGCTATAGTTGAACAGTTCCTTCTATATCATATTTTGTGCACTTGTAATTTCACAAATAACTTTCCTACCTCCTTAAATAATTTTCTATCCAAATAATGTTTTCCATTTCTATTATCAAGATCAGCTGACATGCCAGATTGAAAAAACAATCACAGCTGGCCAGTGCTGAATATCTGAAGAAAAGTCTTAGAATTCATTTCTAAACTAAAAAGTAAGAAAGAAGTGCTATTTCAGCAATGCTTCTGGTTTTCTGAAGGCTATTAGACATCCCATGATGTTAAAATTCCACTTTTTTCCCAGTCCTTAGTGCTGCTTTTGAAGATTGCTACAAACAGGCACAGCTCTTTAAAGAGTTTTCCTGACAAGAATTCAGCACAAATTGACAGGGTCTTAAGCCTAAATAGCTGCTTTAAAGGAGAGAGGTTGTATTGGGAATAGAAATGCTTTTGGGCATAAAAAGCAAAAAAAAAAAAAAAAAGAAAGAAAAAAACCCACAAAAACAAAAAAAAAACACCAACAGAATTTTGGAGAATAGTTGAAATCTGCACGTAACTACAAGGGTATCTATTTGGTTCTCAGCTCATTTCCTGACATGGGAAAAACACTGCAGGGAGGGTTCTGGAGTACTGTGGAAAATAGTCCTCTTGCCCTCCCTGTCTAATTCACTGATCATTCCCTTCCTTTCTGACAGATGATTTAAGAGCACCCTTGTACATCAGTGAGAAGCCTGTAGCTGAATAAAAGTAAGCAGAATGAGAAGTTAATTTACAAACTGTGGAATAACCACACTGCCATTATTTGTGCACTTTTTGCACTAATGGAGTCAGACACAGCAGGATATTTGCTGTAAGATTTTCTCCTTCATCTATTTATTGGATAGCTGTAGTTCCATAACTTTGGAATAAGCTCCTGCAGCCTGAAATGAGAAGAAAGTCCTCAGTCCTGCATCTCCTGATGAATCCCATCAGTGCAGGGTACTGCCCAGCAGTTGTTTCTTACAATTGTTGAGCTCAAGAGAAAATTACAGCGCCAGGGATTTTTTTGCTGTTATGGTTTTTTTCTTGTTTGCTTTTGCATACTGGTGGGATATTCTGTATGTTGAAATGACTCATCTAAACATTGTACAAGGAGGTGGTTACCTGTAAAACAAATTTAATGTTTCTGAATTATTATCAGGCCCCGTACTGTCTAGGTAACACATGAAATAGCCAAACTCTCGCCAAACTCCTGCTCTTTTGAAAAATAGTTCAGCAGGAATATGTGGCAACTACTTGATATAGACTGAGTCACAGCTTGGACAGGAGCACTCTCTGCTGGGTTCAGAACTGGCTGGATGGGTCCAGAGAGTGGTGGTGAACGGTGCTGCATCCAGCTGGTGGCCAGTCACCTGTGGTGTCCCTCAGGGGTCTGTGCTGGGGCCAGTTCTGTTCAATATTTTTATGGACAAAGTGGATGAGGGTGTTGAGCCTTTCATTAGTAGATTTGCAGATGACACTAAGCTGGGAGCATGTGTTGATCTGTTTGAAGATAGGAGGGCTCTGCAGAGAGACCTGGAATGATTGAATGGATGGGCAGAGTCCAATAGGATGAAGTTTAATAAGTCCAAATGCCAAGTCCTGCATTTTGACCACAGTAACCTTGTGCAGTGCTATAGGCTGGGGACGGCGTGGCTGGACAGTGCCCAGGCAGAAAGGGACTTGGGGGTGCTGGTTGGCAGCCGGCTGAACATGAGCCAGCAGTGTGCCCTGGTGGCCAAGAAGGCCAATGGCTCCTGACCTGTATCAGGAATGGTGTGGCCAGCAGGAGCAGGGAGGTCATTCTTCCCCTGTACTCAGCACTGGTGAGGCTACACCTTGAGTGCTGGGTCCAGTTCTGGGCCCTCCATTTGGGAAGGACATTGAGACACTTGAGCACGTCCAGAGGAGGCAACAAGGCTGGTGAGGGGCTTGGAACACAAACCCTGTGAGGAATAACTGAGGGAGCTGGGGGTGTTTAGCTGGAGAAAAGGAGACTCAGGGGTGACCTTATCACTCTCTACAACTCCCTAAAAGGTGGCTGTGGTCAGTGGGGGTTGGCCTCTTTCTCCAGGCAGCAACTGATAGGACGAGAGGACACAGTCTTAAGGTGCACCAAGGAAAATATAGGTTGGATATTAGAAAAAAATTTTTTATAGAAAGAATGATAAAGTACTGGAATGCTCTGCCCAGGAGGTGGTGGAGTCACCATCCCTGGATGTGCTTAAAAAAAGACTGGATGTGGCACTCAGTGCTGTGGTTTAGTTGAGGTGTTAGGGCATGGGTTGTACTTGATGATCATGAATGTCTCTTCCAACCCAATGATTCTGTGATTCTGTGATTCTGAGTCTGTGATAAGTCCTGGGTCTAGCTTTGAGCAGATATTTTTTAGAGGGACAATTAATGCAAAATTCTCTTGATTACTTTTATAAATGCCTTTAACTGAAATGGTAATTTAATGTTAATATTGTTTGGGAGCCTTAAGAAGTGATTCATCTGAATACAGCTGAATAATGCATTTTTTGCAGGAGTTTCCAGTTGAGGTATGTCTGGAATCTCTCCACTCCCTCTGCACAGTGACTGCCAGAGCTCTCAAGGTTTGAAGGACAACTAATTGTGCTCTGCACATTTTTCTGTAACCTGGAAAATACAGTGCATCTATTGTGCCTGCTAAGGGATCCAGGCTAACAATAGTGCATTTATTAACTGGGTTTCTGTACTTCTGGGGTTTTTTCCCCAGAAATACTCAAATGAAAGGTAAACTTTTTGTGCCATATTATCTGTATTTTTTTTTCTATTTCTGAGTTAAAAGACAAACTGGACCTCTTTGTCCAGCAAAATCTTGCTGCCTTGGTGACGGTTTCATCCTGAGAATAAATTTTCTTCCTTGATCTGAGGCCCCTGTCCAATGATTAAGTCTAAGGTCCCTTCCAGGCAGCCTCATATTGCAGTGAAACTGTGATACAGTGGGAATTAGGGGGAGACACAGCACTGACATCCTCAGACATCCCTACTTTAATGCAGAAATATGTTGGAGCTGAGAGAAGTAAATAGAAGAACAGTCTTACATTCCTTTATCATATTCCAAAGGGAGGGTCAGAACCTAAACTACATGCTAAATTATTGCTATAAATGTTGACTAGGATTTTTTTGAATGTGGACCATTAGTCTGCACTGTGCCTCAATGAGTCTGCAGTGGTTACATACCTACCACTCACATAGCTTTCCAGGAAAGTCACGGAAACTTTAAATAGCGCTGCATGCTCTTGTGTGACTATGTCATTAAAGCTGAGCTGGTCAGCACAGTTGGCCAGCAGCACAACTTTGTGCTTCAAACAGGGCAGCACAAGCACAGAGGTTTCCATTTGTTGATACACAGATATGAGGAGGAAGAAAGAATAAAAATCCTTGCACCAAAACATTCTCAGGTTTGAAAGTCAGCTTTATTGTGAACTAATAGACAAGCTAAAAAAGGTGGCATGACTTGTCTGTTCTCACAAAATGGATTTCTGACTGTGACACTTCTCTGTGACACTTTGGAAATAAAGCCAGGTAGATGGAATGTATTTTCCTCTCTAAAGAGATAGGCCTTTGATTCCTGTGTGAAGACAGGCTTTCCTTGCACTGCTCCTTTGAAACAACCCAGTGTAATCAAGTGGAGTTTAGTTTCTGCATCAAGGTGCAAGGTAGTTTCCGGACTCTGAAGAGTAGAAAACAAAATTCTGCATCACCCAGTTTGTTTTAACTTCCGAGATGAGGAAAGGGACTCAGCTTCTGCTTGTGTCCTGCCCTGTCAACTGTAAATCCTTGCACTTAGGTATAGCATCTTCAAAGAACTTTAACTGGTGCCTTGGAGTATATATGGCAGCAGAAGACCTTCAGGCCTAGGGGCTAGTGCTCATTAACCAGCAGGGCATCCAGTCTGAGGAGGCCTGAGTGCAGAGAGAGGCTAACTGAGCTGGAAGGTCTCTTTCAGATGATCCATGAGTGGGAATGACTGGAGGATTAGTGATTGCAGAATTCCTTGGTGAATGTGACAGTGTTAATAGAACTCAGACTCTTGCTCAGCCCAGCATCTCCACTGGGGCCAG